>NC_059102.1:185375844-185687844 GCF_020740685.1 Jaculus jaculus | reverse complement strand
TCATAGTTTCTTCAATTGGCCTCTTCATTGAGTCAACTCTGAGATTGTACACTTTATCACCTCTTGTGTGTTTGGAGATGTAATCTTGAAGCCACTTTCATCTTCCATCATCCTCCTGCCCATTCCTTACAAATACATCTTAGGAAATAAACATTAAAAATTCTATTTGATACGATAAATGTCTTGTACCAATAACTGTGGGATAACTCCACAATGCACGACCCATATACCTCAACAAGGAGGGGCCAATGGGGAGGGGGTAGGTCATGGATGAGCCTAATGATGGTACCAAACTGCCTGCACTTGCAGAACAGAAAACAAATAAAAATATAAAATAATAAAAGCAGAAATAAGCAAAATAAGTTCAAAAAAAAAAAAAGGTAGATGGCATAGCCTGAGAGAAGAAACAACAGCAACAAAAATTCTATTTGAAGTAATCCATGAGGGCAAACTAAACTTTTACTTCATTACTTTATTGTCAGTCAGATGAGCATTAAATTGCACTGTGACAGCATCTAAGATTTTATGAAGTCAAAGGAATAGATGCCCTGGAAGTCTATAAAATAGGCCAAGTATTCCAATTAAAATAGCACAATTTTTATACAGTAGTTGTTAATTATTAACACAGCTAGCAATTTGTGTTTTAAAATATCTTTGTGAGTTGATATAGGAGACAATGTGAGATGAACAAGAAGTGGTGAGAAAAGTTGAGTGAAGAACAAATGAAAACATGCAGCATGAAAGCAGAAAGGAGGTAACAATGGTGTAGAGACAACATGGTGGGAATGGGAAGGGAAGAGGAAGAGGGCAGAAGGGAAACAATAAACAAAATCTATTTGAAAAAATAAATAATGGGTCTTAATTCTTTGTTTATGAAATAAATTAACATTATAGACATAGAAACATGAGGGAAATGAGTGGTGCAGGATTAATTGCAGTACAGATAAGTACAGAAAATTTGCATGCTTGTTTGAGAAACAAAATATGAAGGAAAGGGCTGGAGGGATGTCTTAGTAGTTAAGGTGTTTGCCTGCAAAACCAAAGGACCCAGGTTCTATACCCCAGGACACACATTAGCCAGATGCACAAGGTGGCATATGTATCTGGAGTTCGTTTGCAGTGGCTTGAGGCCTGTAACATCCATTCTCTGGCTCTCCCTCTTTCTGTCTGTCAAATAAATAAATAAAAATAAAAATATTAAAATATCCAGGCGTGGTGGCTCACACCTTTAATCCCAGCACTCGGGAGGCAGAGGTAGGAGGAATGCCATGAGTTTGAGGCCACCCTGAGACTCCATAGTGAATTCCAGGTCAGCCTGGGCTAGAGTGAGACCCTACTTCAAAACCCCCCAAATATAAATATATATTAAAATAAAAAATAATGAAGGAGAAAATATGTATCATTCAAGAAAAGGCCACGTGAACTAAAGAATAGAGCAAAAATGATGTTGAGTTGTATTGAGAAGATGTCTTCACTTTTCTCACAAGATTCAATAGAAGTAATAATATGTCATATATGTGCTCAGAGCCACAAAGCAAAATAGGAATTTTATAAGAATCCATCTAAAGCCCAGGTATACATCGTAATCTCAGAGTAATATGTCTACTACCATCTCATGGAAATTTCCTTGACAACTTAGAAGGAAAACAATGAATTTCCACCCCAGAATTAACACAGGAAGAGGAAGAGTATCAGTGAATACAAGCAGAAAGCCCCAAAATGATAATATTTTACTGGATATTTGATTTCATTAACTTATGGAAGTGGGTGGAATAACTACTGCTTATCACTATTTTCTGTGATATGGATATGCTTTTGACTATATGCATCATATAATTATATCATTGTAAAGTATCAAGGAAGGGGAATACAGAAAGCTAGGTCTGGGGTATCTACTATAGTATATTAAGTACATTCCTTGTTCAATGTGAAGGTTCTTTTTGAGAAATGATACTGAAAAAATGCACAGTTGCATAGGAAGAATTGAAGAAAATATCTTAGAGATTTCTTTTGTTTTTTCTCTCTCCTTTTCTCTGAAAGAATGTCTGAGGTGCTCCAGGGTGAGTGGATTTGTTTCTTTGTCTCTCTCATTTTCGCAGGAAGAATGTTTGAGGTGCTCCATGGTGAATGGGCAGCTGAGAGGAGAAGTGGATGTTGAGGCTAGAAAGAATAAAGGTTATCAAAAAAGCTTGCATTGATCTTTGTGTTAACTTAGTATTAGGAAGATCAAAACAAAACAAGAAGTAATAGGTATCTAGTCAGAGGTTGCTCCAGGACCCCATTTAAGAGTGGAACGTGGGGGAGACTTCAGGTCAAGATGGCATCTGCCTCACCACGCTTCAGTACCGGGTTAGCACCAGGCAGGATCTGTGGGGCTCCAGTATGAGTGTATCTTAGCAGACCTTCAGTGGGTGGGCTTGGAGAGGTACACTTGGCAATCTTCTGTTTCCTACGCTCTTGGGTAGTGCACTAGACCCTCAGGTCCCCCCAACCACTCGCCCCAGCCATCTGCCCTGACCAGGTTCTCTGGTGTCCAATAACCTCCAACAACATTGCTAACCCAGTCTCCCTAAGTCTGTCTGTGGTGGGGACAGTTTCTGCATCTGTTGGGGACCTTCCATCTCTTGGCCCTTCCCTCTGCGTCTGTTAGAACACAAGCACCTACCCTGTCTCATCCCCCAGCCCACTGCAAGCATCCCCTCTCCCCATAGGCCCCTGACACTGCATCTGTCAGTGACCCGCCCGCACCGTATCTGTAAGTGGTCCATGCCTTCCTAGTTTCCTGGAGGTTCCACCCCACTGCTTCTGCCACATGCCTGTTTCCTGCAGGTTGCACTTACTAAGCCCACAGTTCACCTGTGCTCCTGCCATGCTTTCCAGACTTGCATCCTTGCTGGGCTGGCCTGTGAGCCTGTTCCAGTCCCCTGATCACAGATTCTCATCGTCAGATACTACCTACAGGCACCCTGATGTGCGTCGGTCCCCATCTCCTCCACATCAGCCAACTCCCTAATGGGGCCTGCTGCAGTGGAACCCAGCAACCCCCATCACCTCTCCAACATTGCCCTACTCCGGGTGACTACTTGGGGTACCACATAAACCCTAGAAGGGTAACACAGGAAATCCAGGCAATCCCCTGCCTGAGTGAACCAATGATTCTTACATAACCTGCCCATCTGGGCTCAGTAGGAGAGCAAGGGCAAGTACTATGAAAGTGCTGTGAAAAGGATGAACACAGAGCTACCAACAGACCCAGTTGTTCCTCCACTAGGAATTTTCCCCTAATGTCCCATGCTTTATTACAGAAATAGTTGCTCAACCATGTTTATAGGTGCTCAATTATAGTAGCCAAGAACTGGAATCAACCCAGGTGTCCATCACTGGATGATGGCTAAAGACATTGTGGTACATTTACACAATGGAATATTACACAGCGGTAAGAAAAAAGTGATACAATGAAATCTGTAAAAAAAAAAAAATGCATACACTTGGAACAGATCATATTCAGTGAACCTACACCATCACAGAAAAACAAATACTACATGGTTTCACTCATTTGTGGTTCCTAACCGAGTTGCTGACATACCTGATAGGCAACTCAAGGCTCAGACAAAAGGGATAGAGGATTTGAGAGGAGGGGAAGAAGAGGGTGGGGAGAAACAAACACAAAACTAAATCCAAAATAAACTGGCACCATATTCTTCAAGATAGATGAAAAGATACAACCCTCAATAGGTGTAAGGGGGTATACCTGAAAAGAAGTGCCTTGGAGAGGATGGGATGAAGCCTAACCCTTTGTTTTTTTTTTTTTGTTTTGTTTTTTGTCTCTGGCCTGTAACCTCAAGTTCTCCCATAATCTGTTGCTATCAACAATGAGCAATAGATCAGAGAGACACACAAGGCCCCCCAGACAAGACAGCTTTCTGTCAAAGCACTTGAGGTCCCACTTGAGGCAGGAGCTAAAACTGTATTATTGAAGATACCACATGATGCTGATGCAAAAAGCATGGAGAAACCTGGCTGGAATGCAGAAGACAGCCAGTACCCAACAGCCTGGCTAGTGCTAGGAAGTGTTACTTAAGCTTTTGGGGGAAAGTGGCCAACAATGATCTGAGCAACCAGAGGTCTAAGCTACTCAGAAGTAAGCACCCTGACAGGGTGTACATACCAGTGCAACAGTGGTACACAGCCTTGTTGGGTAACCAATAGCTTTCTGATTGGCTAAGATTCCTGATCAAAAGGAACCCATATTTGGATTTGGGAACCAGATTAGAATCCCATGTCAAGTTCTGACTAGTCTTTAGCTTAAAAGGGGTTACATACATTAAATTCTCCTAAACTAGCAAAGCTTACCCCATTTAACCTATGCTGACTTCGCTCTCAATTGGAGAATCTGTTCTTTTTCAGAGGTAGCAGGATATAAACTACCCTTACACTTCAGCCAACTCACAGCTGAAACTGCAGAAGAATTAGGGAGACCAGCAAGAGTGCTGCTTCCATGCTGATCCTGATACTCAGTGCTGGGGTGAAGGAGACAGATCCTGAGAATACTCAACATCTAGCAAAACAGAGATCCAGAGGCTCCTAAGGGCTCATCACCAAAGTGGACTTAAAACTCACCCACCACAGCTCAGGGAATTTTGTGGAAGAGGGGCTGGAAAGATTGTAAGAGCCACAGGGTGCACAGCATGACCAGAGGCATTGCTTCCTCCCTACCAAAATAGCCGACTGTTGCTCCCACAATGCATAACCCACCATCCCATGGGGAATACCTGCAACCTCACTGAGGAGCATCCCCATTGGAATGAGGGTGGGGATGAGGGAACAGAGGATACCAGCACATGATATATCCATACAAAATATGTTGTTAATAATAATAATGAAGTATAACACGTGGGCATTGGGGGAAGCTGGGTGAAGAACTAGTCAGTTATTGCAGTAATTATAGTACGCTAAAGCAGTCAGTGAGGACAGATATTAACAGTAAGGGATAATGTATAAGAAGATTTTGGACCCATTTCTTGGAGTCCAGGGAAGTTTCTGATACTTTAGATGCAGGGTTCGCAATAAATGGAAGAGCTGAAGATGATGATGTCCTATTTGCTGGAGGACTGAAAAGAGTTTTTCCACAACCCTTTGGGGAATAGCAGCAATTGCACTGATGAGGGCTCTCAGTAAATGGAGGCAGAGAGGAAGGAAATAATGGTTACAACATGTGATGTGTTTATACAAAGTATATAGCTAATTAACAAAATCATAAAGGGAAAAAAAGTGGTTCCCATTATTTGCAATGAGGAAATCAGCAGGGAAGGCAGGCAGACTACGAGAGAGCAGAACTATCACCTACCACAGTGGAGAGTTACCACACCTCAAACTTTCTTACTTCCTTCCAGACCCTGTTGATCAATTCTAAACTAATACTTAATAAGATTTGAGTCACAAATAAGTGGATCCAGAAAGAAAATAGCTGTTTAGTATGAGATTTTCCATGCAGAATAATTTACGTTCTTGTTGAGTACCCCTGTGGACTCATTGGACAGGCCATCACTATGCCCTTACTTCACATGAATTCTCAGAAAACCTAACAAGGCTGGATGACAGTGTTCCTCAGCCCAATCTCCTCTCACCTCTGTGACCTCATGTCCCTGTTTGATTCTTCATTTTAACGTATATCAAAGTCCTCCCCACTGTTCCACTGGGCCTTCAACTATAGGCTTTTTACAATTATCTGTCCTCTAAAAGCATATGAGTTTACTTTTTTTTTTTAACCCAGAATCTATCAGTTTACAAGTTTCCTTTTTCTCAGTCCTCTCAGACACAGAGCGTTACCACTCTGAAACTGTAACAATCTGAACAATTGAATGTGACGTGTTTTTCTATGTCAATATATTGCATTTTATTTTTATAGGATATTTGTTCTAATATTCTGATACCTCTCTTTTGAATAGTTGGAGTTTACACATAAATTAAAAATTAATATACTAAACTGATTCATATCTCCAATTGAAGCTACATTTGTCTTTGATTAAGTGACTTCCTATATTGACCTAGGAAATGAGAGTTTCTATATCTAGATTTGTGTGTAAGATCACAATTAGATATGACCAATAGATAGTTTGCTAAACTTGAGAGTCTCTAGAATATTCTAAAGAGAATTTTGGCTTTCTGATTGGAAACTATATGCTAAATAGTTAAATTACCTTTTGTGCTAACTTGACCTTTAGTTATAATAGTAAACCTGGTCTGGCTACATCAAAGCTATTTTGTAGTCTGCAATATTCACATTTACATGGGGATTATAGATTTGTTAATTTGCTATAAAAAATCTTTACTTCTAGGGTTTTTATTTAATATGTAATTCAGGAATATGATTTAATACATTTTAATTACCCAGATTATTTTTTCCTCATAATTATTATGTCTAATGGAAAAATTGTTTCAATAAAGAACTCTCTAGAACTTTACTTTCTCTTTATCCAAACTATGTAGGGCATGACATCTATTTAATTCTCAATTATTTATAAAAATAGTACTGTGGTTATGAATGTCTTTACAAAAATTGTCAAGGAAAGAAATTATTTGGTACAATAATCAATTTTTTCATTATGTAAGAAAACAGAACTTGTGATATATTTGTGGGTGGTGTGTGTGTGTGTGTGTGTGTGTGTGTGTATAAATAGTGCAGCAGAGTAAATGGCTATTTCAGGTATAATTTACCGAAGCAGTGTGATGACTCCTGTATTTTTTTTTTCTAGGCAAGGTCTTGCTCTAGCTCAGACTCACCAGAAATTCACTATGTAATCTCATGTGGCCTCAAAGTCTTGGCACCCTCCTACCTCTCCCTCCCTGGGATTAAAGGCTTGCACCACCATGTCTGGTTAGACTCCTGCATTTTATAATTGGCTTTTGAAAGAATACAAATTAAAATTTCTAAAAATTACCAGAAAATAATAATTACAATTTTCTTTCTCAGAATGTCATTCCCTTGCCTACTCTACTCTCATTTTATTAAAAGAGACTTGAAGAATGAGTTCGCATATTGCTCTTGCTGTTCTGAATTGCATTCTGTTTACATTGGCTGGAAGAAATATGAGTTTCTTATATCTGTGAGCATTTTTATTAATTCTCCCCTTTCCCAGTGGGAACACATACATCAGATAATAGAATGCTGGCTTTCAGCTATTAACGTAGAATTTCTTACCCAAGTTATAGTTCACCAGTGTTCACAGTGATATAATTTCTTTTTTATTGTGAGATATCTGTTTATAAATCCTGCTTTGTGTACACTGCATGTACATCTGACCTTTTGCCTTCTATATATGGCAAAACAGGTCATCTTCCTTCAACCAATACTAACCCAGTGTCTAAATCATGGTATATAATCAATTTTCAACAGATTATTTTATTAAAAGTATAGTCTTTATGGAAGGTGAAGATTTTTTGATATAATAAAATCTAGAGTTAAAAATAGAAGAAAAGAGATATGTATGTAGCTCAGTATGTAACTCATTCAAATCAAGGGACCTATGAAGACTGGCAATAAATTACCAAGAACAAGGTAAACAGAAATTCCACTTTTCTTTAGCCTCAAATTTATCAAAGCAAAAACAATGTACTTTTAATGATTATGTGTGCAGTGCCTTATACCATGAGTGACTGGTGCACTCTACATCCTAAATAATTATTTGTGGAAAAGAAGAAATAATGAAGAAGGCAGGAGGAAGGAAAATAAGGAATTCTATAAATTTGCCTTAACCCTCTATTCTCTCCTACTCCACTCTTAATCACATGAATCTTTTCTCTAACTTTGTAAATATTTGTATAAGTAAAATTTTATAATATGTGATATTTTGTGTCTGGTTTCACTAAAGTGATGCTTTCAGAATTAATTCCTTTTATAGCCTACAGCATTACTTTTATGTGATTGGATAATATTCCAGCACATGGTTATGCAACATTATGTTTATGTATTTATCAATTAATGAACAGTTGGGTTTCTACCACTTATAAAATATGAAAATGCTATAATATTACTTTATAAAATTATGTGTGGAACTATGTTTTCACTTCTTTTACATTATACATAGATAAAACTTCATGAAGAGAGATAAAGAGACGGGGGTGGGGGGGGGCTTTCTCCTTGCAAGAATATCCAACCATAAGCAACCTATTTGTTTCACAGGGTTGAGCCCAACATGGAGAGTGTGACATGGTGGTAGGAAGTGGAATAGAGATAGTCATATCTCTGCAGACAGGAACAGAGATGAAACAGAACATAGGATATTGCTGTAACAACTCAAGGCCCATCTCCAGCAGCCTACTTCATCAGCAAGACTCCACCTCCAAATACTCCATAACCTTTCCACATAGCACTGTCAGCTTGAAATCAAGTGTTTAAGTGTTAGGGGGAACATTTTATATTCAAACCCAAATAATGATGCCTTATGTATAACACTGTAGGGCAATCTTCCAAATTAACAATGTCACTTATGTTCCTAGTAGCAGCAAGTAAGTTTCCTGATTATTTGCAGCCTGTCCACACATCACCTCACCTGCCTTTTTAAAATTACTGTCCTCCTACTAGAAGTTAAACAGTATTACACTGTAGTTTCATCTTGTATTTCTCTCATCACTAGTAATGATGAGAAATTTTTGACATTCCTATGGTAAATTATATGTCTTTTCTGGAAACATATTTATTTATGCTTTCTTAGGTAATTTTTTAAATTGAGTACTTTTTTGCCTTTTTTACTGCTGATTTTTTTTTCAATTTTCTGATGACTCACCCTACTCTCTTGGTGCCTGCACCTACTCACTCACAAGTTTTGAAAAAACACTTCTTTTGTTTTTATTAAGTAGAAACTTTGTATGGGCACATCATGTGTTGGTACCATCGTTTTTTGTCCTCCAGCCAACACTTCTCTAAGGGCCCTCTTTAGTGATATTTCTAGTATTCATTGTGAACTTAGGGATTATGAGTTGTGAGAGCAACAGTCAGTCATTGTGGGGTGGGGTGATGCCTCTGGAAATTCCTTCCCATCTTGTGGCTTGTATAATCTTTCTTCTCCCTCTTTCCAAAATTGTTTGAGCCTTGGTAGGTGTGCTTTTAGTCTACTTTCAAGTTTAGTTCCAAGCAGCTTCTGGATTTTGGTTTTGGTACATTTTGAGTATCTTCAGTATCTATCTATGGGTTCCTGGGTTCTTGCTCTGGGGCCAACTGATGTACTCCCCACCCAAGGCATCCCAGACAACCATGGAGACCAAAGTGAAATGTGCTTGACATGAGAAAGAATCACTCACTCCCAGGAGTCAGTTCCAGTGAACAGTCCTCCATTTATTGTCAGGGAAAATGGATTTATAAGCATCTGAGGGCAGGAAATTAACCCTAAGGAGACTGGTGGATTTAAACATTGCTAGTCTATGGGGACATTCGTTCCAGCACATAAGAAATCGTGGGTCAAGTGATCTAGAGTCTCAGGTGGATGGGCTGTGTGAAGGTGCTGCTGATAAACAGTTTCCTAGGCAACTGGCCAAAGGCCACAGAGTTATGGGGCAAAGCCTAAGTCTTATCTGAAAGCTCAGGTATCCCCTGTTTGAAGAGGAAGTGGCCTTACTTCTTGCCATTCTCCAAGTCCAGGATTTTGTCTGGGGGTCCAGGCTCACTGTGACCCCCAAGAATGAGGGGAGGATCCTAGCTCACTGTAACTCCCCAAGGATGAGGGCAGGCACTTCCCTGCCTGTTCAGTCCCCAAGATATGACTGGGGGTTCAGACTGCTGCTACCCCTCCATAACCTGGGGCCTTTGTGTCAGACAGTTTAGGTTTGCTGTAATCCAGGCCTCTGACAATGTCTGACATCTATCTCCATCACTAGAGTCATTGTGAAAGCCACACTTTTGCTCATCTCACCAATCCCTCTATGATTTCACATGGACCCTAGCTGCTGTGCTCGGGGTGGCTCATCTCCTTGTAGGGATTTAGCTATCTATTCTTGTCTTGTTGATATATTTTGGTTACCTTTGGTTCTTGCAGCTTTATGAAAAAGAAAACTAGATTCTCCAATAAAGAGCAAGATCAGAATAGGTTAAAATGGATAAGCATTGCTAATTTAGAGAGATTTTGATAGTTGTAGCCTCAATTTTGGACAAAGACTAGTGGGAACTTCTCAATGGAGAAGACTCTTGGTCTCTGTAGGATTCTGACTTTGTTCCCAGTTCCAGTTATGGGTTTGTTTCCACTGAGCAGATCCCATAGCCAATCAAAGAGCCATTATTTATCCATCTGGGCTGTGTGCCACTATTACACAGATGTGTACAACTTGTCAGGCTAATTGCTTTCACGAAGTAGTGTCCCCTGTTTGCTCACAATGTTGTTGGCTATTTTCCCCCAGCAGCTCATGTAGTGCTCTTCATGATATCTATTTTTCATTGATGAAATGTACCGACATGACCATTGATAGAGCTTAGAGTGTGGTGCACACAGATCATTTCAACATTTGGGAGGTGGAGGCAGGAGGATAACAAGTTTGAGGCCATTATGCACTATGTAACAACAACCTATATAACAGACAAGAGGAAGAAATTAAATATCTGTGGATGTTGAGTTTTCTTAAATCAGTTTTGTTCTATCATTGTTCACTTCCACGCATTGGCTACTATAGCTTGCTTGGTATAAAGCTCTGAGATAGAAATTGTGAGTCCTCAAACACCACTCTTCTGAGACTTCTTTCTTCAGTCTAGACTTAGATACCCTTTATTGTAGCAAGGAATATAAGTTACCTTTAATTTTTTAATTTAATTTAACAGAGAGAGAGAGAGGGAGAGAGAGAGAGGTAATGGGCACATTAGAGCTCCTGGTAACAAACATGTGGCACCTTGTGCATCTGGCTATATTTGGGTACTGGGGAATATAACCTGTGTCTTTTAGCTTTGAAGGCATGTAAGTGCTTTAACCACTAAGCAATCTCTCCAGCCCAAGGCTATCACTCTTTAAATTTCTTTAATTATCTTTTGTGGATTTTAATGGATAAGTATTACAATGGTTTTAAACCCAAATGTTTTTGGAATGCAATAAGTATAAAAAGGAAGCATGACAGAAGGAAATAAGGAATTTTGTGAGATTTTTTGCTGTGTGTAGCTTTTGGATGAAGGCTATGGGAGATTCTCATTGGAGTCCATTTTATTGGTCTCCATATGGTTCTGACTTCGCTCCCAGTTCCAGTTATGGGTTCCTTCCCACTGAGCAGATCACATAGCCAGTCATAGAGCCATTGTTTTCCACATAGACTGTGGGACTATTGCACAGGTATGTACCTCTTCTCAGATTGGTTGTTTTCATATAACAGTGTCCTCTGTTTGCTCAGAGTATTGCTGGCCATTTTCCCCTAAGTTCTCATTAGTGCTTTTCACCACTGTATGGGCTAGCCATCTGGGAACTGGCTTACTTTCAGATTCAGCTGCATCTGACAATGTTCTGCATCAGCAGCATGCAGTATCTTCAGCAATAGGGTATTAACTTTTACCTCAGTTGGGTAATCAAGTGCTCTGACAGAAGCTTGCCCTGTTTTGGGGGCATTACACATCTCTCAGATCAACAGCTCAATGAGGATTGTAAACAACTTTTGGTACCAGGAATTGCAAGCCAGTGCCAAATGGTTTAGGGTTAAGCTTCATATCACCCTATCTAGGGCTCTTCTTTCCATACAATTTCTCCATGCTTCTATTGAGGGTTATATCTTTCAGTCTGCTGTCAAGGAAAAAGGTTTCTATGGTACCAATTCATTTTGGATTTGCTTTTGTGTCCCCTTACTCCCATTTCCCACTCCTCAAACCCTTCTGTGGTGGTTTGATTCAGGTGTCCCCCATAAACTTAGGTGTTCTGAATACTAGGTTCCCAGCTGATGGATATTTGGGAATTAACGCCTCCTGGAGGGAGTGTATTGTTGGGGGCAGGCTTATGGGTATATAGCCAGTTTCCCCATGCCAGTGTTTGGCACACCCTCCTGTTGCTGTAGTCCACCTTATGTTGGCCAGGGGGTGATGTCCACCCTCTGCTCATGCCATCGTTTTCCCCTGCCATCATGGAGCTTCCCCTCAAGCCTGTAAGCCAAAATAAATCTCTTTTTCCCAGAAGCTGCTCTTGGTTGGGTAATTTCTACCAGCAGTGCAAACCGGACTGCAACACCTTCTATCCTTCTGGTTTGTCCCTTGAAATGTTTGCCCAGTATGCATGCAACTCACGCTCTTCCAGTTTAGGAACCACAGAAGACTGAGTACATGTGGCATTTGTCTCTCTGTACTTATGTGACTTTGCTTAGTATTATCCGTTCCAAGTCTGTCTATTTCCCTACAGATATCATTGTACAATTTTTTCCTAACTAGTGAGTAGAATCCCATTATGTATATGTACCACATATTCATTATGCATTTGCCAAACAATGGACATCTAGATTGATTCCAGTTTTTAGCTATTGTCAAATGAATAGCTATAAATATCTTTGCATTGAAGAGTGGAGCCTTTAGGGTAAATGCCTAGTAGAAGAATGGCTGGATGAGTTGGTAGCTCAATTTTAAACGTTTTTTTTTCAGGAGTCTCATGTTGGTTTCCATAGTGGTTGTATAAGCTTTCTCTACCATCAGCAGCGGATGAGGGCTCCTGTTTCCTTGCATCCTCACCAACATTTATTGTCATTTGGTTTTTTCCCTGTCTCTCATTTTATTTTTAAAATTAAAAATAGAGCATAAGGGCTGGAGAGATTGCTTAGTGGTTAAGGAGCTTGCCTGCAAAGCCAAAGGATCTTGGTTTGATTCTCCAGGACCCACATAAGTGAGATACAGAAAGGGGCACATGCATCTAGAGTTCGTTTGCAGTGGCTGGAGGCCCTGGCACATACATTATCTCTCTCACTTTCTACCTTCTTATATCTCAAATAAATAAATTAAATTAAATTTAAAAAATAGAGCATAAGAAGCTTGGAAAGATGGCTCAGAGGTTAAATACACTTGTTTGTAAAGCCTAACAGCCTGGATTTGATTCTCCAGTACTCATGTAAAGCCAGATGTGCAAGTAGAGCATTGCCTGTGTAGTCTGTTGGCATTGACAAGAGAGAGAGAGAGAGAGAGGGAGGGAGAGACAGGGAGGGAGAGAGGGAGAGGGAGAGAGAGAGAATGGGCATATCATTTGATTTTTTAATGATTTTCATCCTTCATAGAATAAGTTAGAATCCCATAGTTGTTTTAACTTGCATTTCTCTTATGGCTTAGTATGTTGAACATTCTCTTAGGTCAGTATTAGCCATTTGTATCTTGTCCTTTGAAAATTCCTTATTCAGTTCTCTGCCATGTTTTTTAACTGGATTGTTTGATTTTTTTTAATGGCTTAGTGTTTGCAGTTCTTTGTAGATTCTAGATATTAGACCTCTGTCAGTGGTATAGCTGGTGAAGATTTTCTCCCATTCTGTGGATAGTCTGTTGTCTCTGTTTATGGTGTGTTTGTCTGTACAAACCTTTTCAGCTTCATGAGATCCCACTGGCTATGTGTTTAATTTCCTGGGCTACTGGTGCATTGTTCAAGAAGTGTTTCCTCACGACTATATCATGGAGAGTTCCCTATATTTTTTCATCCAGTACTTTGAGAGTTTAAAGCCTTATATCAAGGTTTTTATGCTATTTGGAGTTGATTTTTTGGTCATGGTGAGAGAAGTGGGTCTAATTTCAGTTTTCATTCCACATTTTGTTGAAGATTCTGTCTTTTCTCCAGTGCATGTTGTTGGCATCTTTGTCGAAGACCAAGTAGCTCTAGTTACTTGCACTAAGGTCTGGGCTTTCATTTCTGTTCCATTGGTCTATATGTCTGTTTATCAGCCAGTTATCATGCTGCTTTTGTTACTATGGGTTTGTAGTATAGCTTTAGCTTAGGTATGGTGATACATCCAGAAGGTTTTTTTTTTTCCTGTGGATGTTTTCAGATATATTTTTGGACATATGAGCCGTTCTGCCATTCCATATGAATTTTAAGACCATTATTTCTTTCTATCTTTGTGAAGGATGCTGGGAGAGTGTTTGTTTGCTTTGTTTTTCTTCTTTTTAGTTTGTTTATTTCTTTATTTATTTATTTATTTATTTTTGAAAATGACAGAAACAGAGGAGGCAAAAAGAGACAATAAAAGAGTGGGAATATTTTTTTTTATTGTTTATAGTTTGCTACAATTTTTTTTAATTTAATTTATTACTTTTCTTTAGAGTAAATACAGGCAGTTTGGTACCATTATTTAGGCTCATCTGTGATCTACCCCTTCCCATTAGACCCTCCTTGTTAATGAAAATGGGTCATGCATTGTGGAGTTAGCCCCCAGTTATTGGTATGATAAATGTCTCTGCAAATCATGACCCAACATGTGACTCTGACATTCTTTCCGACCCCTCTTCCGCAAATTTTCCCTGAGTCATGTTGGGTTCATTTTTGGTCTGCTTCAGTGCTGAGTTGTTGGGGGCCTCTGAGGCTCTGGCTCTCTGATTTGGTAGGAGTTGATTTTTCTCTGCGTTGATCTCCTTCCCCTTTATCCTGGTATAGGGTTCATAGGAAAACATCACCCTTGCTTATTTCGCCAGTTGTCCTTAGTTTCAGTTGGGCCCCTTTTGAGGTATGTTGGGGCAGCTCTCTTCTTAGGATCTGCATCTATCTGGAAAAGAGAAGTAGATTCTCCAATGGAGAGTAAGTTAGCACCCAGAAAATTGAGATAACACTTACTTTTTTGATAGACAGTTTGATAGGTGTAGGCCCTCTTATACCCCGTGATTGAGGGTAGCTTGATATTGTAGAGTGGGCTTGTGTTCGGGTATGGTTCTGACTTGTTTCCCAGCTCCAGCTATGGGTCTAGTACCACTGAGTGGATCAGTTAGCCAAATCAAGAGCAATTGATTCCTCACCATGGCTGAGTACCACTATTGCACTTGTGTGGGCATCACATCCAGTTATTTGTTGCTAATTAGGTTAAACAATGTGTTGCTTGGACAGATCTTGGTCATTTCCCCCAGTCACCTATGTAGTGCCTTCTGGCACTAGACACGCTGACTGTCTGGGGACTGACTCTCTCCTGGCTTCCAGTCATGTCATTCCATTTTACGCGTCAGCTGCGTATGGAGTCTTCAGCAATAGGGTCTTAGCACTGGCCTTTGGTGGGTCATCAAGTACTCTGACAGAAGTCTGTCATTGTTTTGGGAAACCTTGTAGGTTTCTCTGATCAAAAGCTCATTGTGGATGGTAGGCCCAAGCTGGAAGTGGGGGTTACAGGTCAGTGTCCACTAAGAAATTGAGGAAAAAGATAACTAATATACAAAAGTTAGAGAGGATAGAGATAGAGGGAAGAGGAGGAGAGGGAAGGAGGGAAGATGTAGAAGATTTAGGTCAGTTTTGATCCTACCCTCTCCAGTGTCTTGTAGTTCAGGTGTTTGCTGTAAGGGTCTAGTGAAGGTTCAGCCATTTGGTCTCTCTTTTAGGAAGTAGAATTTTATGGTACCATTGCCATTTGTGTCCGGATTACTGTTTTCCACCCTTTCATTTCCTCCCCGCCCTCCCATCCATTTTATTGTCTAGTCCATGAGGTGCTTGCTGGGTATGTAAGGCATCTTGGGCAGATTCAGGTTAGGTGTTGCAGATGAGTGAGACTATGTGTCAATTTTTTTTTCTGTGATTGGGTAAGTTCGCTGAGAATGATCTGTTCCAGGTTCAACCATTTTTCCTCAAATTTCTTTATGTCGTATTTTCTTACTGCTGTATAGAATTCCATTGTGTAGATATACCACATCTTTGTTATCCATTCTTCTAAGGATGGACATCTGGGTGGGTTCAAGCTTTTAGCTATTACGAATTGAGCCACTACAAACATGGTTGAGCAAATCTCTCTGGCTTTTGGTTTGAAGGTTTTAGGGTAGATGCCCAGTAATGGTATAACTGGGTCTGTTGGTATTTCTATAGCCAGCTTTTTCAGGAGTCTCCATATTGCTTTCCAAAGTGGTCGTACCATCCTGCATTCCCACCAACAGTGAACGAGTGTCCCTGCTTCTCCACATCCTCACCAGCATTTATTTTCATTTGACCTTTTGATGTTGGCTATCCTTATTGGGGTAAGTTGGAAACTCATAGTTGTTTTAATTTGCATTTCTCTGATGATTAGGGATGATGAACATTTTCTTAGGTGTGTGTTTGCCATTTGTATCTCTTCCTCTGTGAATTGCCTGTTTAACTCTGTGCCCCATTTGTGAGTGGGGTATGTGTCTTCTTATTGTTTAGACTTTTGAGTTCTTTATAAATTCTAGAGATAAGGCCTCTATCAGTTGGATAACCTGCAAATATTTTCTCCCATTCTGTGGGTATTCTATTGGCTTTCCTTATTATATGCTTGTCTGTAAAGAAACTCTTCAGCTTCATATGATCCCAATGGTTGAGTGACTGTTTAAGAACTTGAGCCACTGGGGTTTTATTCAGGAAGTCTTTTTCCATTCCTATATCATGGAAAGTACTTCCTAAATTTTCTTCCAGTAGTTTTCGAGTTTCTGGTCTTATGTTGAGGTCTTTGATCCATTTGGATTTGAGTGTAGTGCATGGTGAAATGTGTGGATCAAGTTTTAGTTTCTTGCATGTGATTATCCAGTTTGTCCAGCACTATTTGTTGAAGATGGTATCTTTTTTCCAGTCTATATTGTTTGGGACTTTGTAGAATATCAAGTAGCTATAGTTGCTTGACCCAAAATCCGGGTCCTCAAGTGTATTCCATTGGTCTATACTCCTGTTTTTATGCCAGTACCATGCTGTTTTTATTACTATGGCTTTGTAATATAGCTTTATATCAGTTATGGTGATGCCACCAGGTATTTCTTTTGCTGAGGATATGTTTGGATATGCGAGGCCTTCTGCCTTTCCATATGAAATTTGAGATCATTTTTTCTATCTCTGTGAAGAACACTGTAGGGATTTTAATTGAAATTGTGTTAAATCTATATATTGCCTTTGGTAGGATTGTCATCTTCACAATGTTAATTCTGCCTATCCAGGAGCATGGGAGGTCTTTCCATCTTTTCAAGTCCTCCTCAATTTCTTTTTTGTGAGTTTTTATATTTTCGTTGTATAGATCTTTCACTTCCTTGGTTAACGTTATTCCAAGGTATTGTATTTTTTTTTTTTTTTGCTATTGAGAATGGGACTATGTCCTTTATTTCTTTTTCTGTGTCTTTGTCATTTGCATACAGAAATGCTACCGATTTTTGTGCATTGATTTTGTATCCTGCTACTTTGCTATAGGAGTTAATCACCTTCAGGAGTTTTCGGATGGAGTGTCTCGGGTCTCTTACATATATAATCATGTCATCAGCAAATAGAGATAACTTAACTTCTTCCTTTCCAAATTGTATCCCTTTTATTTCCTTCTCCTGCCTTATTGCTTGGGCTAGGACTTCCAGAATATATTGAAAAGCAGAGGAGAGAGAGGACATCCCTGTCTTGTTCCTGATCTCAATGGGAATTCCTCCAGTCTCTCTCCATTAAGTATTATTTGGGCCTTTGGAGCTTTGTATATTGCCTTTATTATGGTAAGATGTGTACCTGTCATGCAGATTCTCTCCAATGTTTTAATCTTGAAGTGATTTTGTATCTTGTCAAAGGCCTTTTCTGTATCTATCTAAATGATCATGTGATTTTTATGTTTAAGCTTGTTTATATGGTGTATTACATTAACAGATTTTCGTATGTTGAACCACCCTCGTGTTCCTGGGATAAATCCCACTTGGTCAAGGTGGATAATCCTTTTGATGTGTTGTTGGATTCAGTTTGCGAGTATTTTGTTGAGGATCTTTGCATCTATGTTCATTAGGGAAATAGGCCAATAGTTTTTTTTTCTTGTGGCATCTCTGCCTGGTTTTGGGATTAGGGTGATACTAGCTTCATAGAAGGAGTTGGGTAGATTTCCCTGTTCTTCAATTGTGTGGCACAGTTTTAGGAAGATTGGTTTGAGTTCGTCCATGAAGGTTTGATAAAATTCGGCTGGGAATCCATCTGGTCCTGGACTCTTCTTTTTTGGGAGGTTTTTTATTACTTTTTCAATCTCCATGATTGTGATGGGTTCATTGAGGTGATTGATCTGCTCTGAGTTTAGCTTTGGTAGATGATATGCATCCAGGAATTTATCCATCTCCTCCACATTTTCCAGTTTTGTGGAGTAGAGGTTTTTGAAATAAGTCCTGATGATTCTGCCGATTTCACTGATGTCTGTTGTGATCTCTCCTTTTTCATTTTGAATTTTGTTAATTTGGAGTCTCTCCTTTTTCTGCATGATCAAATTGGCCAGAGGTTTGTCAATCTTGTTTATTTTTTCAAAGACCCAGCTCTTTGTTTTGTCAATTGCCTTAAATGTTTCCTTGGTTTCCAATTAATTAATTTCTGCTCTGATTTAATTATTTGTTTCCTTTTGGAGCTCTTTGGGTTGGATATTTCTTGTTCTAATGCCTTTAGGTGGATGGTTAGGCTATTGATTTGGGATCTTTCTGTCTTTGTTATGAAGGCATTGAGTGCTATGAATTTTCCCCTGAGGACTGCCTTCATTGTGTCCCATAAGTTTTGGTATGATGTGTTCTCATTGTCATTCAGTTCCAGGAATTTTGCAATTTCATTTTTTATTTCATCCACTATCCATTTATTGTTTAAGAGTGTGCTATTCAGTTTCCAGTTGCCGTTGGTGTTCTTGTTGGATTTTTGTTGTTGATTTCTAGGACTATAGCATTATGATCTGATATCATGCAGGGAATTATGTCGATTTTCCTAAATATATGAAGGCTATCTTTGTGACCCAGTATATGGTCTATTTTAGAGAATGTTCCATGGGCTGCTGAGAAGAATGTGTAGTCGGTGGATTTGGGATAGAAAGTTCTGTAGATGTCTGTTACGTGTAAGTGCTCTATGGTTTTGTTGAGCTCTCTTACTTCCCTGTTGAGTTTCTGTTTGGATGATCTGTCTATTACTGATAATGGTGTGTTGAAGTCCCCAGCTATGATGGTGTTGGTGGTTATTTTTGTTTAATTGTCAAGTAGGTTTTCTTCTATGAACTGTGGTGCCCCTGTGTTTGGTGCATACAGATTTATGATTGTAATATCCTCTTGATGGATTGTTCCTTTATAAGTAGGAAGTAGCCATCTTTGTCTTTTTGATTGATTTTGGTTTGAAGTCAACTTTATCTGATATTAATATAGCTACACCTGCTTGTTTCTTATTCCCATTTGCCTGTAATATTGTTCTCCACCATTTCACCCTGAGGAGGTTTCTGTCTTTAGTGGGTAGGGGGGTTTCTTTAAGGCAGCAGATTGAGGGGTCTAATTTTTTGTTCCACCCTGTTAGCCTGTGTCTCTTGATGGGTGAATTAAGGCCATTAATGTTTAGGGTGATGACTGTGAGATTTGATTTGATCCCTGTCATGTTGTGGTGGTAGAGGTGTGTTGGCATTTCCATGGAAGTTAATTTTTTTTTTTTTATCTACTCTGGGTTTTGTTGCTGTGATCTGCTTCTTATAGGCTTTTGTGTTTGGTTATTTGTTTCTTCTCTGTGGAGATTTTCCTGGAGTTCTTTCTGTAGGTTTGGTTTTGTGTTCATATAATTGTAAAGCTGAGTTTTGTCATGGAAAATTTTCCTTTCACCATCTATTATAAGGGAGACTTTTGCCGGGTAGAGTAGTTTCAGCTGGAAGCCATAGTTTCTTACAGTTTGGAGAGTTTCATTCCAGGCCCTTCTAGCTTTCAGGGTATCCATGGAGAAGTCTGAAGTAATTCTGATGGGGTTTCCTTTGAAAGTGGTGTGCTGTTTTTCCCTAGCTGCTTTTAGGATTTTTTCCTAGGTGTCAATGTTTAGAGTCTTAATGATAATATGTCTTGGGAGTTTCTCCTTTGGTCTAGTCGGTTAGGAGTTCTGTTTGCTTTTTGAATCTTGATGGGCCTTTCTTTTAAGAGACGGGGGAAGTTTTCTTCAATTATTGTGTTAAATAGGTTCTTCATGCCTTTGGTCTGAAATTCTTCTCCTTCTGGTATTCCAATGATTCTGATATTAGGACGTTTAAGTGTATCCCACAATTCTCTCATGTTCACAGGAACTTTTGAACTTATTGAAATTTTTAGACTCTTGAACTGTTTCTTCCATCCTGTCTTCCAGATCAGAATTTCTATCTTCCACTTCACTGACTCTATTCTTGAGAGCCTCTAGTGAGTTTTGGACTTGTTCAATTAAGTTTGCATTTTCTACTACTTTCCTATGTATCACTTCCATCACTTTGTCCAGCTCCCTTTTTGTCTCATTTTCTGATTTTCTTGATGATTCTTGGAAATCATCCTTGCATTTCTTTATATTTTCATTTAGTGTGGCCAGCTGATTTTTAAGGTCCTCTTTTTTTTCACTCTCCCTCAACTCTCTTAGCTCTCTTTGAATTCCTTCCAGTGTCTTATCATATTGCTCTAGCTTTGTGATGGTAGCATCCATACGATTATCTATCCTTTGTAGCTTTCCTGTCAGTTCTAGCAGTAGTTTGGTCAGGGTTGCATTGTTCATTGTTTCCACATGATGTTCTGATCTTAAACACTCTTCTATGTTTTGGTTAGTTGTGATCCTTGTTGGACTGGGTGATCTGTCTGGGTTTTCTTCCATTTTATTTTTTGTGTTATTTCTTTTGTGCTGTGGTCTACCCATGTCAGTGTATGGGTAGGTTGGTGGGTGGAGCAGCCTGGGATCTAGCTTAATGCGAATCGAAGGCAGCCTGGGGCAGTTGCAAGCAGCCTGGGTTTTTGCTAACTCTTGCCAAAGCCACCTATCTATAGCCTGACAGGGGCACCAAAGTTGCCTAAATTCTCACCCAGTAATGCACCTAAGCTGCCTGCCTTTGAGCTTGAAAGGGGACTGAGGTAGCAAGCCCTGAATGTGCCCAGACTCTGTTTGGGTACACTGGGGTCTGTAAACAGTCTGTGCTCTCCCGCCTCAGGGGAGTAGGGGATGGGTGGCGATGGACAGGTAGAGGATGGCACCTGCACTGGCACTAGTGACTCAGTGTGGACTTGTGTGGCTCTTGCTGTGGGAGTGGGCCTGCTGCACATGCAATTGTAGTGCAGAGGCAGATGATGTGGGTACAGAATCAGGACACAGCAGAGGCTGACCGGGCGCAAGTGATGTGAGCACAGCAACAGGGGATCTGGCAGCCACCTATTCATGGCAGGGGTGGCCCCACAGGCCTGCGAACCGAGCACCACGTGGCTGGTCTACTCGCAGGATCAGAGAACAAGGGCGAGGTAGGAGGTCTCAGCTTCAGTGCAGCAGGCTGGCAGGCGTGATTGGTGGGTGCCCGATCAGAGCCCAGCCACGCAGGACGTGCGGAGGGTGCATGGGTGGGTGGGCAGACGGGGGGGGGGGCGCGGGGTGCAACGGGGTGTATGGAGCGAGTGGGTCACACGGTGGTGGGGGCACGGGGCACGCCGGGGCACCGGGAAATCAGTGTGGGGTGTGCAGGAGGCGGCATGGCTCAGGGGTCGCGGGGTGGGGTGCCCTGTAGGGGCGGGGAGCGTGGGTTGCTCTGGTCGGTCTGGGGGGCGAGGGGCGTGCCGTGGTCACGGGGGGGGGCGTGCACGCAGGGGGGGTGTGTGGGGCGCGGGGGGGGCGTGGTGCGCCTGGGGGGCGCAGGGGGGCGTGGGGCATGCGGGGGGGCTCAGGGCATGCAGGGGGCACGGGGGAGCACGCGGGAGGCATGGGATGCCGCGGTGCATGGGGGGCTAGGGGCGCGGTGCATGGGGGGGTGCAGGGTGCGCGGAGGCACGGGGTGCACGAGGGGGAGGTGGCGCAGGCCACACCGGGGTGCGGGAGGCCACGGGACGCCGCGGGTTGCTCTGGACGCGCAGGGGGGCGGAGCACAAGGGGGGGGGTAGTGGGTGTCACGTGGGGGTCGCGGGTCATGGAGGGGCCGGAGCACGCTGAGGCACACTGGGGCTCAAGACTCGCTGGGGGGTCACTGGGAGGGGCTTGAGGCGTGGGGTTGTGGCACGGGGATCGCGGGGCATGCCTGGGCACGCAGGGGCACGCGGGCCGTGTGCGGCGGGGGACAAGGGGCACACAGAATGAGGGGGGCAGGAGGTGCCGGGGCGTTGCGCGGGGGGCAGGGGGCGCTGCAGGGGCATGGGGTTCGGGTGTGCTGGATGCCCTGGGGCGCGTGGGGGTGGGGCTGCGGGGCGCGCAAGTGGGCGGCGCACAGTGGGGCGGCTAGGAGCACGGAGTGTGGGGGGGCTGGGGCGCTCGGGTGGGTGCGGGACGCTGCGGGACGCCATGGGTGCTCTGGACTCGCCTGGGTGTGGGACGGGGGCGGGTCGCACAGGGGCAGGGAGCACACTGAGGTAAGAAGGGGCATGGGACGTCGGGATGCCGCGGGGTGCTCTGGATGCGCAGGAGGGGAGGCAGGGCACGTGTGGGGGGGCTCGAGGAGCGTGGGGGTGGGGCGCGCGGGGGTGTGGGGGCGCGGGGCACGCCTGGGCGCCTGGGACGCAGGATACCGCGGGTTGCTCAGGTTGCGCCTGCCGTGGGTGGATAGGGAGGGTGGGGCACGTGGGGGGGGGCACAGCACGTGGGGGTGGTTCAAGGCACGCGGGGGTGGGCCTCAGGGGTCTCAGGGCGTGCGGGGGACGTGGGGGGCGCGGGGCAAGCCCGGGCGCCCGGGGCATGGGAAGCCACGGGGGGCTCATGGTGCGCCTGCTGCGTGTGGATAGGGAGCGTGGGGCGCGCAGCGGGGTTGGTGTCAGGGGGGCGGGGCGCGGGGGTCTCCTGGCGTGTGGGGGGCGCGGGGCACGCCTGGGCACCTGGGGCGCGGGACGCCGTGGGGCGCTCGGGGCACGCCTGCTGCGTGTGGATAGGGAGCGTGGTTGGCGCGGGGGGGGGGCACACGGGGCGTGATAGGGGGGTGCGCGGGCGTGGGGCACGGGGGTTGTGTGGCCCGCGGGGCCGCCGGGGCACGTGGGGCCGCTGGGGCGCTGGGGCGCCGGGCTGCGCCTGATGCGGTGGGTCGCGGACAGCGGGGTGGGGGGGCGTGGGTCGTGGGGGTGTGTGGTTCCCTCTTTTACCCCAATCTGTGCCCTCCCTCTTTCAAAAAGTTTCTAATTTCCCTTGAATACTTGTCTTGTTTTTCCTTGTTGTCTGTAGTGCAGCTAGGCGGTCGCCATCTTGACCGGAAGTCCAGATTGGAAATATTTACACTGAGTGACAGCCTATGTCTCTTTTGGTCCATCTCATAGGATAAAACAAAACTTTGAAATTAACAGAATCAAATTCATTTCTTCCTTTTTTGAGTATTTTTACTTATTTATTTCCAAGCAGAGAAGAAAAACCAAGAGAGAGAGACAGAGAGAGAGAGAGAGAGAATGGGTGTTCCAGGGCATATGAACTCCAAATGCATGCACCACTTTGTGCATCCAGATCTGGCTTTAATTGAATACTGGGGAATTATAGCTGGGTCATTAGGTTTTACACTCTTGTGCCTTAACAACTGAGCCATCTCCACAGGCCCAAATTTTTAATGGCACATTTTCAGGATATTGATTAAATTGATACTATTAATTAGGAAATAATGAAATCTTATTTATATGTAGCCTACCATAACAAAGAGTATTTTATGGAGACCGTAAAGTTGCAAACAATGTCTTACTATTAGTTCACTTGGGATTTTCTTGTAAATTATAAATAAAAGGAAATTTAGTAATGACATTTACTTAAAAATATTTTTTGAAAACTTTCTTTTCTGAGTTTACTTTCAAAATAAAAATAAAGATGGAGTCCCCAACTAGCCATACTTGTGCTTAATTATATTATGTATGAATTAATATATATAATGATTATATTTTTTTTCAGACAAGAAGGAATCAAAGAGGTATCAACTGTCTGCAGACCACAATATTTTCCCTGTATCCTGTCTACTATCTTGTCCAGTGACCTAAAATCTCTGCAATGTTATTTTGAATATGTCAATATTTGGTTTTATTTTTGAATGTTATTTTTCCTAACATTGCATTAAAAATAGTGGTGTCATTTCTCACCCTTCTCTTCAATTTCTGGTTGTGTTAAATTGTTACTAAGTGTTAATTGCAATTAAAGTTACCAAACTGTACAGGCCTATTTGTTTTCCTGTATAAAATGGTAGAATAAACATTAACTGATAAAACACAAGGCTTTGGAAAGAAATCAATGCATTGGACATAACTATTTAAAACAGAATCTATAATAAGAAAGATTTGTTGTAGGACAGGAATAGATTCTATGTGAGGTTCAGGAACACCAAAACATCCTCTCTTTATGACTCCAGAGTCTGTTTTAAATTCACTGTATAGTTATTTAAAAATCAGTTCTCATCTATAAAACTGTCCTGATATTTTATAATATATAAAATTAAAGTTCCTAAGTACTAAAGTAGACATATAACACACCCATCAAGGCTCAGGGGTCACTGTGGAAGGGAAGGAAGAAAGATTGTTAAAAGTCCAGGATGTGAAAGAATATTCTGAGGCATTGTCATTCCCAGCCCCCAAGATGACCAATGCATTCATGACTCCATGGTGAAAATCAGTAACCTCACTGAGGTTATCACGGTTATACAATACACATACATGTTTACTTGCACTATTACTGTTTTGAAAAAAATCTAAAAAAGTAAACTTTGAAGTAATAGCAAACCTTAAACTAACCTTCTTTTTAATATAGATGATAAAAAATAATCAAACTGTTAATAATAGAACCAGCTCATCCATTTCAACTCATAGACCAGTTGAATATGTCACAGATATATTTCCCTAATATGGAAAATGTTGCTGTATATGACTGACATTGGTCTGGGGAGATGGCTCAATGGTTAAATGGACTTGCTAGCAAAGCCTACCCAGCCAGATTCACTCCTCCAATACCCATGTAAAAATCATATACACAAAGTGTTGCATGCAATCCTGAGTTCTTTTGTAGTGGAAAGAGGCCCTGGACCTCACATGCTTTCTTTTCTCGCAAATAAATCCTAAAAGGGGATATTGTGAAGATATATCACAAATTACATTTTACTTTATGTGTTGGTTTGATCCAGGTGTTCCCCTTTAAACTTGGGTGTTCTGAATGCTAGGTTCTCAGCTGATGGGGATTTGGGAATTAATGCCACCTGGAGGGAGTGTGTTGTTGGGGGCAGGCTTATGGGTGTTATAATCAGTTTCCCCTTGCCAGTGTTTGGCACACTGTCCTGTTGTTGTTGTCCACCTGATGTTGGCCAGGAGGTGATGTCCACCCTCTGCTCATGCTGTCCTTTTCTCCTACCATCATGGAGCTTCCTCTCAAGCCTGTCAGCCTAAATAACCTTTTTTTTTTTTTTTTTTTCCCAAAAAGCTGATCTTGGCTAGGTGATTTCAGCCAGCAATGCAAACCTGACTGCAACACTTTGTATCTTACATCTTATATTATTAAAATCTCAGTGTTTTAGGTGAACATAAAAATTGGTAAAATGTTTCTAGAGCTATACCTTAGTGATTACACTTGGTTAGAATATTTAGGTGAATATTAAAATTTTTCCTCTATAGGAAATGTATTCCTGGGAGTAAGGGGCAGAAATTTTATTTTCTATATCATCTGATATGTTTGATGGAGAAGTGGGCAATTTAGTATTTCTCCAAAGTTTTGACGTTGTATAAGATACTTCTTGCTGTGAGCAGCTGAAGAAAGGAAAGAATTTCTTTCAGCTTACAATTCGAGGGAACAGTTCCCATCGTGGAAGGGAAGGCATGGTAGCATGAACAAGCCAACTGATCACATTGTTTCCACAGACAGGAAACAAAGGTCCTCAAAGTCCACCCTTCGTGGTAGCTCCACAACCTTCACCCAAAACATCACCAGCTTGTTACCAAATATTCAAATACAGTAGCCTACCGGAGATGTTTCACATTCAAACCACGATGGGCGTAATCATTTTGATTTTTCTATGTATGAACTGAATTCCCAAGAAGGGGTGACAGTGGAATAGATACAAGGGAAACTGCAAGTGCCTGGACACATAAACATATGGCAAGGTGATTTGAAATCAAATACTAAAAGGAGACATTGGGAAGAGTACAAAACAATGTTCCGTTCTACTTCCAGTATTATTTGCATCACAGCAGTATTGATCTTAACTAGGGACAAGGTTTTCCATCAATATTAATATGACATGTGAATGACCTTCACAGCTTTTTGCCCTTCATAGTTAATCCCCTGGACAAGCATGGATATGTAGAGCAGCCAAGCTTTATGGCTAAGTTTTTCTTTGGGAATGGTAGGTATTCATCCTCTTTACCAAACAGTTTTGATGAGTGTGCTACACTCAGCTATATAACATTTGGAGTTAATTATTTCTCTTTTAACAGGACTTTTTCATGTTGCTTTAGATATTTAACTTTGGTAGTACAGAAACAGCTAGTGAATGTATTTTGATCCTATCATATTTAATTAAGTAGATTAAATGTAGAGAAGGGTAGAAAATATTTTTGAGTATGCTTATTTTTAGAGTAGATACTGATTTCTGAAATAATCTAAAACTTGAAACAATTTAGCCACAATACCCTACAGTCAGCTATTTATATTACATCATCCTTACATTAGATATCTAGATTTGTTTCCTAAAGGAGTGACTTTAATATTCAACAAATAATTTGTTCATTGTAGCATTTATTTTTATCAGTGCTGGAACAGAATACCAGATGCACTTTATTGGTGGGAAGTTTTTATTTCAGCTTATACTTTCAAGAGGAACTTTCATCCTGACAAAGAAAACATGGCAGATCAGATAACCAGATCATCAAGTCTGGTCACCAGAATGGAAGTTGTCCTGAGTGAGCTAGTTAGCACTGGCAAATACACTAGACTATAAAATCCCAAGGCTTATCCATTGTGACATGCCTCTCCCAGCAACTCTCCACCTTCCAAAGGCTCCATTATCTGGGGATCAAGTACCAGATTCACTCACAATCACATTAGGTTCTATAGGACATTTCACATTCAATCTACCATATTTATCAAGTCTTTAGATCTCTTCCCTGTGTCCTAAAGGAGATTTATCTGAAAACATAAAGATTTATTTTAGATCCCCTGCTCTGGAGGGTGTATGTGTGGAATGAGTAATCCTCATCTCTCTCTGGTTTTCCCTCTCCCCCCCTACTTCTGTGGCCCAGGTCTATTTCCATGCTAATGGAATGGGGCTGCCTGAATTCTGTGAGCTTGATGCAGAAGCAAGCCCCTTGATCTGCCTTCCTGATTGAAGGGACCATGTGTCCCCAATTCTTGGAACCCTGGCTCTGGAGCGTGTGGGCAGAGTAAGTTGGCTATAACTTATGGATCCTTCCCCACCTTCCATTTCCCTGGTCCTGGCTCCACTACTGCTGGCTTGGGGCTCCCTGGACCCTATGAACTTGTTGCAGAAGCAGACTCCTTGCTCCACCTTCTTGAGTGACTGGCTCCTAGGTCCCTAACTCCTAGATTCCCTGTCCTGGAGGGTGAACCTTAGGAGTGAGTAGGCCAGAGATCCTGGTTGGTTCCCCACCTCACAGTTGCCTGGTCCTTGTACTGCTGCTGTTGCCTTGGGGAAGCCTGGTACTTGTATGTGGGTTGTGGTTGCAGGCCTTTAGCTCTAGTTTCCTGTTTGACTGACCCCTGGGTACCCAAGTTCTGTGTTTCCCCTGAGCCAGAGTATGCACAGACCACTTTAGGAACTGGCCTGAAGTCCCTGGCTCTCCAGCTTCCTAGCTCCTGGTCTTTCAACCCTTGAATCCCATATGCTGAATAGCATGTGAAACTAGAGTGAGTAGGTCAAAAATCCCAATTCCTTACTTTCTAGTTCCCCAGTTACCTTTGATGTACTGGCATTCTCCACATCAGGGCATCAGTGGTTATAATCACATGGTACACTACTCTGGTTCACATTTAGACCAAACAACCAATAAGGTTCCTATGAGGACAATTACTTGCTTCCCTCTCAATAGAATAAAATGTTTCCACAAAATGGGTAGACCACAATGCAAAACAAAACAAAAACCACAATGGAGGCCTCCAATGAAATCATGGAGAAATCAAAATAAATTGAACCCCAAAATGAAAACACAACAAGCAATAGATCCCTGATCAAAACAGTTGCTGAACTGAGAGCAAGCCATCAACAAACCAACAACTGCATGAATAAAATTGAGCAGAATGATCTCTTAGAGCACTCAGCTTTTTCACTAGGCTTAACTTAATGAAAGAAAACCTTAAAAGCCTCAAAAGAGGCATAAATAAATTGAATGTAAGTCAACAAATGGAATATCTCAATAACCAGTTGGTTAAGTTTAATGAAGAATTGATCAAATGCAAAAATAAATTTCTTTAAGCATCAAGAAAAATCATACCTTAAACTGAAATCATACCTCAAAATAGATCTGCACAGTGCAAAATAGCAAAACAGAAAACAAAAATCAAATAGAGCTTTAAAATCCTCTCTAGAGAGCTAGAGAGATGCTGTAGCAGTTAAGGAACTTGCCTGCAGAGCAGAAGGACCTAGGTTCAATTCCCAGGACCCATGTAAGCCAGATGCAAAAGGCAGTACATGCGTCTAGAGTTCACTTGCAGTGGCAGAAGGCCCTGGCACACCCATTATTGCTCTCTATGTCTATCTGTCTCTTCCCCTCTCAAATAAATAAATAAAATACTTTTTAAGAACCTCTCTATAACCCCTTACTAAAAGAGTTACTCATGTGGAAGACAGAACCATTAAGCTGACAAGAGAGAATAAATTGATCTAGAGGCCAAAAACTTTGCTAAGTTAAAAAAAAAAACAAAAAAAAAAACATGCAAACAGAATATGAGGGAATTGTGGAATTCTGTAAAATTACCAATGATCCAGATCATGGTTATACCAGAAGTAGGAAAATCCAGGCCAGAGACATAGAGAACAGAGCCCACAAAATAATTGAAGAAAATCTTCTTATTCTCTTAAAAAGAGTGACCTATCCAGATAAAAGAAGCCCACAAAACACCAAACAGTCTGGACCAAAGAAGAAACTCTCCAAGTCCCATCACAGTTAAAACTCTTAACAAAAGCAACAAGAGAGAAATAACTCACTATACACAAAGGCAATCATATCACAATAACCACAGATTTATCAATGGAAACCCTGAAAACCATGACACTTCAAATTCTAAAAATCTATGGTTTCCAACCCAAGCTACTCTACCCAGCAAAAGTATCCCTCATAATAGATGGTTAAAGGAAAACTTTCTATGAAAAAGTTAACTCTGTGAGTATGTGAACACAAAGCCAAACCTACAGAGAATATTTCAAGGAATACTCCACACAGAAGAGTCAAAGAACCAATCACGAGAGCCTTCTTGAAGAAGGTCACAATAACCAAGATAGTATAAAAGACAAGAAAGCACCAGATCCCATAAAGTGCCCATCATGGCAGGAATTACATCAAATCTCAGTTATAAGCTTAAATGCTAATGATTTTAACTCATCCATCAAAAGATACAAGTTATCAGGGTAAATCAAAATCCTGTATACTTCTACCTGCTGTCTTCAAGAAACCCACTCACCATCACACCCAGCCTAATTTTCTTAATTTTTTCATAAGATCTAATATATGGAGAAAGCTTCATGAAACTCACTGTACCAAAAATTACAGACATTGCTGGAAAAAAATCATTAATAATAATACTCTTCAAAATATTTATTGAAACAACATAGTTTATGCATATCTACAAAACTGAAAGGTCAGACTTCCAGTTAAGGTGGCAGCATAGGAACCATGCCAAAGTAGCTTAGGGGAGAAAAGGGGGGGGGGGGACAAAAACAAATACACAAAAAAAGAGCAAAATACACTCTTCTACTAAAAAGTGAGGTGTACAAGAAATTACCAACTGCAGCAGGGAAGTAGGGGTGATCCAGAGCATCTAGAGCCCACATAGACAGGCAGATGTGGCTCCAGCAGCGGTGGCACCAAGTCCATGGGGCCACAGCTGCCAGGCTTGGCCTGAGCCACAGGAAAAGTCAGGTAAGGGGATTCTCCACTCACAGCACAGCTTCTAGCAAACTCAAGTGCATGCACCAGCAAGCACCACAGACCTGGGGAAGGGAGCTCACAGCACCCAGCACTGGTGACCAGGACAGTTCTCCATCAACACAGCCAGCCTACTTGAACCCACAGCACATCAAAGAGGGCCCTAAGCAGGAGCATAACATAACTGAGATCAAAATCATCCCAAAAGGTAACTGGGATTACACCAGGTCAGTACCTGCCAAATAAGCCTGGTATATAGGCTTGAATTGGAAGTGGAGATTGCACCTTCTGTATCAGGATAAATTATATGTTAAACCTGATAGATGGTCAGATTTGCTTCTTCAATAAGCTATATTTTGGGTTGACATTTGTTGCTTCTTGATTTATAGTGCCTTTGTTTCCTCTTCTGTCATGCATTAGGAAAGGGCCTCACTTGGTCACAAGCTGACTTGGAATCCTCAAAAAACCAGAAATCTTAGTCTCCTAGTTGACAGGATTAAGGGTGTGGGGCAACACACATCCTAATGGACTGTGACTTTGTTAGAAGAACTGGTTGTCATAATATCTACTCTTGCATAAATACTCTGTGCTGTTTTTCACTGACTGTGTGCACTGTTCAGTTAAGTTTTAGAATGTGACTGTATTTTGTTCCACTCAGCCTACTTGAATACTCTCATAGCAGGCAAACCCAACATCTAGGGTCAGTTTCACAGATCCTCTGAGAATCTTAAGAAACAAACTTAGCACCTTAAGCTCCTACCCTGAAGATATATAACACTAGACTGATTGATACATTCAATAATACTGCAACTAATTAGAAAATCCAAGCATTAAATTAATCCAAGATGCAAAAAATGTTTACATTATAACATTATAATGCAAGAAACACCAAAACTCAAGACAATATAAATCCACCAAAAAGCATTGATGCATCAGAAATGACCTCCAGTGAGAATGATTTAGAGGAAATGCCTGAGAAAGATTTCAAAAGAATGATTATAAATAGGCTCAAAAAGTCAACAAGAAAATCAATGGAATGAAACAGGAAATCAAAGGAATCAGAGAAGTCACAGGAAACCAATTTAATGAAATAAAGAGGTCAGTACAAGACATAAATAAGGAAACAGAAATAATAAAGTAGTGCTGCAGAGATGGGTTAGTGGTTAAGTGCTTCCCTGTGAAGCCTAAGGACCCTGGTTTAAGTCTTGATTCCCCAGGACCCACATTAGACAGATGCACAAGGGAGCACATTCATCTGGAGTTCGTTTGCAGTGGCTTGAGGCCCTGGCATGCCCATTCTCAGTCTCTCTCTATTTGCTTCTTTCTATCTGTGTCTGCATGTTGCTCTCAAATAAATAAATAAAAATAAACAAAAACTTTAAAAAAATAAATAATAAAGTAAAAACAGTCAGAATTACTGGCAATGAATAACACAGTAAATGAAATAATAATAATAATAATAAAAAAGACTCTGTAGAAAATCTCACCAGTAGAATGGATGAAGGAGAGGACAGAATATCAAAACTAGAAGACCAGGTGGCAGATCTAATACAGTCCAACAAAGAGACAAATTAACAGGAAAGCATGAATGGGAATTTCAAGATATTTGGGACACTATGGAAAGATCAAACATAAGAATTCAGGGTATAGTAGAAGGAGAAGAATTTCACTCCAAAGACATAGTAGGCATTTTCAACAAAATCGTAGAAGAAAACTTTCCTCAATTTGGGAAAAAGATACCAGTGCAGATACAGGAATCCTTTAGAACACTAAACAGACAAAATCTGGAAAGAACCTCTCCTCGCCATATTATAATTAAACTACCAAGCATACAAAGCAAAGAAAATATATGGAAAGCAGTTAGAGAGAAATATCAAGTTACATACAAAGGCAAGCAAAGGATTACAAAAGGATTACAAAGTAAAGGATTACAGCAGATTACTCAACACAAACTTTAAAAGCCAGAGGGGCTTGGAGTGATGTGTTCGAAGTTCTGAAAGATGATAACTATCAACCATGGTTACTGTATCCTGCAAAGCTATCCATTCAGATAGATGGATAAATAAGGACATTTCACAACAAAAACAGGCTAAAGGAATATTTGAAGACAAAATCATCTCTACAGAAAATACTTGAAAGAATCTTCCATGCTGAAGAGAAAGAAAAGCACACATATAAGGAACCTGGGTAAACAAACAATACTCAAATACGAGTTAATACAAGAGAATAAAGGTAAAACCATGATCCTTGGTTTCCCACCTGGAGTAGATGGCAAGACCTTATTGCTGAAGACTCCACATCCTTGGGCTGCAAGGTCACTGAGAACTGAGGTGATAACCTCCTCCATGTAGATCAGCTGAAAGAAAGTTGTAAGAAGCCATTCTGCATGCAGCTCAATGGGAAAGAGAGAAATCACCAGTGAAGATACTCAACAGTGGACACTGCAAGCCTTATATTTGGCCAGCCAGGCCAAATGAGCCAACTGGTGCAATAGTGGCATGTCTATCATGGTGGAAAACAACTGCCCTTTAAATGGATTGGAGGCCTGCTGCATGGAAGGGAATACATCCCTGATACTGAAAACCTGTAAAAGGGGTAGTCATGAGACCTAGGGGTGTAAAGTCTGCTGCTGTCTGGCTAAATGTATATACTATGCTCATCAAACTTCCCAGTAAGTACTTCTCTTAACATTCATACCCATATATTAATACTACTCTCATGTTTGGTAGAGAACCTTCTCTTTTCAGATGGCAGTGACCTTGGGGTGACTCAGAAGACATCATGGTGCTGGGAAGAAGTGACTGAGGAGTGCTCAGCACTGCAATATCTCTATCAAACCTTCCAAGGCTCAGGGCCCATTGCATGAAAAGTGGTGGAAATAATGTAAGAGCCAAAGGAAGGGTAGGACTCCTTACAACATGCTCCTCCAGACTCAAAATGGCCTGGAAATCCATGACCCCACCATACCTGATGCTACCCACATAAGGCCATCATAATAGGAGGAAAAGATGATGACACCAAAATAAAAAAGAAACAGGTTGAGAGGGGGAGGGAATATGATGGAGAGTGGAGTTTCAAAAGGGAAGGTGGGGGGGGGAGGGCATTACCATGGAATATTCTTTACAATCATGGAAGTTGTTAATAAAAAATTAATTAATTTTAAAAACTGAAAGGTATATTAGTTTTAAAATATAAGAATTTGCTAAAATATTCTATGTTGTTTATAATTTTCTAAATTGAGGATTAAAAATGATTCAAAGGGCTGGAGAGATGGCTTAGCGGTTAAGCGCTTGTCTGTGAAGCCTAAGGACCGGACCCCGGTTCGAGGCTCGGTTCCCCAGGTCCCACGTTAGCCAGATGCACAAGGGGGCGCACGTGTCTGGAGTTCGTTTGCAGAGGCTGGAAGCCCTGGCACGCCCATTCTCTCTTTCTCCCTCTATCTGTCTTTCTCTCTGTGTCTGTCGCTCTCAAATAAATAAGTAAAAAATTTAAAAAAAAATTAAAAAAAAATGATTCAAAATTCTCTCTGGTATTAGTCTGGCCCATGGCCCATTTTCCAGTTTTATGTATAGTAATTATTTTCTTCCATTAAATAAAAATAGCAGTGCAAACGAATATTCTTATTTCTTTTGCTGTTTTTTGTAATTCTGATTTTAGCATGTAACTGTCATAGATGTCATGTTTGGATTTTATTTTTATGATGATTGATGACACATATATCAATACTGTGACATAATTATGAATCTTCAATTAAGTGATATAGAGACTTTTAACTTCAAAATAATAAGAAACGATAATTTTTAATTTAAAGGTTGCCTATTAAACTATACTTTAAATCACAATCATATTTAATATTTAGAGCATTTGTAAAATAAATTACAATTTTCTCCAGAGAATAGGTTATTGTGTTTGATAATTTATTCCTAATTCAGTTCAATTAAGCTAAGTAGTTTGATGAAATGTTTCTCAAAGTAATTTTAAAGCTGAGAATAAATAAATACAAAAATTATTAACTGCTCTGAAAAAGTTCCTTTGGTGGGTTCATGGAGGTCAAGTATTTAAAAACTCAGTATTAAATCTTTTCAGAGTGTCACAAACTAAAGGAATCTATTACATTCATTATAGCCATGTTAATGTCACTTGTTTTGATTAAAAATAAATGGATGATGTTAAGATGCTTACATGCTAGTGAGAGTTTAGTAAAATGAGATATCAAATTTAAAATACACAAAAAACTATGAAAGAGAAAGAATTTGTGATGTATTATAAGGAATGGTAGATTTGCGTAGACAGTGTGGTAGTTTGAAGAGGTGGCCCCCAATATATTTTGTGTTTTATTAGTTTGCATCTGTAGCCACCTGGCTGGAGGAGATGTCACTGGGTGGATCTTAGGGTGTGGTGGTGGGTTTAGATTTAAATCTAAAGATATGCAAAGTGAGTTCCTGAAGTGTGCTGTGCTATGTGGCTTTGGGTTTTTATGCTTGTGTTTCTCTCTCTCTTTTCTTGGACCTGTGAAGGCAGGCCAGCTTCTTCTGCCATTATGGAACTTCCCATGGATCTGTGAGATTCAATAAATATCTCTTCCTCCATAACTGTACCTGGTCTGGAAGTTCATCTCAGCAAATCTGAAGCTGTCTGCTACAGACAGATATGAAAATTTGTTGGGGATGACTACTAAATTTGGGACAGCATATAGACAAAAAAAGAAAAAAAACTTATGTGAGACATTTTTTATTTTAAGGTAGGATCTTATTTTAGCTCAGGCTGACCAGGGATTCACTATGTAGTCTCAGGGTGACCTCGAATTCAGGGCAATCCTCTTACCTCTGCCTCCCTAGTGCTGGGATTAAAGGCATGCACCACAACACCCAGCTAGAGTTTTAAGAAATGATTGATCCTAGGCATATATCCTAAGATCTCATCTCATTTCCTTAGAAGTACATGCTCAAACATGTCTATTGCTGCTCAATTTATAATAGCTGGGAAATGGAACCAGCCTAGATGTCCCTCAAATGATGAGTGGATAATGAAGATATGGCACATTTATACAATGGAGTTCTACTCAGCAGTAAAGAAAAATGAAATTATGAAATTTGCAGAAAAATGGATGGATCTGGAAAGGATTATACTAAGTGAGGTAACCCAGGCCCAGAAAGCCAAGCACCACATGTTCTCTCTCACATGTGGATCCTAGCTACAGATAATTGGGCTTCTGTGTAAGAAGGAAAAAACTCAGGAGCAGATGCCAGTAAGCTAAAAAAGATATACAAAGGGAAGAGAAGGGAAGGGAGGAGGGTACTTAATAGGTTGGTATTGTACATATGTAAGTAGAAGAATAGATTAATGGGGGTGGAAAGGCCCAAAGTGAGGTCAGGGGAGGAGATTGAGTAAAGTAAAGGTGGAGGGAAGGCTAATCAAAATCTGAGAGAATATAAATAAATCAAATGGAATCCTTCAGTTTTGGACAAGGGAACACTCAGGAGCCATAGATAGTTTCTAGAAAATTTTCAGTGCCAGGGATGGGATACCTCCAGTGAGTTGTTGGCCAGGGAGGTCCCTGATTCCAACAAAACATTATAGGCCATTGCTGAGGCCCTTGGTTTCCCAACAGGAATAGATGCTAAGACCCTGTTGCTGAAGACTCCACATACTTGGGCTGCAAGGGCACTGAGAAATCCTGCTGAAACTAAGCTGATAACTGCCTCCATGTAGACCAGCTGACAGAAAGCTGGAAGAAGCCATTCTACATGCAGTTCAATGGGAGAAAGAGACACCACCAGTGAAGATACTCAACAGTGGACACTGAAAGCCTTATAATTGGCCAGCCAGGCCAAATGAGCCAGTGGGTGCAATAGTGGCATGTCTGTCATGGTGTCAACCAGCTGCCTTCCAATTGAACTGGAGGCCCACTCCAAGGGAGGGAATACATCCTGATACTGAAAATTTAAAACAGGGGTAGTCATGAGCCCTCAGGTTGCAATATCTGCTGATGTCTGGATTAGGGTATATACTATGCTTATCAAACTGCCCAGTAAGCACTTCTCTTAATATTCATACCCTTATATTAATGCTACTCTCACTTTGGATAGAGAATCTTCTCTTTTCAGATGGCAGTGACTTTGGGACAACTCAGAAGGTATCATGGTGCTGGAAAGAAGTAACTATAGTACCAAGTAACATCTCAATCACACCTTCCAAGGCTCAGGGTCTAATGCGGAAGAGGTGGTGGAAAGAATGTAAGAGCCAAAGGAAGGGTTGGACTCCTTACAACGTGCTCCCGCCAGACAAAAAAAATTGGTCTCAATATCCATGACCTCATAGTGCCTGACACTACCTACATAAGACCATCATAAGAGGAGGGAAGGATCATGGCATCAAAATAGAGGAAAGACTTATTGAGATGGGGAGTGGATGTGATGGACAAGGGAACTTCAAAGGGGAAAAGTGGAGGATGGGGATATTACCATGGGATATTTTTTATAATCATGGAAAATGTTTAATAAAATTGAGAAAGAAAAGAAATGATTGAAAATGTAAAACTATGACATGAAATCAAATTAAATTCATTTAAAATCAATAAATGCTAAGTAAATAATAGATCAATGTATTAAATTAACGATTTGTCAATATCAAAAAGAATTAGGCTTCAGAGTGTGTACATTGATTATATAGACATATTTTATTATATATATACTTTATACATGTATGTATACTCAACATCTAAAATGAGATATTGTAGATTATGCTTTTGAAAGTTTTATAGGCTATTAATGTCTTCTACTATGCACCATTAGAACTAAAGTTAAATGCCTAAAGTTAGGTCTCATATAAACAACATTATTAAGAGTTATAATTTCAGTATATATATTTTTTGTTCATTCTTAAAAATTTATTTATTTGAGAGCGACAGACAGAGAGAGAAAGACAGATAGAGGGAGAGAGAGAGAATGGGCGCACCAAGGTTTCCAGCCACTGCAAACGAACTCCAGACGCGTGCGCCCCCTTGTGCGTCTGGCTAACGTGGGACCTGGGGAACCGAGCCTTGAACCGGGGTCCTTAGGCTTCACAGGCAAGCGTTTAACCGCTAAGCCATCTCTCCAGTCCAGTATATATATTTTTGAATTTTAGCTATTTATTTGAGAGAGAGAGAGAGAAAGAGGAAGGGAGGGACAGAATGGGTACACCAAGGCTTCTAGCCACTGCAAATGAACTCCAGATACACGTCCCCCCCATTGTGCATCTGGCTTATGTAGGTCCTGGGAAATAGAGCCAGGCAAACATTTTAAAAACTAAGCCATCTCTCCAGCCTTAATTTCAGGATATTTAAAGTTAATTTGTGATGATAATAAAAATCAATAAATGTGTATTAGTGGCCTTCTGTGCTTTAGGGCTGTGATTAGCTGATGAATGATGCTGGTCAAAAAGAATAAACCTGCCACCACAAAGAGCCATGCAAAGAAGCTGGAGTTGTCTTTGCTTCTCTATATACATATTACAATAAAGATAAAGTTTCTCTTTTTCAATTTTAGATTATCATTCTAAGAAACTATAAAATGACTTTTAGTATGACACTTTCGCAAATAGAGATGGTGATATGTGCTATTCATTATTGATACAGAATTTCGAAGATGAAAATAGCGTTTGGAATAGGTTAACTAGCTTATGCTGACATCAAATTCACTATGCAGCTGAAACTAGCCTTGATTTCCAGTCTTGTCTCCTTCCTACAAATTCTGGTATTGAAGGTAAATACCACTGTGCCCAATGAAAAAGTGAGTTTGAGGGGGGATATTTGAATCAGTTGCTGTATGCTAGGGTTAATTATTAAATATATAGGATTTTCCACATAACACGTAAATTTATTGTATCATCTTCTATCAACAGATCTTGGATGTCCATTTTTACAATCATACCTTAAGTTTGGCCTTAATTATCTTTAACCTGGACTACTAGCCCTACTACCCAGCCTTTCAAAGTTTACTTCTCTTCCTGTCTTTGTACTGTAAGGCAATCAAGTGACTTAAGTAAATCAAGTCATTCCTCGGCATCTTATATTACTCCTCTTTTTCTTTTATTCTAGACTACTGTCTTTTTCAGTTCCTTGAAATTGCTGCATTTTTCTTTTTTTTTTTTTCTCACAAGAGTGTGCCCATTTGTGTTTGTTTCGTAGTTTATGTTTAAATGTTTTCTTCTCTTTGAGCACTGAATGTTACTTTAAAATATTTTCTCATTTCCTTCTCCCATCTTTTAAGAAACATGTGCATATACACATGAATGACTGCTATAAACAGGTAAATAATTATCATACTGACATGTACACATCTGTAGGTGCTTCATAATCCACTGGAAATCAGAATAATTTTCTGAGCTTAATTAAAGATTGCTGATCTCAGTTGCCCATTGTTTCTGAGTCAGTATTTCTAGAGTATATAGACAAGGTATGAATATCAACTTCTCAATGGTTGCTGAAGTTACTCACCCAGGGAGCACATTTGGCATAAGGAATTAAATAGAATTGCTAGATCCACTGATTCAGTTCTGCTTTATTTTGTTTCCTTCTCCATTAGTGTTTCAGAACCAAAGAAGCTATCTTGCTATTCTCTCTCTTCTTTAATTTTCAGGGAACATAGATATTCGGTTCGTAACCAATTTGAGGGCCATGAGGAAAAATACTTCAAATGTTGCTTTAAAAATTTTTTTTTTTTTTTGTCTTATAATTGACAAACTGACTGAGAGCAATTCAGTGAAATGATGGCAGAAGAAACTGGAGTTCAGTATGTGGAAAAAAGGCTGAAAATTTATACACAATGATCATGGACTTGCTTAGTGACATTTACTTACAAAATAAATGAAGTTATTTGGGGTGATGGTTCAGTCAGTAAAAGAGCTTATTGCATAATAATGAGGACCTGAGTTCAGCTTCCTACCCCTCAAATAAGATGCCAGGTGATATGCACTTGTTATCTCAACACTGGGGATGTCAGAAAGAAGGATCCCTATGGCTGACTGGATAGCTAGAACAGTGGAATTTGTGAGCCCAAGTTTCATGGGAGAAGCCCTGTTTCAAAACTAAGGTGAAGAGTGATTGTGGATACCCAACATTCGCCTCTAGTCTCTACATGCACATGATGACATGAGCGTGGGTACCCATACACACACACAATCTACACATGTATTAACATGCATGTACATATGGTATGCACATACACACACACAAGAAAAAGGAACAAAACTAGGAGATTGCTAAAGACCTTAATAGGAAAAAAATGAGGTTTAACTGCTACACCCTGACAGCACATTCAGCTTAAGAAGTTGAGAGCAGCCATCATATTAAACAGCAGTTTGTTTCTCAGTAGAGGGAAATGAAGGAGAAACAAGAGCATGCTAGCTTTTTGTAGCAATCAGCGAGGGTTAGGCACAAGAGAGAAAATTGAAATGCAACCTCGCCTGTACTGAAAAAACAAAAACAAAACAACAACAACAACAAAAAAAAACTCACACTCACATTTGACCTGGTCTCATTCAAGATGGCTACATAAAATTCCTCAGCAACAGCGCCCCTACTGCCCCCCACACTCAAATTATCACACCCACATGAGCTGGCCCCTCCTACATCAGCTCTTTGAATCCATGGACCAATCAAGTTCCTCCCTCACATACCTGAGTCTGGAGACAAGGCTTATCCTAATTAGATGTCAGATCCATATAAAAAGGCTTTCCACCTGTATATGAACCTTTTCCATCTTGGCCTGCTCCATCCTATGTTTTTTAACTTGAACCCCAGGGTTTAATTCCCTCTCCCTTTTCCCAGTCTGGCTGGGAAGGTAGAGGCTCTTATTTGCTTGGGTATTTTCCTGCTTGCTTCTTACATGCATTTTGTTTCCAGATGCTTTCTCACTTGGTACATGTATGGCTTTCCCTCTGAGCTTGGCCCCTTCCCTCTCTAACCTTCTAGATCTCTTCTTTGTAAAAGGTCAAGGGCTTGTGCTCTCATGTTCTGCTTCCTCTCTCTCAATTCCTCTCTCTCTCTCTTCCTGTCTCTCTGTCTCTGTCTCTGTCTCTGTCTCTGTCTCTGTCTCTGTCTCTCTCTCTCTCTCTCTCTCTCTCTGTGTGTGTGTGTTTTCTGAATCTTTTCACATGCGGGGCTCTCTGGTCCTGCTTTCTACCTGTGTTTACATGTGCCAGAGGCTTTTTAATCCCAGGTGATTTTTTTTTTTTCTTCTGTGTATGAAATTTTCTACATCTCCCTTTCCCTTTTTGTCTATTTTTATTTGCTTGGCTAAAGAAGAAGTGGCATTTGTGAATCTGAAAATATTTAGTCTGGGTTAAATAGGAATAAACATTATTGAAACTTTAGCAGTGACAGGATTGAAAGACTAAGAAATATAGTGAAGCACACATAGGAAACATATCCAGATTTATGGCCGTGTTTAAGATGGAAAGAATGTGAACAACTGTGAGGGGAGACATTTCCAGATGGGTGGTGACAACTAGCACCTGGCTAAGTTGTGGTGTGACTGGCCGGGTAAAGTGAGGTGTTACTCTGTAGTCTTTTGTTTTAGTTTGTTTCGCTAAATGATTAAAAAAAAAAAAAAAAAAAAAGTCCTCTAAAGGACGGTTGCGAATGAAAAAGATGAGGAGCCCAGTTTTGGGTTCATGAGCATGAGCATGGCAAGAAGCTATGAACTCAGAGAAGAGATGAGTTCCAAGAAAAATGGGAATGTAGAAGGAAAGCATTTATGCTATAAGTCCAAAGGCTTCTGTGTCCTACTAATATTTATGATGAAATTTCAAAGTTCTGAATGTTTTAGATGCAGTACATTGGCAGAAAATCTATTATTGACTGAAAAGCATTTCCACACCATCTCATTAAAGATTAGAACACTTCATATGAAGGTCTAGTTTCAGAAATCCATTCTTAGTATCAAGTGGCTTTCAAGAAGGAGGACACTGACGTATTTTAAGATGACTGATGACTGTGAATTACAGCCTTCAGTAAAGTAAGGTTAATGATTTGATAATGCCCTTGAGGTAGGACCACTTATTTAATTCTTGAAATATTTATGAAAGTTCGTTTGCCTACTAAAGACCAGGAAACACTTTACCAGGACCACTCCCTGTCTTCTTTATACTAAATAGATATTTATTTTTATTAAACATTTTCCTACTACAATAAAATGAGAAAGATTACAAGTCATATTTATTTTATTTTATTTTATATTTTAGTTTAGTTTAGATATATATAGAGAGAGACAGAGGGATAGAGAGAGAGAAAGGGAGATAAAATTGACATGCTATGGCCTCCAGCTGCTGCAAACAAACTCCAGACACATGTGCCAATTTGTGCATCTGGCTTATGTCAGTCCTGATGAATCAGACCTGGGTCTTTTGCCTTTGCAAGTAAGCATCTTAACCACTAAGCCATTCCTCCAGCCTGAATTTATGTTATTTTTTACAAGTTCATATATTAATATTTGAATCCTTGTGTCCTTTATATTCAACTGTTTTTATATTTAATAATTATTTTATGTTATTTGACACACATACACAAAACACACCTGGACAAGGGGAAAGAGAGAAAAGGGAAGAGAGAAGGAGAGAGGAGGAGAGGAGAAGAGGGAATGAGAATTTACCCAATAATATTTTTAACAGTTGATTCTGCTTATTCAATACTAGACTCACTTAATAAATCTTAATAGTCACTCCCTTTCCTACTTGTTTCCAAATATTTGAATTATAGCTTATAAATATTAACATCTCCAATGTACAGTATGAATTTTAAATAGACCTTGTCTATACTTGTTTTCTTAAAACATTCCTGAAAATTATCTTGGTTTATATTATTATAAACCAAGTATTATAAACCAAAGTATTATCTCTGCTTTATAAACTTCTACAGGAAGAAAATATATATGAACAGTTTGAGTTGTGATAATATCGTCTCTAGTGTTTGCTTTCTTTTTAAATCTACTGAGTTTTATAATAGAATGATAGCTAAGATAATATATTTTGGAGGCAGATAAGCTCCTAGTGTGACATTTCCTATCTATGGGATTTGTTCAAGTTTTGTGAGTACATTGAACTTACCTGCAATGTTGAAATTACAATATCCACCACATTCTCAAGGTGTAAATGTCATAGCCATAATAGAACTTAGAGCTATGAATGGAACACAATATACACCACATAACAGAGCTTAGACTTAGGAATGTTATACAAGGCATGCTCACTATAAGCTCATGCAAACTATTTCTTTAACAAAATTTCAGCGAAAACTATTTTAATTTAATTTAATTCACATGACTGCTTTACTTAAGCATTTTTCTTCTTCAACATACAATTCAAAAATAATCATCATAATATTTTCTTTGCCATGTCTACTTGTGGAGCAAGGGGCTGATGTGATTTCTATGAGTCTTTATAGAAAAATTTTGGACTATTTTCAGAATTAATCAGCTCAACAACTGTAAATGAGTTTCATGTAACACAGATTATAAAAGAAAAATCTTGTGTAATATTAGCCATTTCAATGGCTAATATAGTTTAATATTTTCACAATGTAGAAATAATTGTCTGAGAAATTACACATATTTTGGTAACACATTTTATAAATGACAATTTCAAGCATTAGAAAATATCATAAGCTAATAAAACAAACCCTGGCTTTGAGTTTGTAAGTGTGTGGTGAAGCTTATGACTTTCATGTCAAGTTTAGATATCAGTGAAATTTATCTTGTTTTCTTCCAACCTTGATCCTCTCAACTATAGGACAAATACATTTTTTACCTGACATCTCTAAATGTTGATAATAAATCTAGTTTCAAAAAGTAAAGTTGTGTACATACTAATTATAATCTCAGGATAGTTAATAAGACTTAAAAATAACTAAATTGTCCTGGAGAGATGGCTTAGCAGGTAAGTGCTTGCCTGTGAAGCCCAAGGACCCTGGTTCAAGGCTTGTTTCCCCAGGACTCACATAAGCCAGATGCACAAGGTGGTGCATGCTTGGAGTTCATTTGCAGAGACTGGAGGCCCTGGTGTGCCCATTCTTTCTCTCTCTCTCTGACTCTTTCTCTGTCTGTCTGTCTGTCACTCTCAAATAAATAAATAAAAATGTATTAAAGTAAATAAATTTTGAATACAAAATAAAATAATGTATATATTTTTGAAACCCAAGTTGAATAATAGTAAGATTTTACTTTATATACTTTATGTCCTTTATTGCATGTCAGCACATGCATAATAAAATAAAAATACTTGATATATATTTAACTCTTTCCAATTAATTTTGCTTTCTGGGCAATATTTGTCTATCTTAATTTTATGATTCATAAATATGGAAATATTAATTTTTATTTGTTAAATTTTCAAAATAAATATTTTTTTCTGATTGAATGTATAATAGATTGCTGATAAATCAATGAGCATTCCCAGGACATTAATGATGAGTATTTTAAAATTATGGGTCCAGAGTAACTTATAAATCTGTTTATTTTTATTTCAGTGCAGGACTTTCCTCCAAATAAGGGGTCTCAACTCTTCCAATTAGTGCCCATGAGCTGTTGCAGTCCCATTGGCATTGTTGGAAGAAATAACCCAACCAAGAGAAGCTTGTGGGAAAAAGTGGTTTACTTTAGCTTACAGGCTCGAGGGAAAGCTCCATGATGGCAGGGAAAATGATGGCATGAGCAGGGGTGGACATCAACCCTTGACCAACATAAGGTGGACAACAGAAACAGGAGAGTGTGCCAAACACTGGCCTAGGGAAACTGGCTATAACATACATAAGCCTGTCCCCAACAATACACTCCCTCCAGGAGGCATTAATTCCCAAATCTCCATCAGCTGGGGATCTAGCATTCAGAACACTTAAGTTTATGGGGAACACCTGAATCAAACCACCACATGAGCCATCTCTTCATATTCTTTAGTGTAATGTGTCATTATTAAGTTATCTTTATGACCTACTAGGAAAACAAAGTAACAATGTAGATAATATTCATAGTGCCATGGATTCATATTATACTGAGAAAAAATAGATTTTCTGTTCCCTGATACCATAAACATAAGACTGGTTATGCAGTTACAAACAAGTTTCTATCACCAGTCATGTCTAAAATAAATACTGTGTTCGAATGACTTTCTCCAAGGTTGTTTGCTTTGTTGATATGACTTTCCACCAATGTGTGAAGAAAACTTTGAACAACTCTTGTAAAGTTTACCATTCTGCATGAAATATATATATATATATATACATACACACACATATACATTATTTTCCACTAAAATGCTTTTTTTGTACTGTTAAGCTACTAACACTAGGGTAAGGTTTTCCTAAATATTGAGTAAACCATTGCCTTACACATATCATCTTTAAGAAGCTGAGTGAAGTGTATACTGCCAAAGAAAAGAAAGCAGTATCATTTGCTATAGAAAGTAACTCTCTTGGTTTTTTTTTTCCTTTTTAAATTTTTATTAACATTTTCCATGATTATAAAATATATCCCATGGTAATTCCCTCCCTCCCCACCCCCACACTTTCCCATTTGAAATTCCATTCTCCATCATATTACCTCCCCATTACAATCATTGTAATTACATATATACAATACCAACCTATTAAGTATCCTCCTACCTTCCTTTCTCTACCCTTTATGTCTCCTTTTTACCTTATTGGCCTCTGCTACTAAGTATTTTCATTCTCACGCAGAAGCCCAGTCATCTGTAGCTAGGATCCACATATGAGAGAGAACATGTGGTGCTTGGCTTTCTGGGCCTGGGTTACCTCACTTAGTATAATACTTTCCAGGTCCATCCATTTTTCTGCAAATTTCATAACTTCATTTTTCTTTACCGCTGAGTAGAACTCCATTGTATAAATGTGCCACATCTTCATTATCCCCTCATCTGTTGAGGGACATCTAGGCTGGTTCCATTTCCCAGCTATTATAAATTGAGCAGCGATAAACATGGTTGAGCACGTACTTCTAAGGAAATGAGATGAGTCCTTTGGATATATGCCTAGGAGTGTTATAGCTGGGTCATATGGTAGATCAATCTCTAGCTGTTTTAGGAACCTCCACACTGTTTTCCACAATGGCTGGACCAGATTGCATTCCCACCAGCAGTGCAGAAGGGTTCCTTTTTTTCCACATCCCCGCCAACATTTATGATCATTTGTTTTCATGATGGTGGCCAATCTGACAGGAGTGAGATGGAATCTCAATGTAGTTTCAATCTGCATTTCCCTGATGACTAGTGACTTAGAACATTTTTTTAGATGCTTATATGCCATTCGTGTTTCTTCCTTTGAGAACTTTCTATTTAGCTCCATAGCCCATTTTTTGATTGGCTTGTTTGATTCCTTATTATTTAACTTTTTGAGTTCTTTGTATATCCTAGATATTAATCCTCTATCAGATATATAGCTGACAAAGATTTTTTCCCATTCTGTAGGTTGCCTCTTTGCTTATTTCACTGTGTCCTTTGCAGTGCAAAATCTTTGTAATTTCATTAGTTCCCAGTGGTTAATCTGTGGTTTTATTGCCTGAGCAATTGGAGTTGTACTCAAAAAGTCTTTGCCAAGACCAATAGGTTGAAGGGTTTCCCCTACTTTTTCCTCTAGCAGTTTCAGAGTTTCCAGTCTGATGTTAAGGTCTTTAATCCATTTGGACTTAATTCTTGTGCATGGCGAGAGAGAAGAATCTATTTTCGTCCTTCTGCAGATATATATCCAGTTTTCAAAACACCATTTGCTGAAGAGGCTGTCTCTTCTCCAATGAGTATTTTTGGCATTTTTATCGAATATCAGGTGGCTATAGCTACTTGGGCTTACATCTGGGTCCTCTATTCTGTTCCACTGATCTACATGTCTGTTTTTGTTACTATGGCTCTGTAGTATAGGTTAAAATCAGGTATGGTGATACCATCAGCCTCTTTTTTGTTGCTCAGTATTATTTCAGATATTCGAGGTTTTTTGTGATTCCAAATGAATTTTTGGATTGTTTTTTCTATTTCCATGAAGAAAGCCTTTGGAATTTTGATAGGGATTGCATTAAATGTGTAGATTGCTTTAGGGAAGATTGCCATTTTCACAATATTGATTCTTCCAATCCAGGAACAAGGGATGTTTCTCCACTTTCTAGTGTCTTCGGCAATTTCTCGCTTGAGTATTTTAAAGTTCTCATTGTATAGATTCTTTACTTCCTCGGTTAGGTTTATTCCAAGGTACTTTATTTTTTTTTGATGCAATTGTGAATGGGAGTGATTCTCTGATTTCATCCTCTGTGGGTTTGTTGTTAGCATATATGAAGGATACTGATTTCTGTGTATTTATTTTGTATCCTGCTACATTGCTGTAGGTTTTGATCAGCTCGAACAGCTTTCTAGTAGAGTCTTTAGGGTCCTTTATGTATAGAATCATGTCATCTGCAAATAATGATAACTTGTTTTCTTCCTTTCCAATTTGTATCCCTTTTATGCGTGTCTCTTGCCTTACTGCTATGGCTAAGACTTCCAAAACTATATTAAATAAAAGTGAGGATAGTGGACACCCTTGCTTGTTCCTGATTTTAGTGGAAAAGCTTCCAGTTTTTCCCCATTTAGTAATATGTTGGCTGTAGGCTTGTCATAAAAAGCCTTTATTATATTGAGATATGTTCCTTCTATTCCCAGTCTCTGTAGGACTTTTATCATGATGGGATGTTGGATTTTGTCAAATGCTTTCTCTGTGTCTAATGAGATGATCATGTGATTTTTGTCCTTCAACCCATTTATGTAATGTATTACATTTATAGATTTGCGTATGTTGAACCATCCCTGCATCTCTGGGATAAAGCCTACTTGGTCAGGGTGAATGATCTTTTTGATATACTCTTGTATTCTGTTTGCCAATATTTTGTTGAGAATTTTTGCATCTATGTTCATGAGGGAGATTGGTCTGTAATTTTCTTTTTCTGTTCTATCTTTGCCTGGTTTTGGTATCAGGGTGATGCTGGCCTCATAGAAGGAGTTTGGTAGAATTCCTTCTTTTTCTATTTCCTGGAAAAGCTTAAGAAGCACTGGTGTTAGCTCTTCCTTAAAAGTATGGTAAAATTCAGCAGTGAATCCATCCGGGCCTGGACTTTTTATAGTTGGATGATTATTGATAACTGTTCGGATCTCCATGTTTGTTATAGGTCTATTTAAGTGATTAATCTCATTTTGATTTAATTTAGGTAGGTCATATAGATCATGAAAATCATCCATTTCTTTCAGATTTTCATACTTTGTGGAGTATATGCTTTTATAGTATGTCCCTATGATTTTTTGAATTTCCCTGGAATCTGTTGTGATGTTACCTTGTTCATCTCTGATTTTATTAATTTGTGTCTCTTCTCTCTTTCTTTTGGTCAGATTTGCTAAGGGTTTATCAATCTTGTTTATCCTTTCAAAGAACCAACTCTTTGTTTCATTAATTCTTTGGATTGTTCTTTTTGTTTCTATTTCATTAATTTCTGCCCTAATCTTTACTATTTCTTCCCATCTACTGATTTTTGGTTTGCCTTGTTCTTCTTTTTCCAAGGCTTGAAGGCGAAGCATTAGGTCGTTTACTTGCGACCATTCTAAATTCTTAATATAGGCACTTAAGGCTATAAATTTACCTCTTAGTACTGCCTTCATTGTGTCCCTGAGATTTTGGTATGTTGTGTTCTCATTATCGTTTGACTGTATAAATTTTTTGATTTCCTTTTTGATTTCTTCATTGACCCATTCATCATTTAGTAGTGTATTGTTTAGTTTCCATGATTTTGTGTATGCTCTATAGCCTTTCTTGCTACTGATTTGTAGTTTAATTCCATTGTGGTCAGATAGAATGCAAGGAATTATTTCAATTTTCCTGAATTTGTTAGGATTTGCTTTGTGTCCTAATATATGGTCTATTTTAGAGAATGTTCCATGTGCTGCTGAAAAGAATGTATATTCTGCAGCCTTTGGATGAAATGTCCTATATATATCTGTTAAGTCCATTCCTTCTATGACCTCATTTAGTCCAGATGCTTTTCTGTTTATTCTTTTGTGGGATGACCTGTCATTTGATGAGAGCGGGGTGTTAAAGTCACCCACCACCACTGTGTTTGGTGTTATCTGTGACCTTAGTTCTAATAGTGTTTGTTTGACCAATTTGGGAGCCCCCATGTTAGGTGCATATATGTTTAGGATTGTAATGTCCTCCTGTTGGAGTGTGCCCTTAATCAATATAAAGTGACCTTCCTTATTTTTCTTGACTAACGTCGGACTAATTTCTACCCTGTCTGATATTAGGGTAGCAACCCCTGCCCTGCTTGTTTTCTAGGCCCATTTGCTTGAAACACCATTTTCCAACCTTTCACCCTAAGATAATGTCTATCCTTTGTAGAAAGGTGAGTTTCTTGGAGACAACAAATTGTAGGATCCTGCTTTTTAACCCAGTCTGCAAATCTATGTCTTTTTGTTGGGGCATTTAGGCCGTTGATATTAAGAGATATTATTGAAAGTTGTGTATTTATGTTTGCCTTTTTTTTTTTTTTTGAGTGTGTGTGTTTCTGGTTCTACCTGTGCTCTCTTCTGTTAACTAGTATGTGAGTATTGCTTGTTTTTCTAGGTTCCTTATATGTGTGCTTTTCCTTTTGTTCAGCATGGAGGATTCTATCAAGTATTTTCTGTAGAGCTGGTTTTGTCTTCATATACTCCTTTAACCTGCTTTTGTCATGGAATATCTTTATTTCTCTATTTATTTGAATGGATAACTTTGCAGGATAAAGTAACCTTGGTTGACAGCTGTTATCTTTCAGAACTTGGAATATATCACTCCAAGCCCTTCTGGCTTTAAAAGTTTGTGTTGAATAATCTGCTGTAATCCTGATGGGCTTGCTTTTATAGGTAACTTGATTTTTCTCTCTAACTGCTTTCAATATTTTTTCTTTGGTGTGTGTGTTTGGAAGTTTGATTATAATATGGCGAGGAGAGGTTCTTTCTGGGTTTTGTCTGGCTGGGGTTCTAAAGGCTTCCTGTATCTGCATTGGCACCTCTTTCCAAATTTGGGGGAAATTTTCTTCTATGATTTTGTTGAAGACGCCTACTATGCCTCTGGAGTGGAGTTTTCTCCTTCTACTATGCCCTGAATTCTTATATTGCATCTTTTCATAGTGTCCCGAATATCTTGAAATTCCCACTCATACTTTTCTATAAGTTTGTCTTTCTCTTTGTTGGACCGAGCCGCTGCTGCTGCCTCTACTGCTGCTGTAGCTGCCACTGCTGGAGCCACCACTGCTGCTGAAGCTGCTGCTGCTGTGTCCACTGCCGCTGCTCCCCCTGAAGCTGCTGCTGCCGAGTCTGCCGCTGCTGCTGCCACTCCTGGGTCTGCTTCTGCTGGGGCCGCTGTTACCGGTACTGGAGCCGCTGATGTTGCTGCCGAACTCATTAGGTCTGCCACCTGGTGTTCTAGCTTAGATATTCTGTCCTCTCCCTCATCCATCCTACTGGTGAGATTTTCTATAGGTTTTTTTAATTTCATTAACTTTGTTCTTCATTGCTAGTAATTCTGACTGGTTTTTCTTTATTATTTCTATTTCCTTATTTATGTCTTGTATTGCCTTCTTTATTTCATTAAATTGGTGTCCTGCCTCTTCTTTGATTCCTTTGATTTCCTCTTTGATTTCTTCTTTGATTGTTTTGATGTGTTCTTTGACCTCTTTGAACATATTTATAATCATTCTTTTGAACTCTTTCTCAGGCATTTCCTCTAACTCTTTCTCACTGGAGGACATTTCTGATGCATTAATACTTTTAGGTAGATTTATATCGTCTTGCTTTTTAGTGTTTCTTGTGTTATAATGTATAATGAATTATTAGTATCAACATCTTCTTTTACATCCCATCAATACAGTGACAAATAAAACTATGATAAACAAGAGAGTTAATGCTTGGATTTTCTAGCTAGCTGTTTATTCTTAGCTGTATCAATGGATTTGATGTAATATATTTTCCGGGTAGGACCTTAAGGTGTTAGGTGTGGCTCTTAAGACTCTCAGAGTATCTACAAAGATGTACTTAGGGTTTGAGTTTCCCTGCTATAGGAGTATTCAAGCAGGCTGAGTGGAATAAAATACAGGTAGATTCTAAAGTTTAACTAATCACTGTACACATTCAATCAAAAACAGACCCGAGTATGTATGCAAGAGTAGTTATTATAACGACCAGATCCTCTATCAACAAAGAGGTTAAGATTTCTGGTCTGTTGAGGGATCCAAGTCAGCTTGCGACCAAGTGAGACCCTTCCCTGGTTCAATCCCCGTTACCTTGGATGATTTTGGTCTCAGTCAAGTTGCTGCCTGGGTCGTCAGGCTGCTGTTCTGATTTCTGGAGCTGGGCACTTGCTTTTCCTGCGGGGTAAACCGAGCTGCTGCTGCTGCCTCTGCTGCTGCTGTAGCTGCCACTGCTGGAGCCACCACTGCTGCTGAAACTGCTGCTGCTGTGTCCACTGCCGCTGCTCCCCCTGAAGCTGCTGCTGCCGAGTCTGCTGCTGCTGCCACTCCTGGGTCTGCTGCACTGAAGCCACTGTTACCGGTGCTAGAGCCACTGATGTTGCTGCTGAACTCTGATCCTGTTTGGGTCCCACTGTCAGCCTAAGTTGGCGTGGCCGGGTCCTGGGCCGCTCCTCTGTTTGCCGTAGCTGGGCTCAGGCGGTGGGGGAGGGGAGGCAGCAGCATCTGCTCCGGTTCTCTCGCTGCTCCAAGCGTTCTTCTACCTCACAGTCTGCTCCTCCGCTGCTCACTGACGCTCTCCCCTCACGTTTCCCGAGTTGCAGAGAGTGCCGTGTGAGGGGAAGCTCCGGCACCTGGCTTTTCCTACGGCTCGAATCAAGCCTGGCGGCTCTCTGGTGCGCCGCGGCTGCAGCGGTTGGCCGATCTGCTGGAGCCACTTTTCCCACCTGTGCAGGCTCTGTATGCTCTGGAACTCTTCTACTTCTCCACTGCCGCTTCAATTTCCTATACACCTCACTTTTTAGTAAAAGTGTATTTTGCTGAGTTTTTTTGGTCTTTTTCCCCCCAGGCTGCTTTGGCGTGGTAGCTACGCCGCCATCTTACCTGGAAGTCTGGAATCGGTTTCGTAACTCTCTTGTTTATCGTAGTTTTATTTGTCACTGTATTGATGGGATGTAAAAGAAGATGTTGATACTAATAATTCATTAGCATTATGAAACAATTATCTCAAGTGTTGATCCCTTGGAAAAGATTGATGGGACCATAGCTGAGGACTACTTGTCATGTGTCTGTGCATCTATGGGGAGTCAGTGATGAAGAGAGCTAGTATTGGGGCATAGAGCCTCCTGTCACAATCTCACCACCCTTAGGTGCAAATGGACAGAGGTGGCACTATATTAAAACACACATGACTCAGTTCTGAATGTCATGGGTACAGCATTCACTGTCAACAATCCATATTATTATGTATTTATATGTAAGGCATGAGAGAGAGAGAGAGAGACAGAGAGCTCAGGCTTCTCAGGGCCTCCTGGATCTGCAAATGAATTCTGGATGCATGTGCCACTTTGTGCATCTGGCTTTCTGTGGGTACTGGGAAAATGAACCTTGGCCAAAAGCTTTATATGCACGTGCCTCTCAATGCTGAGCCATCTCCCCAGCCTTCATGAATATTGAGCACATTCAATGCTCCCTATGTGGGAGCTTATCTGTATTATTCTGGAGTTCCAGTTTTAAGTGATCATGTACCCTTTGGATGATCACAGTGCAGTTGTAAAGTTCCATGGGGCATTTTCTTGATCTTATATGTAGAAAAGGGTCCAGAGAATATTTAAAAGGGAAGAACAATGGACAGTGACACAGACAGATCCTAACGTCTCTCAAGACTTAAGCAGGGCCTGGAGAGATGGCTTAGTGGTTGGGGCACTTGCCTGCAAAGCCAAAGGACCCCTGTTTGGTCCCCCAGAACACACGAAAGCTAGAGGCACAAGGGGGTGCATGCATCTGGAGCTCCTCTGCAGTGGCTAGGGGCCCTGATGCACCCATTGTATATCTCTCCCTCCTTCTCTGTCTCCTTCTCACTCTCTCTCAAATAAATAAAAATAAAAAAAGACTCAAGCAGTTCTTGCCTATAGCAGAGTACTCTAAAGTGGATAATGATGACAGAATCAAGACACAGAATCAAACTCACAATGCAGCTTGTGCAGGCTGTAGATGACTTTTAGTACTCTTAGAGAATATGGACAAACTTTAAGTATGAATAATGTATTTTTTTTCAGAAATACACAGTAGTAGGCATGAAGGCAAGCAAAATCTACATAAGCAGGATGAAAATAATTTAAAAAAATATTTTAAGACAAAGTCCCATGTGCTCACTGAGTCATAAATTAATGTTGATGGTACATATATATTGCATATACATGATCATACTGACAGAGATATTGGTTCCCAAAGAGAAAACAATCAAAAGCTTCTTAACGATTTTATTTATTTGAGAGTGAGAGAGAAGAAGGAGGAGGAGGAGGAAAGGAAGGAAGGAAGGAAAAAAGGAAGGAAGGAAGGAAGGAAGGAAGGAAGGAGGGAAGGAAGAAAAGAAAATGAATATGAATGTCAGGTTTTCCTGCTCCTGAAAACAAAACCTAGATCCATGCACCACTCTGCATCTGGCGTTACATGGGTATTGAGGAATACCCAGACCTTCAGGCTTCGAAAACAAGCAGGTTTAACCACCAAGCAACCTACCCCACCCTCACATTTTTGAGGTAAGGTCTCTGTGCAAACCAGTCTCACCTGGAACTTACTCTTTAGCCCAGGTTGGCCTTGTAATCATGGAGATCCTCTTGCTTTAGCTTCCTGATTACTGGGACTAAAGCTGTGTTCCACCAGTCCAGCTTAAGATTTGTGACTTCAACCATAAAACTTCTTTCTTCACTGGAAGAAGAAAATTGTTTTCTAAGAGACTTGGTCCCTTATTTAGCATCTGAAAGGCTCAGAGATTTATATATGGAAAATACAAAGATACATAGGATAGGGCAAAAGGTCGTTAGCAATAACAGTTTCACTCATTTGTTCCTGATCTTGGTGTGTGTGTGAGTGTAAGTGTGTAGGTTTAAAAGGGGAATCACTTAAAAAAAAATTCTCAGGACCACTAATTTTAGGTTAGGATCATTGGAGCTCATAAGTAAAAATTAATTTAATTTTTTCAAAGCATGTGCTTCCTATAATCTCTATGAATTTTCCCCTCAAGAACTGTAATTTTTCATCAGTTTTATAAATGAAGCTATATTTATAACTTGCCCTCATTTTGAAGTGTACACATCCCCACCAGTGAGAGTTTATCAAGATGCTTAGCTGAGATTCACTTTCAAATATTATGCACATAGGCATTCGATAAATATTTCTGATGCTAAAGATAATGGATGATGGGAAAATTTAAGTTCAATCAAGCATGGATTTTTCTATTTTTGTGGACAGTATATCATTATTTTAAATCCAGCACATCTTACACCTAATAAGCACTCAATGATCACTCATGGAGGAAACAGAAGGAAAGATAGAGAAGGTGTGAAACAAAGAAGGAATTGACTGTTACTCAATATTTTAACTGTCTGTGTACACACAACTAAATTTCTCAGGTTCATTTTTATGGTACATTTCTTTACAGGTTCATGATTTTTTTTTTTTTTTTTTGCCTGTCCCTATCTGTATGGAGCACATGTAAGACAGGTCACATATAGGTTTTACAAGGAGCGATTTGGAGATAATGACTTGTGGCTGCAATAACGAGAGGTAATGTGCAATATACCCCTTGTGAAGTCTGGTGACAGGAATTAAATTAACTCATGTCACTGTTGTGAAGCAAGGTTAACTTGAACTGAACTGTATCACATCCCTGAATCTACTTAATAATGGCTCTGCCAAAGAATGGTTAGGAGATAAATTAACTGAATTGTGATATAAAGAAAGCCTGTAATGATGTCAAAGACTGAGAAAGTCCATATGAAATTAATATCCCAAGGAATCCATCTTGTATCTAAGTAGAGAATAATTTTCAATTTAACTTTGGAGACATAGTCCCAGTAGGAGCATTTGCGTGATAAAAACTCTCTTCTCTCTTGTTGAGAGTTACATAAATCAGACACAAGATCCTTTATGCAAACACACTGCAAGTGACCATAGACTTAGTGCTTACATTTTTAGGAAGCAGGAACTTCAGGCAATGTGTTACTTACTCTAGGCAAGTTTTGCTTGCAATTTGTGGAGCTTCTACAATAAAATACTTAATATCAAGCTGTTAAATTTATTGGTAACATTTTAGGAGACAAGATATTTTAGCCATAGTTGGGTCAGGTATAAACCATTTTCCAGAATATAAATAAAACTCCTGAAAACGGGCCACAATTGTTAATTCTTTTTTTCTGAAACACTATGTAGTGATTTTGAATTTCATTTTACATGATTACATTTTAAAATTCATTGGAAAGATTTAAGCCTCTGTGTGGAGTAAATATTAGTAAAGTAACTGATTTTAGGGAGGAGGAGAATGAGGGTGACACATGAACAATGAGATTGCAAGTGAGGAGGACAAAAGAAGTATCAGAATCAAGAGAAATGAACATGCCCCATACATATGTCAAACATTTCAGAATCAAGAGAAATGACTATGCCCTGAATATAGATCAAATATTTACTGATGATTGTTCATTCTATAAACACTACTTCAAAGACCTTGTAAGTACCAAATACCTAATAAAAATGAAAGTATAATGAGTACACAATTCCACTGCTGAGAGGCTCACAGTATGTAAATAAAATAAAGAATTGCTATAAGTCTCAAAATAGAGATAAGTGTGTTTATTGACTCTTGCTGTAAGCAGTCACAATAGATTTTCTAGAGAAGTAGAGAGTTAAATTTAACATTTATAGCAATTTTAAAAAGTAAAATATGGTTTTCAGTGCAATTATTATAGTTCAGATTGTTTAAATAGAACATAAATGTAGACGTCATAATAGTAGAGACATTGAAGAAACAGAATATCATGTTAAGGACCTTAGAATGGTTCTTAAGGAAACTGGAATCACTGGATGATTCTGACACTAAGACAGACACACAAAGTGAAAGCTGATTCTGGGAGAGGAGGTAATGCAGACATAGAGGTAAGTCTGACCAGAAAGCTTAGATGCTGAAGGTTGCAGGATGTTTAAGAAGTGACCTACTCTTATGTCTGTGTCAGACTTAAAAGAACACAATTTCTAAGTGATCAAATTCTCATCGAATTCTGTTCAGCCAGACTTTATAAATTCTGCCTGTAATTCATTCCCCATCTTCTCTACTTTTTTTTTTTTTCTTTGTATTGAGATTGGTATGTAATCCAGGCTGACCCTCTGACTTGTGATTTTCTTCCCTCAGTCTCTGAAGTGCTGGAGTTAAAGGGACTTCCTTTGAAGAAATACATTTTCTTCAGCCTCAGTCTTCTACTGAATCACTAATGCTAGCCTTAACAACCAAGATCCTCAATTTATAATCAGATACAAAGTGTAGAAGAATAAAATTCCCTAATATTTAGTAGTAATTAAAACATAAAATATTTAAAATTACATGTGTTCAAAAATGACATATACTAGAATTATATGGAGTTAACTATGGAAATTAACCATGTATGAAAACCTTTCCAAGTATCCTGTAGCAAAACCACTTGCTCTGTCTCAAGTGGGGCTAAAAATCTGCCATGGAACTTGGATATGTTATTTACTTGGTTTTATTATGTCTCTTTTACTTTGTGTGTTCTCTGTAACAGAGTATTTAAGGTTAAAACCATGGTTTCTCTTGTCTTTGCCTATCACATCTGATTGAGATTTTTCCCATAGAAAGCATCAATAAATATTACCTGAATGAACATATTAAGTGAATGTATACATCCAAAAAATCCATGGATAGTAATTTAATCTAACTATAAATTGAGAGCTAGGAGGATGGCTTAGTGGATGGAGCACTCACTGCTCAAGCCAGAAGATGTGGCAGGCTTGTTTTAATCATGGCACGTTGACAATGAGGTATAGAGGTGGAGACCAGAGGATTTCTTGGGAGCTAGTACAAAAAGAGCAAAAAGCAGTAGGGCAACAATGCAGAAAGAAACCTTGCCTCAAAGGACATGGAAAGAAGAAAATGTACCTGAAAGTTTTCCTTTGATCTCCACACATAATCTATGGCATGCATGCAGCTTAACTCACATAAACAATAGCATAGTCTCAGGGTGGCCCCCAACTCATGGTGAACTGCCTACCTCTGCCTCCTGAGTGCTGGGATGAAAGGCATGCCCAGCCAAGATACTTTATATATGCATGTGGCAGTGTCCTGGAAATCAAATAGTTTACACCTCATGATTCACTTGAACTGAAGAACAAACATGATGTCTTCATTCAGCCAAAGAAATGCCAGTTTCAATTTCTGGACAATATTCATCCATAAACACAGTATCACCACACTCATCCTGCCATTCAAAGGCATTTCCTGTGTTCTGTAGAATACTGAGAGGAGATAGGTTAAGGGGGTCATAGAACAGCACACAGCTAGTGCTCATTTCCGCAATGGTGCTGTCCTTTGATTTAGTGTGGGCACACTAGGTACTGCGACTACTCTTATTCCTACAGGAGAAAAATCATAAATCCTATCACCCTTTCTGCTTCATAATGTCCAGTTTAACCTGAGAAAATGTTTCTGTTATAAAATCTGTCAAAACAAGTTAAATATAAGGGGAGTAAAAGCATTTTAGAAAAGACAAAACCTGATACTAATTGGATAACAGAATCTCACTACACCTTAGAGATCACTGGGAGAATGAGGTGTGAACAGGAGTAAGAGAGAAGGAAACAAAACCACAGAGTGGCGGCCAAAGGTATGATGAAAGACGCAGATAATTATCAGGTTTGTATAGTACGAAGTAGTAAATAAGAGAATGGAAACTGGGGCTTGCACTATATTTAATTATTTTCTTTCGGGGCTGGAGAGATGGCTCAGCAGTAAAGATACTTGCCTGCAAAGACAACCTCGGTACCTACATAAAGTCAGATGCACAAACTGGCACATGCATCTGGAATTTGTTTGAAGTGGCTAGAGGCCCTGGTATGCTCATTCTCTCTTACTCTCTCACAAGTAAATAAATGAAAGTATTTTAAAAATATTTTTTCTTTTAGTAGTGTAAAATGGTACAGGAAAACAACAAACTTCTTTATGAGGGAGAAAGGATTCTGGATTGAACTCTACAGCCTTCAGCAGTGTGTTCCTTTTGTGCCATCTTGCACACATGTAGCCTAATGGGTTAGATCACCCTAACAGTAGCCATCTTTATGCACAGATTTAAGTCAAAGTTCTACTACAAGAAGACCCTAAAATTCTTTCACTACAAACTCCAATAGGGTGACACTGACCTGTCAAACCTAGTTCACAAGAATAAGACAGATGATTCTCCACTTTACGTGTAACACTATTCACATTTACCTGAAAGGAAATATTAACCCATGAGCTAGGGTTAATTTCAGCCTTTTATAGTGTTATGTAGAAATCTATAGCTTGTTTTGGCTTCCATGGTGTGCTGAGTGTTTTTAATACAGCATTTATCGTGCTACTATAGCCATTATAGTCCTCTTAAAACAAAACTCATAAAAAGTTTTGAAGAGCAAAATGCACACAACAGGAAAAATGTTAATTTATTATATTCTTCCAAAATTGATTTGTAGAAATACGTTTCATTTATCATTATTTCTAAAACTCTTCATAAATATTTGGACAAACATTTAATAAATAATTGGATAAGTTCAAGAAAAATCTTAGATCTTAGGTACTTATTAAACCTATGAACAGATAAATATATCATTACTTTTTAAAATTAGGAGGAAATGATGGGTGTGAGCTCTACTGACTTTTAGAGATGCCAATACTTTGATTAGCTTGAATTTCAAAATAATGTTTGCAATATTATAAATTTATAAATGTATTTCAGGTGTTCCTAAATTTGATCCAGGCTCAGCAAGTCAAATGCTGCATGATCTTTCTCATATTTGTAAATGAGCTGAAAATTTATAGATTTTTATATGAGTTGGGTAAGACTCAGTAGTGGAGATCAGGAAGCTAGAAAGCAGTCATGGTGGAGAGAGGAAAGGGGAAGTCTAAAGTCAGGGGATAAAGCCAAGTAAGTGAATAGAAAGAATACCGGGGATTGTCAAAGTGAGGTCAAGAGAGAAGACTGAAGAAAGGAGGGTTTGGCAGAAGATATAATCAAAAATCAGATTTATGAGTAAGTCATATAGAAATCTACTTCTTTGGTAGCTAACTAAAGAAATACATAATTAAAAAAATGATACTTGGGACTGGAGAGATTGCTTAGTGGTTAAGCACTTTCCTGTGAAGCCTATGGACCCCAGTTCGAGACTCAACTCCCCCGGACCCACGTTAGCCAGATGCACAAGGGGGCGCACTAGTCTGGAGCTTGTTTGCAGTGGCTGGAATCCCTGGCGAACCCATTCTCTATCTGCCTCTTTCTCTGTCTGTCACTCTCAAATAAATAAAAATGAACAAATTTTTTTAAATGATATTCATAAATATCAGAGTGACAGCCAAGAAGGAAAACCAGCAAGGAAAGGAAGGCAGTTGAATGGAAATTGGCATAAATAGACCACATGGGATCCATGAGATCATCATAGAAAGTTACAATAGAATTCAGTAGAAGAGATAATTATATCATTACATATTAATCAACTTACCACCATTCAATAATCATGTCAAATATGGGGTGAATACTCCACACAAGGGAAAAAGAGAGACAGATACTTCCTTCTTGCTTATGTGTAAAATTAATTCATTGAAATCACAGTAAGTAATTAAAGTCTGAGGAGTGTGTTTGAGGGAAAAAAGACAAGAATTAATGGAAATATGGAAAGACCTAGAATTAGCAATAACATACATTTTCACAATATTAAAGGAAATTGAAATTCTATTTTACATACAATATAAAAAACTCTCAAGAAAGGGATTTTTTAGGTGGATAATCAAGTGCTTTGACAGAAGTTTGTCTTGTTTTGAGGACCTGGAATGTCTCTGTGCTCAACAGCTCATTGTGGCCAAGAGAAAAAAATAGTGGGGAAAAAAAAAAGAAGAAGAAAAAAATTTAAGGTTAGGCTTTATCCCACCCTCTCAAGGGCCCTTTTTTATGGGTGCTCCCCTCATGCTCCTCTTGAGGGTTTAGTCTATCTTCAAGGCTAAAGGTTTCTGTGGTTTATGTTCATTTTGGTTTCAGTTTTGTGTTTTTCTCCACCATCCTTTCCCTCCTCCCAAGCCCTGCCTTTCCTATTGTCTGGGCCTCAGGTTGCTTCCCAGGAGTGTCAGCAACTTGGGCTGATCCAGGTTAGGAACTGCAGATGAGTGAGACCATGCAACTTTATTACCAGCCTGAGGTTAATGGTAAGACTCTACTGCTGAGGGACACCATATGCTTTCTGCATGGAACATGGAGATACCTGGCTGGTATCCAAAAGAGAGCCAGAACCTAGACAGCCCATCTAGTGCTAAAAGGCACTACATGAGCTACTGGGGAAGAGTGTCCAGCAAATGTCTCAGCAACCTGGGGTCTAAGCCACTCAGAAGCAAACACCCTGACAGGATGTGCACACGAGGAGTGCAATAGTGGCACACAGCCTTGGTGGGTAACCAACAACTTTCTGATTGCCTAAGAGATATAGTCAGTGGCAGAGAACCCATATCAGGAACTGGGGAAAAGTCAGAATCATATTCAGACAATGATTTTGCTTTCCAATATCAAACTTACACCAATCTTGGGCTAAAAGATGGACTAAACCAACAAATTCTCTTTAAATTAATAATGCTTGCCCATTTGACCTGTGTTGACTTCACTCACCATTGGAGTATCTGCTTCAGCTTTTCAGATGGTTGTGGTACCTGAGGAGATAAGCTAACCATCACACTTCAGCCTAGACCCAGCTAAAATCACAGAGGGATTGGGGAAATTAACAAGAGTGCTTCTTTCACCATGAACCTGATAATCAGTGCCAAGGTGAAGGAAACAGACACTGAGGACACTCAGCACCTACCAAAACAGAGATCCAGAGGCTCCTAAGAGCCCATCACTGAAGTTGACTTAAAACACACCCAACATGGCTCAGAGAATTTTGCAGAAGAGAGGGAGGAAAGATTGTTAGAGCTACAAGTTGGGACATTATGCCTAGAGGCATCGCCTCTCACCAATAACTGACTGCAACTCCTACAAAGCATAACCCACTATCCCCACGGGAATAACCTGTGACCCCAGTGAGGAAGGCCCCTTTGGAAACGGGGCAGGGTTGAGGGAAAGGATGATACCAGAACATGATGTTTCCATACTAATTACGTCCATGAGTAATACAAAACTGAAAAATATATATATATTATTTTCAGAAATTTGTGGGTATACATCAAATTATACAATCAAATTAATTTCTCTACTTTTACTATCTTCTAACACTTTCTACCTCCTTTCTTTTTCCCTGTCATCCTCCTTCACTTTGTCTGTTCTTAACTTACTCCATCTTCCTTTCTTTTTCTCTCATCTAGCCCTTCCCTGTCTTCCTCCCTCTTTCTTTACCTTTCTGTTTTCTTTATTCCTTGCTTTCACATAGCACTTGAGTTTTCTTTTATCTGAAGAAATAAATGGTAATCCAAATGCTATGAAGCTTGCATGACATGTTTTATTACATTCTTATATCTCTACTTAAATAAAAGATGTAACTTTCATCTTGAGTCCTATTCTTTATATACCAATTAATCTTATTGTTCTTTTGAGCTTGTGTCTAAAAGGACATAAACTGTGCTTAATGTATTTAGACAGAAAGTGGGTGTGACAATCTTTGCCTGACTTTAAGAGTCTGTGGTGAAAAAAAAATAGTTATCACAGCTCTCAGAAGTATTAAAGTCATTCAACCTGGTTCTCTAGAATTCAGAGTTCAAAGTCAGCATAGGATAAATGACATGGTTTCTGAGATCTTAGCTATAAATGTGTGATGGAATGTAAGTGACTACTTTTTCTGTAGTGATTAAAGTTTTTATAAACCCTTCCCCAATAACTGATTTCTTCTTATACTTTTCTTTTGAACCTCTGCTTTTATGTATATGGTATACAACTAATAGACACTTCAGAAACATGGGATAACATTCACCTTAAGATGCTTATTTGCTATGCTAATATTTATATGAATAGTTTTTGCAGACAATTTCATGTTTCATTCAATATTTGATATAAAAACTGGTATAAATATTATCTTACCAAGTGTTACTTTTTGTTCCTGAGGTAATTTTTAAAGGCATAGCTTGACAATCATGGAAGAATTTCATTTTGGAAGTAGCCTAACAATCTCAGTATGGTCTCTAAGGGGAACAGTGTGTTACATGTGAAATGACTCAAAAATGAAATTTCTATTCATAATTTTTATTTTAAACTTATATGTTAATAATTCTTCTATAAAGATTCTCTATAAGGTGGCATATAAAATAGGCAGGCACTGGAATATTATATGGAAGTGCATATAATTATGGCATACCTACATAATTGTCAACAAAAGTTATGAGTAGTTTTCATCAGAGTGCTCCAGAATTCCGTAAACCATCCAGTGATTATTATTTGTAGGAGCTAAAAGTATTTAAAAATCACTAAAACTTCATTGTTTAATTTTGGACTTCAGTGTCTTGCACTAAACTTTATAGGTGTGACATTAGAAGGGATGACTTGCTTTGGAAAGCAAGGCTTGTCTACAGAAAATTGTTCCTTCTCTGATCTGTATCTTCCTTATCTTTTATTAAGTGAAGTGAGATGTTAAGGTGTCCAAGCTGCTTCTCTTCTTCTTAGGAAGCAAGATTTTATCTGGAAGCCTTAGACATGAGCCAACTGTGCCCATGATTTCCTCTGTAGTAATTCTCATTTACAGGGTTTTTCCTTGTGTATGCTAAGGCTTACATTAGTGCTTGGATGATGTCTGCAATGTGAAGCCACAATACATCAGCTTTTGTGAGTTTTGAGCCTCAGGCAGAGGGAAGCACTGGAAATGCTACTGTATAATTAATGGATTTTTTCAGGTGGCCTGAAATAATTAACACAGAAATCCTCTATTGTCTTAAAAATGTATTGCTGGTCTAGGGGTGTAGCTCAGTGGTAGAACATGTGCATGATGCCCTCCTTAGGTGTGATTCCTTGTACTATAAACACACACAAAATGAATTCAAATTTTGCTTTATTAGTGACAAGTAAAACAAAAAAATACAAAAAAAATTTACATAAATTTTATTTTATTTTAATTTTTATTTATTTGAGAGAACATGAGAAAGAGAGAGAGAGAGAGAAAGAAAGAGAATGGGCACACCAAGGCCTTCAGCCACTGCAAACAAACTCCTTTGGTTTGCAGGCAAGTGCCTTAACTTCCAAGCCATCTCCCCAGCACAAAAACTTAATTTATAAAACTGCTTCTCCAGAAGGAATTACTCCTTTAATCTAGAAAACAGTGGGTAGTTTTATTGATGACATTTAAAAAAATTTATTTATTTAGTTAGTTAGTTGAGAGTGACAGAGAGAGAGAAAGAGGCAGATAGAGACAGACAGACAATGAGCGGGCCAGGGCTTCCAGCCACTGCAAATTAACTCCAGATGCATGCGCCCCTTATACATCTGGCTAACGTGGGTCCTGGGGAATCGAGCCTCGAACTGGGGTCCTTAGGCTTCACAGGCAAGCGCTTAACCACTAAGCCATCTCTCCAGCCCTATTGACATTTTTAATGATTAAATTTTGTCCCTACTAAAGATGTGTTGAAGCACTAACTCAGAATGTATGCAGGAGGTCACTGAATGTAAACCTCAGATTATAACTTCATTTGGAATTTGAGTGTTGATAGTCTTAAGTGGTTAAAATGAGGTCATACTGGAATAAGGTAGATACTTAATCTAGTATGCTCGATGTCCTTAAAAGCTGAATAAAAAGAGGGCTGGAGAGATGGCTTAGCAGTTAAGCGCTTGCCTGTGAAGCCTAAGGATCCCGGTTTGAGGCTCGATTCTCCAGGACCCACATTAGCCAGATGCGCAAGGGGGTGCACAGTTTGTTTTCAGTGGCTGGAGGCCCTGGTGTATCCATTCTCTCTATATATATTTATATATGCCTCTTTCTCTCTCTGTCAATCTCAAGTAAATAAATAAAAATAAAATATTTTTTAAAACACTTAGTAAAAAGAGAGTGTATGACATGGAAGGTCACAGGGAATACAGCCTCAGATTCAAGGGAAGCAGCTCCAGCTCAAAGGGCTTTTAAAATTGTGGCCCTCACCAGAAACCAGAAAGCAGGGTAGAAAGACTGATTGTCCCTTCTGACTTTCAGAAAGAGCATGACCCTTCAGGACCCTCATTTGGACTTAGAGACTCCACAACTGTGAAACAATTAATTTGTTGTTTCTATGTCATATAACATGTGATACTTTTTTACAGAAGCCTTAGGAAATAAATAGAACACCGAAGACCCTCTGGATCAAATACCCATGATTCTTTAACAGTGTTTGCTTATTCCTGATTAACTATTGGTGGAGGTGTACCTCAGAACCACACAAGTACAGCAAAAGTCTTACTTTTCTAATAAAGTTAGAATTATTTATAACATTTATTTATAAATGTTGCAATGGAAGAACACTGAATTTATGACTTTAAATTGACAAATATTAGTCTTATGAATAGTTACAAACAAAGTTCAGGTAAGCAAATTTTCAAACATTAAGTGTAAATTGTGGTTTGGATGCATAAATATAGGCACAAAGTCAATTTCATTCTTTGTCATATTAGCAGTGACTTTTTATTTATTTATTTATTTTTAAATATTTTAATATTTTTGTTTATTTATGTGAGACAGAGAGAGATTGAGAAAGAGAGAGAAACACACAGAGAGAGAAAGAGAGAGAGAATGGGCATGCCAGGGCCTCCAGCCACTGCAAATGAACTCAATGCATGCACCACCTTGTTCATCTGGCTTACGTGGGTCCTGGGGAATTGAACCTGGGTCCTTTCGCTTTGCAAGCAAGTGCCTTAACCTCTAATCCATCTCTCCAGCCCATCACAGTGACTTTTTAATTGACAATTTCTATACTTAGAGACAATAAACCATGATATGTCCCTCCTTCATTTTCCCCTTCACAACTCTGCTCTCTATCATATCCCCCCTCTCTCTCCATTAGTCTTTTATTTTTATTTCATCATCTTTTTCTCCTATTATGAGGGTCTTGTGAAGGTAAAACTAGGCATTGCGAGGTCACGGATATCAAGGCCAATTTTTGTCTGGGCAGTTGCATTGTAAGGAGTGGTGACCTTCCTTTGGCTCTTCCGTTCTTCCTGCTATCACTTCCACAGTGGACCCTGAGCCTTGGACGGTGTGCTACAGATGCTTCAGTGCTGAGTACGCCTCAGTCACTTCTCATCACCATGTTGCCTTTTGGGTCATTCCAATGGTCACTGCCATCTGGAAAGAGAAGCTTCTCTAGCCAAAAGTGAGAGTAGCATTAATATATGAATATGAACATTAAGTGTAGTGCATTCAGGGAAATTTGGTGAGAATAATATTTGCAGTTAGCCAGACAAGAGCAGGCTTTATCCCCCTAAGGCACATGGCCTTCCCTGCCATAGGCTTTTGAATAGGTTTTTGGTAACACTCATGTATTCCTTCTCATGAAGCAGGGCCTCCAGTCCAATTAGAGAGCAGTTGGTTTCTCCCAGAGCAGACATGCTACTATTGCATCTGTTCAGTCAGTTAGCCTGTCTGGCCAAACTTTAGGCTTCCAGTGTCCACTGTTTTCACCACTGTATGCAGTGCAGCTTTTTCCAGCTTACAGTTGGCTGGTCTACAGGAAGGACTTAAACTCAGCAACAACTTGATTTATCAGTGATCTTGCTGCCCATGTATGTGAAGTCTTCAGCAGTAGGGTCTTATCATCTGTTACTCCTTGGAAATCAAGGGCCGTGGTAAAAGCCTGTAATTTTTTGGAGGCCAACAACTCACTGGTAGGTATACCATCCTGTCACTGAAAATTGTCTAGTAACAATCTATGGCTTCTGGATGTGTTGTTATCCACATAAGCAGGATTTCATATATCTAATTCAGAATATCTTGAAGTTTGAATGACCCTCCCCCCACCCTCCTCTTACTTAATCTCTTCCCTTGGCCTCAATTAGGGCATTCCACTCCCTGTAACCTGTTGATCAAAATTGTTATGGCTATTTGAGGTTTTTGTGCTTCCAAATGAACTTCAAGATTGCTTTTTTTCTCCCTCTATTTCTGTGAAGCATGCCATTTGAATTTTAATGGGAATTGCATTAAATGTGTAGATTGCTTTTGGTAAGATTGGCATTTGCACAATATTGATTCTTCCAATCCAAGAACATGGGATGTCTTTCCATTTCCTACTGTCTTCTCCAATTTCTCACTTCAGTGTTTTAAAGTTCTTGTTGTACAGATCCTTTACTTCCTTGTTTAGTTCCAAGGTAACTTTTGCAATTGTGAATGAGAAAGATTCCCTGTTTCCATCCTCCACATATTTGTTGTTAGTGTATAGGAAAGCTACTGATTTCTGTGTGTCTATTTTGTAATCTGCTATTTGGTATAAGTGCTTATCAGCTCTAACAGTTTGCTGGTAGGGTCTTTAGGATCCTTTGTGTATAGAATCATATCCTCTGCAAATAATGATAATTTGATCCCTTCCTTTCCAATTTGTAACCCTTTTTTGAATGTTGTAGGTAAGACTTCCAGTACTATGTTCAAAAAGAAAGTGGGAACTGTAGAAACCCTTGTCTTGTTCCTGAACTTAGTGGAAAAGCTACAAGTTATTCCCCATTTAGTATTATATTTACTGTAGGTTTGTCATAAATAGATTTTATTATGTTGAGGTATGTTCCTTCTATTCCCAGATTCTGCAGAACTTTTACAATGAAGGGATGTTGAATTTGTTGAATGTCTTTTCTGCATCTATTGAGATGATCATGTGATTTGATTTTTGTCCTTCAGTCCAGCCAGGTCAGTCCAACAGCTTTTGGTGTCGTTAATTACTGTCATGTTTTGGGAAACCTGTAGGTCTCTAATCAACAGCTTATTGTGGATGTTAACTGCTCGGTGGTATTGAGAGTTACAGGCCAGCACTAAGGAAAAGAAAAAAGACAAAGACAGGTAATATAAAAGAGAAAGAGATAAAAATGAGAGAGACAGAGGGAAACCAGAGAAGATTAAGGTTACTCTTCTTCATACCCACTCTAGTGCCCTGAGATTTAGGTGGTCCATCTAAGGACCCAATGAAGGGTAAGCCATTTAGTCTGTCTTTTAGGATACAGAATTTTATGGTACCATTGGCATTTAGGTCCAGTTTTGTGTCCCTCCCTTTCACCCTCCCTTCCCACCCCACCATCCCTATTGTCTGGGCCTCAAGATGCTTATTAGGTATGTCAGCATCTCTGGAAGATTCAGGTTAGGAGCCACAGATGAGTGAGACCATATGACAATTATCTTTCTGTGATTGGGTGAATGCTGAGAATGATCTGTTCCAAATTCAACCATTTTTCTTCAAATTTCATTGTGTCATTTTTCCTTACAGCTGCATAAAATTCCATCATATAAATACACTACATATTGGCTTTCCATTCATCTAATGATGGACATCTGGGTTGATTACAGTTCTTAGCTATTATGAGCTGAGCATCTATGAACATCGTTGAGCAAATCTGAACTGAGACACGGAGCTTTTAAGGTAAATTCCAAGTAAAAGAATAACTGGGTCAGTTGGTAACTCTATACACAACCTTTTCAGCAGTCTTCATATTGCTTTTCATAGAGGTTATACCATCTTACATCCCCATCAACAGTTAAAGAGGGTTCCTATTTCTCTACGTTCTCACCAGCATTTATTTGAATGTTTGCTGTACTTACTGGGATAAAGGGTAATCTCATATTTTTGTTGAGAATTTTTGAAACTATGTTCAAGAGGGTGTTTGGTCTGTAATTTTCTTTTTTGTTGTTGTTGTTCTGTCTTTGTCTGGTTTTGGTATGAGAGTGATGCTGGCATTGTAGAAGGAGATTGATAGAATTCCTTCCTTTTTTGTTTTATGGAAAAGTTTGAGAAGCAGTGGTGTTACTTCTTCCATGAAAGTTTGGTAAAATTCATCAGTGAATCCATCTGGGCTTAGACTTCTTTTAGTTGGGAGACTTTTTATAACTGCTTGGAACTCCATACATGTAATAGGTCTATTCAATTGGCTTATCTCATTATGATTTAATTTTTGTAGGTCATATGAATCAAGAAAATCATCTATTTCTTTCATATTTTCATACTTAAAGGCATATAATATTTAAAGTATGACCTTATTATCTTATGAATTTCTTTGGTATTTGTTTTAATGGTGCCTTCTTCATATCTAGTTTTATTTTTTGTCTCTTCTCTCTTTATGCCAGTCAGATTTGCTAAGGGTTTATCAATCCTGTTTATCCTTTCAAAGAACCAACTTTTTGTTTCATTGATTCTTTGGATTATTTTTCTGGCTTCTATTTCATTAATTTCTGCCCTAATTTTAATCTTTTTTTTTTTTTTTTTTTTTTTTTTTTTGCTTTGCCTTGTTCCTTTTTTCTCAAGGCCTTAAGGTGAAGCAGTAAATTTGTTTATTTGTGAACTCTTGAATTTATTAATATAGGCACTTAGAGCTATAAATTACCCTCTCAGAATTGCCTTCATTGAGTCCCAAAGATTTTGGTATGTTGTATTATCATCATTTGATTCTATGCCTTTATTGAGTTCCCTTTTGATTTCTTCAGTGACCCTTGGATCATTCAGTAGGGTACTGTTTAGTCTCCATGAATTTCTGTATGCTATGTAGCTTTTCTTGTTTCTGATTTGCAGTTTAATTTATTGTCAGAGTACAAGGATTTATTTCAATTTTCCTATATTTGTGTAGATTTGCTTTGTGTCCTAATATATGGTCTAGTTTAGAGAATATTCCATGTGCTTCTAAAAAAAATGTATATTCTACAACATTTGGATGGAATGTTTTGTAGATATCTGTTAGGTCCATTTGTTCTATGACATCATTTAATTCAGATGTTTCTGTTTATTTTTTGCCAGGATGGCCTGTGAATTGATGAGAGTGGGGTATTGAAATCACCCACTGCTATTGTCTTTGGTGTTACTGTGACCTAAATCTAAGAGTATTTATTTAATGAAATTGGGAATACACATCTTAGGTGCATATATGTTTAGGATTGTAACGTCCTCCTATTGAAGTGTTCCTTTAATCAGTATAATGTGACCTTCTTTATCTTTTCTCACTAATGTGGGTTTGAAGTCTATCCTGTCAGATATTAGGATAGCCGCCTCTGACTGTTTCCTAGGCCCTTTTGCTTGAAATCTCATTTTTCCATCACTTACCCTAAGACAGTGTCTATCTTTTATTGAGAGATGAGTTTCCTAGGAGAAACAAATGGCAGGATCCTGCCTTTTAATCCAGCCAGCAAGTCTGTGTCTTTCAGTTGGGGCATTGAAGTCATTGATATTGAGTTATTACTGAAAGTTATGTATTTATTCTTGCAATTATTCTTGGTTTATAGTGCTTTCTGTTTTCCCTTTACTCATCTTTTAAAACTGTTATTTGAGTGTGGTTTATTTTTCCTCTTTCCTCATATGTGTGTTTTTCTTTCTCTTCAGCATGAAGGATCCCTTCAAGCATTTTCTGTAGAGCTGGCTTATTTGTCATAAACTCCTTTATCCTGTTTTTGTTGTGAAATGTCCTTACTTTTCCATTAATTTGGAAAGATAGCTTTGCAGGATAAAGTAATCTTGCTTGACAGTTGTTATCTTTCAGAACTTGGAATACATCATTCCAAGCCCTTCTGGCTTTTAAAGTTTGGGTTGAGTAATCTACTGTAATCCTGATAGGCTTGCCTTTGTCAGTGACTTGCTTTTTCTCTATATCTGCTTTCAATACATTTTCTTTGGTTTGTGTGTTTTGTATATTAATTATAACATAGAGAGCAGAGTTTCCAGGTTTTGTCTGTTTGGTGTTGTAAAGGCTTCCTGTATCTGCATTGACATTTCTTTTCCAATTTGGGGAATATTTTTTTCTATGATTTTGTTGAACCTGCATACTAAATCTCTGGATTAAAATTCTCTTTCTATTATACCCTGAATTCTTATGTTTGATCTTTTCAAAGTGTCCTGGATATTGTGAAGTTCCCATTCATACCATCCTATTAGCTTTTCTTTCTCTTTGTTGGACTGTATTAGAACTGCAACCTGGTCTTAAGGTTTAGATATTCTGTTGTCTCCTTCATCCATTCTGCTAGAGAGACTTTCCACAGAATTTTTTATTTGATTAACTGCTTTTCAGAGCTAGAACTTCTGCCTTGTTTTCCTTCAGCATTTCTATTTCCTTACTCAAGTTTCATTAAGCTGGTTTCCTGTGTTCTCTTGGAATTTCTCCAGGAGATTGTTTTCTTCATTAATTCCCTTGTTTTCTTCTTTGATTCCTTTTATTTCTTTTTTGATTTATTTGTGTATAGATAAAATCTTTTTTTTTTAAATCTGTCAGATATTTCATCTAAAATAGTCTCATTGGGGACCATTTCTAATGGCTTTATAATTTTTGGTGGGATTGTATTGTCTTGATTCTTTGTGCTTCTTGTATTATAATGTTGTGATTTTTGCATACTGAGTTGAATTGATGCTTGGGTTTTCTAATAATCTGTGGTCCTTTTAGATTTGGAAGTCCAACTTTATGTACCTTCAGAGTAGGAGTTTAAGCAGCTAAATGTAGCTGTTGTATTCCAATCCAGCCATAGACATAATCCTAAGTGTTGAATTTGCCTGCTACTCAAATATTCTAGTGGGCCAGCTAAAGCATTTTGCTAGCAATTTCTAAAATTCAACTGAGGAATATACATAAACAATAAAAACCAGCACTTGCAATGCAAGTTTGGGGATTCAAACAAAGAGTTAACCTTATAAAGCCTCAAACCCTAAGGGTGTATGTTGCTCTTCACCCTTAATCTTATCACCTGGGAGACTGAGATTTCTGTTCTGAAATGGGTTCCAGGTTGGCCTGGGTATGGATGACACCCTACCCCCAATAATGACAGAAGCAAAAGACAAAGGCCCTAAGAGTCTGAAAGCAACAAATGTAACAATGGTAAACCCCCAAATATACAGCTTGATTGATAATGGTAAAGCCAACCAAGAATATGTAACCCATATAATGCTCTGACATAAAAAGAGAGATTAGCACTTCCAGTACAGGCATGTGTACTGCTTTTTTGTCACTGGACCTCATTACCTTTTGGGGTGGCTTTAAATCTCATGAATTCTGAGTGCTCACTTTGATCCCTCTGTGTTTTGTTGTGAATCTGGTGCTCTGATCAGTTGTGCTTGATGCCCTGCTGCTGGGAGCTGAATGCCTTCTCCAGAGGGTTGTGTTGCTCTCAGTTGGGACATGGGACAGGGTAGGAATACTGGAGTGGTAGGGGAACTACTCTGCTCATCATCCTGCCTGGGCCCAGGTTTCTCCCCTTTAGATTTCTTGAGTTAGCAAGGAAACTGATGAGGTTAGAAAATCCCCTTGTTTGGTTTCTGCTCCTACAACTGGGAACAGAGGGGGTACATGGATCAGCACGGGTCCCAAGGCTCGGGTCTGCAAGCTCTTCTCTGGGATTCTGGCTGATTTCCTCCTTTCTGATAGACCTAAGTGTCTCCTGCATCTCCACTGTGGTGGAAAAAACACCTATACATCTTCACTTTTCAGACAAAGAATGTATTTTGCTGTGGTTTTGCTCAAATCCCTCCCTAGGCTGCATTAGTGTGATTTCTATGCTGCCGTCTTACACAGAAGCCATAAAATATTTTTTATTGAGGTTATACAATGCTTATCCCATTAGACCATGCTGATTCACTCTCTGGACAATCTGTACTTCTTTTTCAGAAGGTAGTGAGAGTGGAGGAGAAAAACTACCCCTCGCATTTCAGCTAAGCCCCAACTAAAACCACAGAGGAATTCACTGGTGTCTTTTTTAATGGCTTTACCATTTAATTGCAAATATTTAGGGAAAGGTTATAATGTAGCATAAAAAAATGGGTATACCAAATCTCCACTGTGAAAAGTTATGTTATAAATGTTTCAGGAAATGTTAAGAAGTGAAAAAGTCCCAGATAGATTAAATATAAGTCTCTTAGAATTTTAGAAGGTTTGAATTGTGATCAAAGTTTTTATTATCTGGAAATCTTAAAATTTTAATTTTCAAATATATAAAACACACCACATAGGTTATCTTGCTTTTTCTGCAAAGACACACAGAATGCCTTAAATTGAGTAGTTTTTGAACAAGTCCTTTGTGTTGTGACTGAATTTTGAGAAGAAGAAACAACTTGGGTCATAATAATCCATCCAGGATGGACTTGCCATTGAATGGGTCTTGGAACTTATAAACCTTTTCTGCTCTTTTTTTCCTTTCAAGCTTCAAAGTTCAAAGTGATTATCGCTAGTAAAACTCACTCTACTACTACGAGTATATTATTGATTCATAGTTTCCAACAAAGTTTGAAGGATAAAGCAATATTGAGACAAAGGCGCCTTTGCTGATCTGAGCACCTACCCTGTGAACAATTACATGTGAGAAGGGCTATTGACGGAAATCTCTGGAAGCTGCTGATGAAATACTGCTGTCAGAGTGACAAAACATTTTTCACTTAATAAACACTTCTTTCTGAAAGGCTTGCCATTGCACACCATATTTATAGGTACAGCTCTGATAAATTCTACTTTCTTGTGGTTCTACTTCCATAAAATTTCTTTAATCAGCTGGAATTTGGTATGTGCCACTGGTGCCATAAATCTCATAAGAGTCAGTAAAAAACATCTTACATCATGGGTTTTTATAGTATGATTTTATGGACATTTTGATGAGAGACATTAGATGGCTTGATACACTTTGCAAACTAGGAAAAATATTATCTGAATAAACTGGGACTCAGTGGTTGGATTTTGTAAGGATTAAATATATTGGAAGTAAGATGTTTAAAGTCTCCTGAATGACATCACTTGAAATTGTATATTGAATGTGATTTCCAATCACTTGTAGTCTTGATACCTTATTCCTGTGGGTTCTCATCCAAAGTGGCCACACCTGTGGATACCTTAATCCAACAAACAAGTATTTTGCAAAGAAATGAGGCATATGTACCGATAGTTTCAAAATACACAAAACAAGAGCATTAATATTACTACCAGCTGTATCCACACTAAAGTGTTTTTTTTTTTTGTCTTTTGTTCCAGAAGTGTATCCCCTAGCCCCCTAAACCACCAAATTCTGTATTACCAAGGGAGTATAGAATTATTTTCTCTTGCCACCAACAAGTAGTTTTGTCAAGTGTTTCAGAACTAATAGTTTTTACTTGCTAGTATCTCCTTGATAGGCAGAGATTGTTCTAGAAGTGAAAAATAAACTCAAAATTTCTTCCTGATCCTCTTGCGTGAGGTCAGCACTTTTAGGTTGGTCAGTGAAGACGGTAGCATGAGGGCTGTGGTGTCAGAGAAGCACTATATCAGAGGGCGTGGCTCATCATTTAGCCTGTTTGGTCTTCTGCATACTGCTGTGCAAAATGGATACAGTGACTTTTTCTTCTGGTAATATAAAGGATATATATGTTTATACATAAACATATATCCATAGCTGTGCTTATACATAAATATATACCCACATCACATATGTGCATATGAGTGCACTACACAGATAGCTCCTATAGAGTGTGATATATTTTATTCCATTAAAATTATACACATCTACTTTGTAAATAATATTGCCATTGCTAGTAATATTTTCAATTTAAGGAATTAACAATATGTTGTACCATTAAAATTCATATTTTGTGATTTGTGATTTGTATTAATATCATTACTAAAATATATTTTTAGTTTTGTTTAAGAGCATTTTGGATTTGTTACCAGTAATAAACATTTGTGAAGCTAGGGAAGATCTATAATAGCTCAAGTTAATATTCTCATGTCTTGTTTATGTAGCAAAATAGGTATATCTTGATACATGTTTGAATTATTTTCTTTTGGAACATAAAGAAAATTTTAGTTTTGTCCTTCAGACTACATTGCAGCAGAACATTCTTATGTTCTTCATAGCTCATGTAACAAGCTGTCATGGGAGCATGGCTATTTTCAATACAAATATAAAAATTTCAAAGGTAATTTTGTGTCCCTCCAGTTTCAGACATGCTAAAGCTTTACAATGAAAAATGACCATCTCTACCAGAGATACAGGATTTCTTCTTAATTGCAGTTCTTAAATTATGATTTCAGATTTATAAAAATGGAAATGTTTATGTTATACAAAACCTACATATCTGATACAGACCCTAGCACATTCATTGTATATGACCCATTAATGCACAAATGTTGCAAAGTTCATTTTAATTATAATTATAATTTAAAATTTAAAATTGCTTCCAAAAATTTGTTACTTTTCTTGTTCCATTTTTATCTCAAGATAATTATTGTTCAACATGATAATTATGCATGTGAATAATTTTAAGATATTTTAAGTGACTTTTAATATGGTATTCTTTATTATTAAAGAAAAATTGAATTTCTGCATCCAATTTAAAAAAATCCTTTATTGATTGATTAATTGATTGATTTAAGATAGCAAGAAAGAGGAAGAAAGAGAGAGAGAGAGAGAGAGAGAGAGAGAGAGAGAGAGAGAGAGAATGGGCATGCCAGGGTCACTAGCCCCTGCAAATGAACTCCAAATTCATGTGCCACCTTGTACATATGGCTTATGTGGGTACTAGGAAATTGAACCTGAGTCCTTAAGGCTTCACAGGCAATTACCTTTACCACTAAAACATCTTTCCAGCTTTATGCATCAAACTTCCTTTTTAAAAATAAGTTTTTATAATCTTTTCATTTATTTATTTGAGAGAGAGAAGGAAAGAGAAAGAGGCAGATAGAGAATAGGCATGTCAGGGCCTTCAACAGTTTCAAACAAACACCAGATGCATGTGGCCCCTTGTGCATCTGGCTTACATGGATCCTGGGGAGCTGAAACTGGGTCCTTTGGCTTTGCAGGCAAGTGCCTTAACTGCTAAGCCATCTCTCCAGCCCTGCATCAAACTTTTATGATTTATTTTGATTTAAAGAGTATATGAGACTTTATGTTGCTAGATAGATAACAGTCATGACATCCTAAGAAAAATAGGCATACATATGATTTTTGAAAAATTATTGAAATTTTGCTTCAATATTATTCTACTATAATTTTTGAGTCCTTGAAAATAAAGTAAAAATAAAGATATCAAGTCCAATTGAACTTTTTGCTCTGCTTTTATACTTGAATATGGAGAAAATGGGGTAAAAAGAAATGTATCCAATTTTATTTTCAATTTAAAAACAAAACAAAAACACAGCTTTGTGGTACCGAGCATATAATCCAGGCCTTGGACATGCTTGCAGAAGTTATACCACTGAGTTGTGACCGCAGTCCCCGCTACTGGTTTTAAAAAATAAGCACAAAGCATGGAGTGGTGGAACACACTTTTAATCCTATCCGTCAGGAGGCATAGGTAGGAGGTACATTCAGGTAGCAGAGGTTAGAGGCCACCTTGAGACCACATAATGAATTCCAGCTCAGCCTAGACTTGAGGGAGAGTCTACCTCAAATTCCCAATAAATAAATAAATAAATAAATAAATAAATAAATAAATAAATAGATAAATATATAAATGAAAAACAAACACAAATAAAAAGTGAAATATCCCTCAGTAACCCCCATTGTGAGAAATTGGGTACTTCCCTGTAATCCAAAGTCTCTGCTGATTTCACAGAAGTTGGGGTTCTCTTTTCATGTTTCCAGTGCACAGGCATTACTTGTGTTTAGATGGGGCTTGTTCAGAAAGCACTTGTGTTTAGACACTGCATTTGTCTCCTTCACACAGAAGTATTTAACCATTGATTTTCCCCTTGGATGGTTGACAAACTTTTACTATGGGTGTGAAGAATTGTTTCCCCCAATGGCAGTAAATTGTTCAGGGAAGATTGGGCTGTGCACAGCTCCTGTGTTGACAAGCCATTTCTCTTGCTTGGACTGAGGTGGAAATGTCCAGTTTCCCTGAGGGAGTGATCTTGGAGTCTCAGATAGCCTGACATAAGAACTAGGAGAGAAATAAAGAGTACAGCATTATAAATGAGGACAGGTGTGAAAAATGTGTTCATCAGTGCTCACTAATTTTCCTAAAGAGATCAGTAATCTCCCAGCAGATCAAGAGTCAGAAAGCAAGGATTTAGGATTTAGAGGAGATTTGTACACACCACATGGAATTTACACACACACACACACACACACACACACACACACACACATATACAGATAAATATGTTTATATGTCTTATATATTGTATAGGTATCAGATAAGCAGCTTCCTTAATTAAGTATTTATAACTCTTCTGCATTTCATGATTTTGTTGGCAAGAAACAAGAGGAAGTTTTAAGATAATTTAATAGAGATGTTATTCACAGAGGTCATGATGCCAAGAGAAATGACCCAAATGCTGTAAGACAAATACTGCAAGTTCTCATATGCATGATGTAAAATAATGGAATTCATAGACCCAAGAGAAAATGGTGGTTAGTTGATTACTAGAGTTGAGGCATATGGAGATAAAGGACAGAACACCTTCATTAGGAAGAATGAGGCTATTCAGACTAATTTCAATTTCCTAATTTTGAATATTTTCACATGTGTTTATTCCTGGACAATAAGTGATGGCTATTAATCCTGTTATGTTGTCTGAGTGAAAGTAGTCATCAATTGTCATTGAAAGAAATTATGTCATTTATCAGTATATATACCTGAAATTTATATAGTAGCTGTGGTTTGAATAGAGGCAGTGCCATTTGTATATTATGCACTTGCAGCTAATATAGTGTGGAAATTGAAATTTGATCCACATTGTTGAGGGATACTTTTTATTTAACTGGACAATGGTAATTGAAAATTTTGCATATCTGAATGATACAAGGCAAGAAATATATAAGCTCATTTATTATTCTACTATCTATCAAAACTAATTATAAAATATTTATGGATATTTTTATATGTATTTGTAATGCTTTTTGATCATAACTTCTTGTCACTACCTTGTCTGGAAATCATCCCCATCCATCCTTCATTGACTGGATTCCTTCTTCCTAACCAGTCCTTCTACTTTGATGCCTTTTTTCTTCTGTGAGAGAGTGACCAATTGTGGTTAATTAGGGTTGCCTAATTAACATACTACTTTTTATGTAGATTCAATCATCTTGATTACATAAGGCTCAGTGTCTTATTTTCTCTTAAAAATATTAAGGATTCAGGTGTGGTGGTGCCCAGATTTAATCCCAGCACTTGGGAGGCAGAGGTAGGAGGATTGCTGTGAGTTCAAGGCCACCCTGAGACTCCATAGTGAATTGTAGGTCAGCCTGAGCTAGAGTGAGACCGTACCTTGAAACCCTCCCTCCCCAAAAAATTAAGGCATATGTTACAGTCAAGTTCACATTGGTGGTAGAAAACACACAACCAAGAACATCTTAAGAGAAAAGAGGGTTTATTTTGGATTATAGACTTGAGGGGAATTTCCATGGTGGCAGGCAAAATGATGCCATGAGCAGAGATGGATATCAGCTCATGAACATCTGATGGGCAACAGCAACATTAGAGTTTCCCAAACACTGGATAGAAGAAACTGGCTATAATACTCAAAGACCTGTTTCCAACAATACAGTGCCTCCAGTAGGGTTTAATTTCAAAATTGCCATCAGCTGGAAACATGGCATTCAGAACACCCAAGTTTATGAAGGACACCACCACATTCCACTGCTGGTCCCCCAAAACTGATAACCACACATGATGTAAAATGAAATGCATTCATCCAACTTTTAAAGTCCCCATAGTTTTTTAATTAATCCTAATGATGTTAAAACATCCCCAAATTCCAGGGTCTTTAAACTGAGCTGCAGTACCAAAAACAAACAAACAAACAAACAAACAAAATAATGGCACAGAATAAACATGAGCACTGCAAAAGATGGCATTGGGAATGGCAAAGAAATATTTAACCATTACAACATACAAGCAGGACAAACATCAAACACTGTAGCTCCAAGTCCAACAACTCTAATCAGTGATGAATGTCTGGCTTTCCAGTTCCACCCCTCCAGCTAGACTACTCACAGTCCCAGAAAACCTCATCTGGTGCTGGCAGCTCTCCTTGGCAGCCACCTCATAGTCCTCACATCTCCACTGCATATCCATAGTTCATCTTCATGGGTCCACTGCACTCCACACAGAAAATTAAAGCTTCACACTGCACATGGCCAATTTCAAAATACAAAACCATGTTGCAAATTTAATGACCTTCTCTTTCCAGCATTTGTTATTCTCCATAATACCAGGTTGGCTACCAACTTGTAAATCAAGGGAGTAATAGAGCTGACTTTGAAGAAAGGGATACTCTGTCAGCATTCAGGCCTCTTCCAAAGAGTCTGCATTCTTCCTATTCTCTCAATTCAGGCCAGCTTCCCAATCGCAATGGTTGTTTCAGATCAAAGATTTTATATTTTCTCTGCCATATCCCTTTGTTCACACCAGTGCATTTCTACACAAAGCAACACTGCACAAATTCTCAGGATATGAGCATAACAGCAAGCCTCTCACACAAACTGCTTCTAGCCCTGCCCAAGCAAAGCTCTTTCTCAACCTCAAAAGCCAAGCCTCACTGTCCATAGTTCTTACTCCATCCAGGTCTTTCAACTCTGACAAGAATAGTCCATCAAGCTGTATTTATAGCACTTCAAAACATCTCTGAGGCAAAGGTTTCAAATTTATCCACATTTCTCCTACAAAGCAGTTCCAAGAGGGCAAAGTCACTATCAGGTATCTAGCAATAATGACACCACTTCTTGGTACCAACTTTACTGTTGCAGTCAAGTTCACATTGTTAGCAGGAAACAGCCAACCAATAGAATCTGGTGGAATAAAAAGGGTTTATTTTGGCTTATAGATTCAAGGAGAAGCTCCATGATGCCAGGAGAAAATAATGTCATGAGCAGAGGGTGGACATCACTTCTTGGTCAACATCAGCTGGCAACAGCAACAGGAGAGTGTGGCAAACTCTGGATAGAGGAAGCTGGTTATAATACCCATAGGCCTGCCCCCAACAATACGCTGCCTCCAGCAGGGTTTAATTCCCAAATTGCCATTAAATGGGGACATGGCATTCAGAATACCTAAGTTTATGGGGGACACTTGAATCAAACTACCACAGCATTATCAGGGGAATTCGAGCACTGTCTTTTTTGTTGTTGTTGTTTAATGCTGGTTTTTAGACTCACACATGAAAGTCAGTTATTCTACAGTGTCTTCCCAAATAGTTTTTTGATTTATTTCCAAAATGAAAGAGAATATGAATTGGTATGTCAGAGCTTCTAGCTGGTGCAAATTAAGTACATATGCATGTGCCAATTTATGCTTTCAGTGGGTACTGTGCAATCAAAGCTGTGTTGGTAGGCTTTGCAAAAAGGCACCTTAACTACTAAGCCATCTCTCCAGCTCTCAGTTGTATTTTTGACACATATTTTCTCTAGTGATGATAAGGTCTCATGGAAGGAAGAGGAATAGAAGAGACAACATTAAAGAAAGAGATAAATGAAGGAAAATAAAATACCAAGAGGATACTGTGCAGTTACTTACTGTAAATTAAAACATTCTCTCCATAAGAGAGGACTGAGGTCGTAATACTCTTAAAGCTAAGGAAATTTTAAGACTCAGGAAGCTCAGAAAGCTATATGACTGCTCAAGGCTATATATGCAATTAACATGCCAGGGTGGGTAGAGAAGAGAGTGTTTGATAGAATTGTCTGCAAGTTGAGCAGGGAGCTCCCTGAGTATAGCTTTCGTGAATTACCATCAAAATAGGGTGTTGGATTCATTGATAAATCAGTAGATAAGCTAGGCAGAAATGAGATCATACTGTGCTTGTTTTCCCTGTCTCTTATTTTTTATTTTATTTTTTATTTTTAAGTATAGTCTCACTCTCTAGACTAGGATGACCTGGAATTCTCTATGTATTCATAGGCTGGCTTCAAAATGACAGCATCCTCCTATCTCTGAGTGCTAACATTGAATGTATGCTTTTGAAAGGAAAAAAAAAAATCTAATTCTGAAGAGTGCTATTCTCTGAGCATACAGTTTAATACCATTTGCATACAGGGTCTCGGCTTTTCTGTTCCTGCTGCTCCCTACATGTGGTCTGATGATTTGGGGATGCACTGGAGGGAATAGTGTGTCGAAAAGGTTTACTGAAGGGAGAAATCCAAATATGCAGCTAGGAGGAGGTCGTAATTCATGTTGGGGTTAGACTCTCTGAGAATGTGGCAGGCATTTTTTTGTAATATTTATTTATTTATTTGAAAGAGAGAGTGAGGAAATAGGGAATGTGTGTGTGTGTGTGTGTGTGTGTGTGTGTGTGTGTGTGGGTGTGGGTGTGGGTGTGGGTGTGTACCTGGGCACTACAGAGCCTCTAGCAATTGCACACAAACTCCAGATGCATGCGTGACCTTGTGCATCTGTTTTTGAGGGCCCTGGGGAATCAAACCTGGATTCTTCAGCTTAGCATGCAAGTACCTTAACTGCAAAGCCATCTTTCCAGCCACAATGCAATAGTGTTACATCAACCAGACTCCTGTGAGTAATCTCTCCTTCCTGCTCTGTAAGGACACAGAGTAAACTTTGGTTCACCAAGCTGGAATTATGTGTAAATGAACTGTGGATGGTCTTTGGGTTCCTTCTCTTGTGGGAGGAGATGGTGGCTAACATCTCCCCAGGAAGAAGGCCATGCAGCACCAAGGTAATTACACTGCTTTTACTACATCACCAGTGGTTGGAGTACATTTTTCTGTAGACAAAGTTTTGGAATCTAAATGAATCCCAGTTCTAAATCTATGCATGAGGCTTTTGACGTGCTTTATAAGTGAACATCAGTACTCTGTAAATAGAAACTTTTGTATTTTTCTCCTATAAATATTTTGCAGACATTGTCTTCAGATATTAGAGTGTTTAAAATTAGTAAGTAAAAAATCTGGAGGAATATTTCACTGTTCTTTCTTTGTAAGTTAATTATATCAAGTACCCCAGTATGTGGATATTTTGCCCTTTAAGTTAAATTAACTTCACCAATTGATCTATTGACATTTTTTAATGTTCAATCACAATGTTGCATGTAGACAAGCTCTTTTGTTCCAGAAATTTTGACCTCTAACTTTCTTTATATTTGCAATAAAGCCCAGCAATCCTATGAAGCATGCTACTATAATTGCTACCTGGCAGGTAAATGAGGATCCTTGTCTGTTCCAATTGGAGAATTCCATTGCCTGTTCATCCTTACTGTTCTTTTTCCCATAAGTCTACAGATGCTGATGAATGAGGTTTCTAAAATCATAATTTTCACTGATTATTCAAAATCCTTTCCACTATTATGAAGAAGGAAACTTAATCTCTGCTTCCATTGTTACTATGAATTTACTTCTAACTTATAATGTTTCAAAGTAATACCTTCTAAAATTTAGGGTATGAAGCTTATATAATTCTATGTTATGTATGTTTCTGAACTATTTTCTTTTCATTCAATATTTTCCCATTTATATCCTTAGCTAAAGTTGTCTAGTGATATTGTTTGGTGTTCTTTGGGCTAAGGGAACATTTGTTTCAGTCATTTTTATAATTTTGATCAGCTTACATTTAAAAAAAAAACAAAATGTCTTCAAATGTATTACTAAAAATGTATCAATTTTACCTTGTTTCTTTTTACAGGGTAATTAGTAGGATTTGTAAATTTATATTTTGATAATTCTATTTTCATAGAACTTAATAAAATAAACATTCCTCTTTATATATCCATTATTAAGATTTTCACATTGCAAGCATTATCTATGTTCAATTTGAGTTAATATTCTAGACTTTATTTCATTGCTTTAGTTTTTGTTCATCCAGAGTCACATTAAAACACAAAAATCAAAACTGGATTCTGTTTACCTGCCCTTTTGTTTTATTGGTGGAATTTGGCTGTAAATAGAATTATCATAGTTGTATTTTTAGGAAGGTACTAGCCTAAGATAGGTGACTTGTACATTGATTTTGAGAACATATAGTTTTCAAATATGCAGTAACTGCAAACGGGGAGAGGTATCTAATTACTTTTATGGAATGAATCCTACATATTGATTTACCTTGAATCTTTTGAAGTACAGGGTACTATATAAAATAAGTATTGATTTTTTATGAACCTAGTAAATAGAAAGCCAGATCATAGACTTTCGATGCATAAAACAGAACTGCAAGAAGTCTGGAAAGGGCTTGGCTCAGACAGGAACTTTAATAGTTCCGGGTTTTCCAACTGGTATTAAGAGAGAGACAGTTAGAATGTCCTTGAGTGGGTCACATCAGTGTATCTATCTGTAAGATGAGGGTGTTAATAAGTATAGCATAGAGGGGACTGTGTTCTATCAAAATTTATTGTATTATTCTTGAAAAACCTTTATAATTTCCTTGTGGAAAAGGATTCACTACCTGGAAATATGAAAGTGTTATTTCAAGTTACATCTTCATGTAAACTAAGCAAAGTTTATTAGGTTTTTTTTCCCCCCACATGTTTAATAATAAACACAGAACCTCTCACAATAGAAAAAAAAAAAAGGCATGATGAAGTCCTGACCTTCTTATTTGTATCTTCTGTGCCAACTCAATCTCTCTGCAAGCTTATTTTGCTTAAAGATAAACTTAAGAATAAAGATTCTTATTTTACCACACAAGCTTAGAAAAGTTATATTAGAAGATATCTGGAAAAGTTGTTTGAGAAATAGTGTCAGTTTTGAGTATCAAATTGTAGTAAAAACATTTCCAATGTAATATCTGAAGTATTTCTTTAATTGAAACTTTATAAAGATATCAAGCATATTAGCAGATAATTCTAAATTTCTGGAAGAAATTGATCCTGATTTAAAAATTATTCAAAAAATCAGACAAAACAATGACAGTTCTGATAAATACTTCTCATTTTTTTTAGAAAATTGAGAACTTTATTTAATATGTGAACATAGTCTAATTTTACCAGTTATCCACTTTTGTCCCTTTCCTTCAACCCCAGTTCACTAAGGACCCTGTTATTTCTAGGTTGTACTTCCTGTTGTTTTCTTTTAATTTTAAAATATCTTATTTATGTTTGCAAGGTGGGAGGGAGAGAAACATGGCCTCTAACTGCTGCAAATGAACTTCAGATACATATGCCACTTTGTGCATCTAGCTATATACAGAACTAGAAATTGAATTGAAATTGTTAGGCTTTACAAGTAAGCACCTTAACTTCTGAGCCATCTCTCCAGGCCCTTCATGCTTATATTTTATTTTACTTTTTTAATTTTTTTTTTTTTATTTTCCAGGAGAGAGAGAGAGACAGAGAAAGGGTGAATAGGCATGCCTGGGCCTCTACCCACTGCAAAAAATCTCCAGAAGCAAGAGCCATATTATGCACCAGGCTTTAAGTGGGTACTGGAGAATTCTACTTGAGTTGTTAGGTTTTGCATTCAAGTGACTTACACACAGTGCCATCTCTCCAGCCTTCTGTTTTTGGTCTCATTCATTTTTGTGCTATTCCCTCCTTTAATGCTTCATTTAAAAAGCAGGGTACCTTTCAGACTATGAAATCAACCAACCAGACAAGAAGTACACACTAGAGTTGCATGTAGCCTCTACAGATAACCAACTATTCTCTGATTAGACATGAGGCCCACTCAGTGGTTGGGAACTTATATCTGGTATTGACAAGCAAGTCAGAATCACATGGTCAGGAAAAAGTAAGCTGGAACACCCCAAGTCTACTAAGAAACTTTGAATACACACTTTAATCCAAATTGCTCTCACACTTAGCTAGAGAATTTGTTTTACTTAACAATGGCAGAAAAAAAATGGAAGAGAGCCTAGATCTACTGATAAGACAAGAATATTTCCCAACATGTGACTTTCTACATCTCCCTCACCTGCCAGAACCGAGGAGAAATTGCAGAGGAATTGACATCATGAATACTGCTCTTACTGCTATCCTGACAACCATCCTCAGGTTAATGATGACAGACACATAGAATAACAAAAACCTATAAAAACAGAAATACAGAGACTACAAATAACTCAACACTGAATTATATTGCCAACACTTCTGCCATGGCTTAGAGAATATTGTAGAAAGGGGGGAAGAAAGATTATAAGAGTCACAGCATGAGTAGAAATACCCTGGGGCTGGGTTTGCACTACCTGGCAGGAACTTTATGACCCCACAGACATTACCATAACCTCACTTACATTATGTTATCGAGTTGGGGTGAAAGAATAATAGTACATAACATGTTAAGTATAAAATAATTTTTTTTTAAATACCCTAAAATTATTTTTATAAACTAAAACACCAGTAGATATTTTGTCTTTTGGGGATTTGTTTTGGACTATTTTTGTCCTTTTTTGGTGCTGAAAAGGTTTGGATTATGCATAACTATATGTAATAATTTGGAATACACTTAAATGTTTTTTGCATAAACCATAAAATTTTGTGAAATTGTGCTATGTCTGACAAGTTTAATTTATTTTTGCTTTCTTGATGGCTTTGTAATAATATAACATAAAATCAGTAGCATCTCAAATTTGAAGAAGGCACATTTTTGAAGACTATTGTAGCAATTATCTGATGAGGATTCATATATTTAACTTCTTGATGCCAGAGTTTTGATATTGTCATGTTCACACATTACATTATTGTTTCAACCGTTCATGAATGAGCTCTCATTACGTGGTGTCATCGCACAGAGCAGGGTAATGATAGTAAAGCAGCCTGAATTATCTAGGCATTTACTGGCAGTTTGTTTTAGTTTTCCCTGAGTGCAGCTGGGATAAACTGAGCCAAAATGGAGTCTGAGACTACAAACAAAAGGAGTAGGAAGCAAAGAGTTGAAGGCTGAGTCATAGGAGGAAATGGAGTCTTCGTGATATGTATTCTGAACTGGCGAAATTTGAATATGATTTATAACATTGAGTCATAATCTACTTATAAGTACTAGTTAACAGGCTGGATTTCTTTTTAGTCATATACTTCTCAAAGTGGTGGAATAATCCCAAAATCTATGTGAATACCTACTGGGTATAAACCTAACTGCAACCACTGTGTCCTATGCTTTACAAAATGTTACTTAAGTTTTCCGGGTGTGGTGGTGCACGCCCTTTAATCCCAGCACTCAGGAGGCAGAGTTGGGAGGATCTCCGTGAGTTCGAGGCCACCCTGAAACTACATAGTGAGTTCCAGGTCAGCCTGGACTGGAGTGAGACCCTACCTTGAAAAACCAAAAAATAAAAGTAAAAATTAAAAAAATAATGTTACTGGGGCTGGAGAGATGGCTTAGCAGTTAAACAGTTGCCTGTGAAGCCTAAGGACCCCGGTTTGAGGCTCAATTCCCTAGGATCCACATTAGCCAGGTGCACAAGGGGGCGCACACATCTGGAGTTTGTTTGCAGTGGCTGAAGGCCATGGTGTGCCCATTCTCTCTCTCTCTCTCTCTCTCTCTCTCTCTCTCTCTCTCTCTGTCTCTGTCACTCTCAAATAAATAAATAAAAATGAACCAAAATTTTTTTTTAAAATGTTACTTAAATAAAATAATAGAATGAAAGCATTACTGACCACTGTAAGACATTGTCATCAAACTCTTGAAACATTTCACTCGGGTAAAATTGTCTTCTATTCTTATTTATTGTTCTCACCAAATTCTTTTCTAAGCTGAAAATGTCTATCACTGACATGTTTCTTTTTTATTTAATACCATGAGCTACATCACTAACCTAAAACTTACCAAAATTTTTATTTCATAGTTACCTGTACACTACACTTCAACCCTGGGCTGTCTTTCAGAAAGGGGGTATTCTAAAAAGACCTGAAACAGAGCACTTGGTTGGACAGTGTCCAGTTTCTGAATGAACCCTGCTAACAGCCCCAACAAGACATTTACATCCATACCATTAATGATGTGCTGGTCAGCTGCTAAACCTTGTTCATTTCATCTGTAACATGCTAATGGACTCAGGGTTTCTAGTATTTTAAGAATTGTACTGGTTGAGCAGATGCCTATGTATCCTAAATACCATTAAACAGAGGAGTGGCCCTATTATTGTTTTAATCAAGTGTAATTCACCCTGATGTCATTGTAGGTGGAAAAGGTGATCCTTTGAAACTTCTTTTAATGTTTGAATATATATTTCACCACCCAATGGGACAACTTTAAAGATCCTTTGTGGCTTAAAGTAATGGGTAACAGCAGCAGCTTCTCATTTTTTTTTTAAATGTGTCCTTCAGAAATGAGTTGGAGGCTCTTAGCTAACACATTTACCCAAATCAAAGGTGTAATTATGATTTTGAGAAGCATGCTAACAGTAAAGTTCTTCATAATGCTATATGCCATTTATATCTGAGATATTTTGAACTGTTTCCCATGCTAGTATTCTTGTTTTCACAATTTATTACATATTCACTACATATAACATACTTTAAAATAGTAATATTATCAAAATGCAACAGTGTTGAGTTCCTTTTAATTATCCTCCTATATTTATATTGACATTTTTTCACAAATTTAGTCATGGTTTCAGATACTAAAATTATAGCCAAGTATGTACAAGAAAAACCAGTTCCCACTTTCCCAAAATTGTACTCTAGCTTGAGGAGGATAGAGAATATAAATATAATATATAATAACAAAAATGAAAGATGGTAATAAATTATATGCAGGGCTACAAATTTAGGTGATGTATTATGGTGAGAACTGGTGTCAATTTGAGATTCAAAGATCAGGGACAATATGTGGGTTCCTGGGTTCTTGCTTCAGGCTGGCTGCAATTGCCCCAGAGGCCAAGGTTGTGTGTGCATGAAGAAAGAAAGAATCACTCACTCCTAGGAGTCAGTTCTGGTGAACAGTTCTCAGTTTATTGCCAGAGAAAATGGATTTATAAGCATCTGAGGTGGGGAACGGACCCTAAGGGGATTGGTGGATTTAAAGATTGCTAGTTTATTGGGACATTTCTTCCAGCACATAGGCAATGGCGGGTCAGATGATCTAGGGTCTAATGATAAGCAGTTTCCTAGGTAATTTGGCCAAAGGACACAAAGCTGTGGGCAAAGCCTAAGTCTTATCTGAAAGTCCAGGTATTGCATGTTTGGAGAGGGAGTGGCCTTACTTCCCACCAATCTTGAGGTCCAGGATTTTGTCCGGGGGTCCAGGCTCACTGTGACCCCCAAGAATGGGAGTTGCTACCCTGCTGGTCCATCTTGGAGATACAATGGGGGTTCAGGCTGCTGCTACAATTCCATAGCCTGCAGCCTTCATGTCAGACAGTTTAAGTTTGCTTTAACCCAGGGCCCTGCCAGTGTCTGACAACAATGCACCTTTGATTTTAGGAGACAGCATGAATTTGAGATTTACATGGCCTCATAGATGTTATCTACCAAGATGAGACAAAATATTTCAAGAAAAGGGAATAATTCAAACAGTGGCACAAAAGAAGGAGTAAATAGACAAACAGAATATGAAATTGGTGAGCAAAAGAGAAGGATGAAAATAAGATTTCCCAGTTAGCATGGAACAGGTCATAAAGCACATCTTCAATGTGAACAAAACTATTGAAGACTTTGAAATGGGGTCAGTAGTCAGTCTGGCGAGGTTCTCACTAGTGAGAAGAGAGAAGAGGAGAGTAGAAATGACTGATGCAGGGATAACATTTGTACAGTTACTGTCTTAGCAGAAGTTTATAAACCTTTCCGTGTTGGAAGGGTTACCAATGGAAAAGAGGACAGAATCACAATATATTTGCCAGTGTCATCCAGTGCCCTGCCCCACTGGTGGGGCCAGGTAGTGCCGAGGGAAGGACCAGGCCTGCTGGTTCCTCCCTAGGGGTTGAGGGGATGATGAGCATCGGAGACCCAGAAGCCTCTCCTGGCCACGGAGAAAAATCACACTGAGTCAGGAGTCTTTTCGAAACAGGAACTCACTTTATTGTTACAGGCAGGTGTTTATATAATGTTGAGAAAGTCAAGGTGGAGACTTTAGGGTGGGGTGAGATGCAAGGGCCAATATCATACCTTGACCTCTGAGATGATTGGTTCTAAGCGCACACATGCCGGTGACTCTAAATTCCTGTGTGGAAGTGGCAGGCCAGAGGCCATTTGGCCTCCTGCTGAGTCATAGCTGGGCGGAGGCAGTGCACCAAACTTTACCTAGGCTCAGGAAGTTCAACTAGGCCTCACATCCAGGCCTCTCAAGGCTCAACAATCCAGCAATGGAATGATGTGTGGGAAGTAAGGGAGATATTTAATCAAGAATAAAACCATATATTTTGAAAAATGAAAATGTATGTGAAAGACAATTTTGTGACACGACAGTGATTCTGAGATGGATCTAATGAACTTTATAATGACATCTGAATACTATTATACCGACACTCACTTAACATCAAAACCTTAGAATAACAGCTTTAACTCAGTATACACTACTAAGGACATCTTATTTTGCTATGAAGTTCTTTTTAAGTAGAGTTGAAGCATTCTATAAAAAAGCCAATCTGAATACCATATTAACAAGGTACAGCATGAGTTGGTCATGAAGCTGAATAATTGGTAAAATATTTTTCAAACAATTTAAGTCAGGTTCAGAGAAGTGTGTTCTCATAATGTCTTTCCAAGTTCTATCTAAGAAAATATAGCTTTTTTTCAGATAAGGAAGGTCTAATGTAGCCTTGGCTCATCTTTTTTCATAGTTGTGGTAGTTTGAATGAATGCCTCTGAATATATTCAGGATTTTTAAAGCAATTTTTATTGAAAACTTCCATAATTATAGACAATAACCCTAACACTTCGCCCTCCACTCCATCATATCCTCCATCAATCTTTTATTTTAATGTGATCATCTACAAAAGCATATTTTAACAATCACCTTTTTAAGTTATCTCTTTTTTTTAAATTTAATATGTTAGTTTTCTTTTCAGTAAATACAGGCAGTTTGGTATCATTATTTAGGCTCATCTGTGATCTACCCCTTCCCATGGGACCCTCCTTGTTGATGTAAATGGGTCGTGCATTGTAGAGTTAGCCCCCAGTTATTGGTATGATAAATGTCTCTGCAAATAATGACCCAACATGTGACTCTGACATTCTTTCCACCCCCTCTTCCGCAAAATTTCCCTGAGCCATGTTGGGTTCATTTTTGGTCTGCTTCAGTGCTGAGGTGTTGGGGGCCTCTGAGGCTCTGGCTCTGTGATTTGGTAGGAGTTGATTTTTCTCTGCGTTGGTCTCCTCCCCCTTTGTGCTGGTATCTGGTTCACAGAAAAACATCACCCTTGCTTGTTTCGCCAGTTGTCCTTAGTTTCAGTTGGGCCCCTTTTGAGGTATGTTGCGGCAGCTCTCTTCCTAGGAACTGCATCTGTCTGGAAAAGAGAAGCAGATTCTCCAATGGAGTGTAAGTTAGCACCCGGAGAATTGAGATAACACTTACTTTTTTGATAGACAGTATGATAGGTGTAGGCCCTCTTATACCCCGTGATTGATGGTAGCTTGATATTGTAGAGTGAGCTTGTGTTTGGGTATGGTTCTGACTTGTTTCCCAGCCCCAGCTATGGGTCTAATACCACTGAGTGGATCAGTTAGCCAAATCAAGAGCAATTGGTTCCTCACCATGGCTGTGTACCACTATTGCACTTGTGTGGGCATCATATCAGGTTATTTGTTGCTAATTAGGTTACACAATGCGTTGCTTGGACAGATCTTGGTCGTTTCTCCCAGTTGCCTATGTAGTACCTTCTGGCACTAGACACGCTGACTGTCTGGGGACTGACTCTCTCCTGGCTTCCAGTCATGTCATTCCATTTTACGTGTCAGCTGCGTATGGAGTCTTCAGCAATAGGGTCTTACCACTGGCCTTTGGTGGGTCATCAAGTACTCTGACAGAAGTCTGTCATTGTTTTGGGAAACCTTGTAGGTTTCTCTGATCAAAAGCTCATTGTGGATGGTAAGCCCAAGCTGGAAGTGGGGGTTACAGGTCAGTTTCCACTAAGAAATTGAGGAGAAACATAACTACTATACAAGAATTAGAGAGGAGAGAGATAGCGGGGAGAGGGGGAGAGGGAAGATGTAGGAGATTTAGGTCAGTCTTCATCCTACCTTCTCCAGTGTCTTCTGGTTCAGGTGTTTCCTGTAAGGGTCTAGCGAAGGTTCAGCCATTTGGTCTGTCTTTTAGGAAGTAGAATTTTATGGTACCATTGCCGTTTGGGCCCGGATTACTGTTTTCCACCCTTCGATGCCCTCCCCGCCCTCCCATCCATCTTATTGTCTAGTCCATGACGTGCTTGCTGGGTATGTAAGGTATATTGGGTAGATTCAGGTTAGGTGTTGTAGATGAGTGAGACTATGTGTCGATTTTTTTTGTGTGTGTGATTGGGTAAATTCGCTGAGAATGATCTGTTCCAGGCTCAATCATTTTTCCTCAAATTTCTTTATGTCATTTTTTCTTACTGCTGTATAGAATTCCATTGTGTAGATATACCACATCTTTGTTATCCATTCTTCTAATGATGGACATCTGGGTTGATTCCAGCTTTTAGCTATTACGAATTGAGCCACTACAAACATGGTTGAGCAAATCTCTCTGGCTTTTGGTTTGAAGGTTTTAAGGTAGATGCCCAGTAATGGTATAACTGGGTCTATTGGTATTTCTATAGCTAGCTTTTTCAGGAGTCTCCATATTGCTTTCCAAAGTGGTTGTACTATCCTGCATTCCTACCAACAGTGAATGAGTGTCCCTGCTTCTCCACATCCTCGCCAGCATTTATTTTCATTTGAACTTTTGATGTTGGCTATCCTTATTGGGGTAAGGTGGAATCTCATAGTTGTTTTAATTTGCATTTCTCTGATGATTAGGGATGATGAACATTTTCTTAAGTGTTTGTTTGCCATTTGTATCTCTTCCTCTGTGAATTGCCTGTTTAACTCTGTGCCCCATTTTGTGAGTGGGATATGTGTCTTCTTATTGTTTAGACTTTTGAGTTCTTTGTAAATTCTAGAGATAAGACCTCTATCAGATGGATAACCTGTAAATATTTTTTTCCCATTCTGTGGGTATTCTATTGGCTTTGCTTATTATATGCTTGTCTGTAAAGAAACTCTTCAGCTTCATAGGATCCCAATGGTTGAGTGACTTTTTAAGAACTTGAACCACTGGGGTTTTGTTCAGGAAGTCTTTTTCCATTCCTATATCATGGAAAGTACTCCCTAAATTTTCTTCCAGTAGTATTCAAATTTCTGGTCTTATGTTTAGATCTTTGATCCATTTGGATTTGAGTGTAGTGCATGGTGAAATGTATGGTTCAAGTTTTATTTTCTGCATGTGGTTATCCAGTTTGTCCAGCACTATTTGTTGAAGATGCTATCTTTTTTCCAGTGTATATTGTTTGGGCCTTTGTCGAATATCAAGTAGCTATAGTTGCTTGACCCAAAATCAGGGTCCTCAAGTCTATTCCATTGGTCTATACTCCTGTTTTTATGCCAGTACCCTGCCATTTTTATTATTATGGCTTTGTTGTATAGCTTTAGATCATGTATGGTGATGCCACCAGAGGTATTTCTTTTGCTGAGGATATGTTTGGATATGCGAGTCCTTCTGCCTTTCCATATGAAATTTGAGATCATTTTTTCTATCTCTGTGAAGAACACTGTAGGGATTTTAATTGGAATTGCGTTAAATCTATATATTGCCTTTGGTAGGATTGTCATCTTCACAATGTTAATTCTGCCTATCCAGGAGCATGGGAGGTCTTTCCATTGTTTCAAATCCTCCTCAATTTCTTTTCTGAGAGTTTTTATATTTTCATTGTATAGATCTTTTACTTCCTTGGTTAACGTTATTCCAAGGTATTTTATTTTTTTTTTGTTGCTATTGAAAATGGGACTATGTCCTTTATTTCTTTTTCTGTGTCTTTGTCATTTGCATACAGAAATGCTACCGATATTTGTGCATTTATTTTGTATCCTGCTACTTTGCTATAGGAGTTAATCACCTTCAGGAGTTTTCGGATGGAGTGTCTCGGGTCTCTTACATATATAATCATGTCATCAGCGAATAGAGCTAACTTAACTTCTTCCTTTCCAAATTGTATCCCTTTTATTTCCTTCTCCTGCCTTATTGCTTGGGCTGGGACTTCCAGAACTGTTTTGAAAAGCAGTGGTGAGAGAGGACATTCCTGTCTTGTTCCTGATCTCAATGGGAATTCCTCCAGTCTCTCTCCATTAAGTATTATTTGGGCCTTTGGAGCTTTGTATATTGCCTTTATTATGTTAAGATGTGAACCGGTCATGCCGATTCTCTCCAATGTTTTTGATCATGAAGTGATGTTGTATCTTGTCAAAGGCCTTTTCTGCATCTATCAGAATGATCATGTGGTTTTTATGGTTAAGCTTGGTTATGTGGTGTATGACATTGACAGATTTTCGTATGTTGAACCACCCTTGTGTTCCTGGGATAAATCCCACTTGTTCAAGGTGGATAATGCTTTTGATGTGTTGTTGGATTTGGTTTGCGAGTATTTTGTTGAAGATCTTTGCATGTATGTTCATTAGAGAAACAGGCCAGTAGTTTTCTTTTCTTGTGGCATCTCTGCCTGGTTTTGGGATTAGGGTGATACTACCTTCATAGAAGGAGTTGGGTAGATGTCCCTGTTCTTCAATTGTGTGGCACAATTTTAAGAAGACTGGTTTGAGTTCTTCCATGAAGGTTTGATAAAATTCGGCTGGGAATCCATCTGGTCCTGGACTCTTCTTTTCTGTGAGGTTTTTTTTATTACTTTTTCAATCTCAATGAATGTGATGGGTTCATTGAGGTGATTGATCTGCTCTGAGTTTAGCTTTGGTAGATGATATGCATCCAGGAATTTATCCATCTCCTCCCCATTTTCCAGTTTTGTAGAGTAGAGGTTTTTGAAAGAAGTCCTGATGATACTGCCAATTTCACTCATGTCTGTTGTGATCTCTCCATTTTCATTTTGAATTTTGTTAATTTGGAATTTCTCCTTTTTTTGCTTGATCAAATTGGCCAGACGTTTGTCAATTTTGTTTATTGTTTCAAAGAACCAGCTCTTTGTTTTGTCAATTGTCTTAATTGTTTCCTTGATTTCCAATTCATTAATTTCTGCTCTGATTTTAATTATTTCTTTCCTTCTGGAGCTCTTTGGGTTGGACTTTTCTTGTTTTTCCAATGCCTTTAGGTGGATGGTTAGGCTATTGATTTGGGATCTTTCTGTCTTTTTTATGAATGCATTGAGTGCTATGAATTTTCCCCTGAGGACTGCCTTCATTGTGTCCCATAAGTTTTGGTATGATGTGTTCTCATTGTCATTCAATTCCAGGAATTTTGCAATTTCCGTTTTTATTTCATCCACTATCCTTTTTTTTTTTTTTTTTTTTTTTTTTTTTAAGAGTGTGCTATTCAGTTTCCAGTTGCCGTTGGGGTTCTTGTTGGTTTTTTTGTTGTTGATTTCTAGGAATATAGCATTATGATCTGATATCATGCAGGGAATTATGTCGCTTTTCCTAAATATGTGGAGGCTGTCTTTGGGACCCAGTATATGGTCTATTTTAGAGAATGTTCCATGGGCTGCTGAGAAGAATGTGTAGTCTGTGGATTTGGGATGGAATGTTCTGTAGATTTCTGTTAGGTCTCAGTGCTCTATGGTTTTGTTGAGCTCTCTTACTTCCCTGTTGAGCTTCTGTTTGGATGATCTGTCTATTACTGATAATGGTGTGTTAAAGTCCCCAGCTATGATGGTGTTGGTGGTTATTTTTGTTTAATTGTCAAGTAGGTTTTGTTTTATGAACTGTGGTGCCCCTGTGTTTGGTGCATACAAATTTATGATTGTAATATCCTCTTGATGGATTGTTCCCTTTATAAGTAGTAAGTAGCCTTCTTTGTCTTTTTTGATGGTTTTTGGTTTGAAGTCAACTTTATCTGATATTAATATAGTTATACCTGCTTGTTTCTTATTCTCATTTGCTTGGAATATTGTTTTCCACCCTTTCACCCTGAGGAGGTTTCTGTCTTTAGTGGTAAGGTGGGTTTCTTGAAGGCAGCAGATTGAGGGGTTTAATTTTTTGATCCACCCTATTAGCTTGTGTCGCTTGATGGGTGAATTAAGGCCATTAATGTTTAGGGTGATGACTGTGAGATTTGATTTGATCCCTGTCACGTTTGGTGGTAGAGGTATGTTGGCATTTCCATGGAATTTATTTATTTATTTACTTTTCTATCTACTCTGGTTTTGGTTGCTGTGATCCACTTCTTGTAGGCGTTTGTGTTTGGTTATTTGTTTCTTCTGTGTGGAGAATTTCCTGGAATACTTTCTGTAGGTTTGGTTTTGTGTTCATATAATTGTAAAACTGAGTTTTGTCATGGAAAGTTTTCCTTTCACCATCTATTATAAGGGAGACTTTTGCCGGGTAGAGTAGTTTGGGTTGAAAACCATAGTTTCTTATATTTTGGAGAGTTTCATTCCAGGCCCTTCTAGCTTTCAGGGTATCCATGGAGAAGTCTGAAGTAATTCTGATGGGGTTTCCTTTGAAAGTGGTGTGCTGTTTTTCCCTAGCTGCTTTTAGGATTTTTTCCTTTTTTTCGAGTCTTAATGATAATATGTCTTGGGGAGTTTCTCCTTTGGTCTAGTTGGTTAGGAGTTCTGTTTGCTTTTTGAATCTTGATGGGCCTTTCTTTTAAGAGACAGCGGCAGTTTTCTTCAATTATTGTATTAAATAATTTCTCCATGCCTTTGGTCTGAAATTCTTCTCCTCATATTCCAGTGATTCTGATATTAGGACGTTTAAGTGTATCCCACAATTCTCTCATGTTCTGTTCACAGGAACTTTTGAACTTACTGAAATTTTTGGACTCTCGAACTGTTTCTTCCATCCTGTCTTCCAGATCAGAATTTCTATCTTCCACTTCGTTGATTCTATTCTTGAGAGCCTCTAGCGAGTTTTGGACTTGTTCAATTAAGTTTGCATTTTCTACTACTTTCCTATGTATCACTTCCGTTGCTTTGTCCAGCTCCCTTTTTGTCTCATTTTCTGATTTTCTTGATGATTCTTGGAAATCATCCTTGCATTTCTTTATGTTTTCATTTAGTGTGGCCAGCCGATTTTTAAGGTCCTCTTTTTTTTCACTCTCCCTCAACTCTCTTAGCTCTCTTTGAATTCCTTCCAGTGTATTGTCATATTGCTCTAGCTTAGTGATTGAAGCATCCACACGATTATCTATCCTTTGTAGCTTTCCTGCCAGTTCTAGCAGTAGGTTGGTCAGGGGCGTGCTGGGGGGTGGGGTGTGGGGCGCGCGGGGGTCACAGGGCACGTCGGGGTGTGCCAGGACACGGGACGCTGTGGGACACTGCTAGACTCCATGGTGCTTTCAGGACATGCAGGCCTTGTGTAGGTGTGGCTGCGGGGTGTGCATTGGGGAGGCATGGGGTACACGGGGGTGGGGCACAGGGCCACCGGGGCACGTGGGGCACTGTGCACGCAGGGCCACTGGGGCACCGGAAATAGGGGTTTTAAACCCATGGAAAAATACCAGGAGCCAAAAACAGCCCCCAGATGCAGACAGGCAAACAATCTTGTGACCATAGCATGACCATTGACCCCGCCTAATGTACTATAGATAACCCTGACAGGATGTTTCTGAGAAGAAAACAAAAAAAGATCCCCACCGACCCCAAGTCTATTAATAAGTAACCAGTGCTGTGACTGTAACCATGCTTCTGCTTCTGTAAACCTGCTTCTGCTCTCCCTAACCCTATAAAAAGAGACCCTTCCCCTTGCCCAGTGTGTTCAACCTCTAGAAGGACTGGAGTGCCCGCAGGCGCCTGCGTGTACAATAAAGCTGCCTCTTGCCTTTCTATCCAGTGGCTCGGTCTTGGTTCTTGGGCGTGGGTCTCCCACCAAGGAAGATTCCCCCTCCCCCAGGAATCTTACAACTGGGGGCTCGTCCGGGATAGAGAGACCCCTGCCCAACCCAACTACTGCCTACCGGAAGGTAAGTGATTGATTTGGTGCACCATTTTGTCTGTCTACGTCTGGTTTCATTTTTGACTGTTGGCGCTGCGTTAGAAAATTGGCTCGGATCCGATGTCGTTTTGTATCTGGGTGGCCTGAGAAGCAGCTGACGGGCTCGAACTTCTCCCCTGCCACCCTGGAGGACACTCCAGGGAATCTGGGAGCCCGATTTTTCAGGGCTCAACAAGTATCCGAGGGATATGTTAGTCTGTTGGGTGGATGAACAGTCCTCCCATCTGAATCTGCATTTTCAGTTTGTTACCGAAGCTGCGCTGCGTGTCTCTGTGCTGGCTGTCTCTCTGTTGTCTTAGTCCTTGGTGTTTGTTTAGTGTTGTCTCTTGACAAAATTGGTCAAAAAATGGTGACCCCCCTGAGTTTAACCCTAGATAATTGGAAAAACATTTGGAAGATCGCCTCCAACCAGTCAGTAGACGTCAAAAAGGAAAAATGGCAAACTTTCTGCTCCGCAGAATGGCCCACTTTCAATGTGGGCTGGCCAAGGGATGGAATTTTAACCTCTCTACTATTTTACAGGTGAAAGCTAAAGTGTTTGATCGTGGCCCACACAGACACCCAGATCAGGTCCCCTATATAGTTACCTGACAGTTAGTCTGACAGTCGTCCCACCACCCTGGGTCATTCCTTTTATTTGTCCTCAACCTACCCCACCGCTGCCTATCCCTGCCCCTACCTCCTCCTCCTCTTGTTGTCCAGTTGATACCAAGAAGCCCCTAAAACCAGTACTTCCCCTGGACCCCAACACCCCCCTTATAGATCTCCTCTCGGAGGAGCCCCCTCCCTATAGATCTCAGACCCAAGATACCCCTAGTCACCAGCCACTGGCCCCTTCGGCCCCACCCGAGCTCCCTTTCCCAGTGGCTGGACGTCTGAGGAGCCACCGAGAGCAGCCACCTAAGAAGGAGACTTCACAAGCCTTTCCCTTGAGGCAGGGGCCAGGGGAACATGTTCAATATTGGCCCTTCTCTGCCTCAGACTTATATAATTGGCGGACACACAACCCGCCTTTCTCCAAAGACCCTACTGCCTTGACTAACCTGATTGAATCTATCTTAGGTACCCATCAACCCACTTGGGATGATTGCCAACAACTTTTACAGGCTCTTCTTACATCAGAAGCAAAGCAGAGAGTATTTCTGGAAGCCCGAAAAAATGTTCCAGGCGATAACGGGAGACCTACCCAGATACTAGATGAGATTAATGATGCTTTTCCTTTGACCCACCCCAACTGGGATCACACCTCAGCAGACGGTAGGGGACACCTACGCCTTTATAGCCAGTTGCTCATAGTGGGCCTCCGTGGTGCTGGGCGCCACCCTACTAATTTGGCCAAGGTAAAGCAAGTAATACAAAAACCAGATGAATCCCCTGCTGCCTTTCTAGAGAGAATTAAGGAAGCCTATCGCATGTACACCCCCCTATGATCTGGAGGATCCTAATCAGGGGGTAAATGTGTCCATGACTTTTATCTGGCAGTCTGCCCCAGATATTAGAAATAAACTTCAAAGATTAGACAATTTACAAGGACAGTATCTCCAAGATTTATTAAAGGAAGCAGAAAAGATTTTTAATAAGCGAGAGACACCAGAAGAGAGAGACCACTTACGTAGGGAAGCAGAGGACAGGGAGGACAAACTTATGAAAGAAGCAGAGGACAGGGAAAATGCAAGAGAACGCAAAAGGAGCAAAGGATTGAGCCACCTCTTGGCCACTGTAGTACAGAAGAATGATAGGACTAATAGGTTGGGAGACTAAGGGAGACCCAGAACCAGAGTGGACCGGGATCAATGTGCATACTGCAAAGAAAAAGGACACTGGGTAAAGGACTGCCCTAAAAGACCCAGGAAACCAATGGATTCCACCCCGAAATCCAACCTGTTTGCCCTAGATGAAGACTAGGGCAGTCAGGGCCAGGAGCCCCCCCTGAGCCTAGGTTAACTCTTACTGTCGGGGGGCACCCTGTCACGTTCCTAGTGGACACCAGTGCCCAACATTCGGTCCTCACCCAATGCCCTGGACCCCTGAGCGGCCGGACTGCCTGGGTACAAGGTGCCACAGGAGGAAAACAATACCACTGGACCACCAAACGGAAGGTACATTTAGCCACCGGTAAGGTCACACATTCTTTTCTACACGTACCAGATTGCCCCTACCCATTGTTAGGGAGGGACCTTTTAACAAAATTAAAAGCCCAAATTCATTTTGAAGGAACTGGGTCCAAAGTATCTGGTCCTAAGGGAGTTCCCCTACATGTACTGACTCTTAATCTGGAAGATGAATATCGGCTCCATGACAACTCCCCAAGTGAACCTAAAGATATAGATTATTGGCTAAAGGCCTACCTGCTGGCCTGGGCAGAAACTGGAGGGATGGGATTGGCCAGACAACAGGCCCCCCTTATTATAACCTTAAGGACATCGACATCCCCAATATCTGTTAAACAATATCCAATGTCTAATGAGGCCTACCTGGGAATTAGGCCTCACATAAGAAGGCTCTTGGACCAGGGAATTCTGACCACCTCTAGATCCCCATGGAATACTCCACTATTACCTGTCAAGAAGCCTGGTACCGGGGACTATTGCCCTGTCCAAGATCTTAGGGAAGTTAACAAAAGGGTGGAAGATATCCACCCCACTGTGCCTAATCCTTATAACCTGCTGAGTTCTTTACCTCCCTCTCATCAGTGGTATTCAATCTTGGACTTAAAGGATGCCTTTTTCTGCCTGAGACTGGCTCCCCAGAGTCAGCCACTGTTTGCATTTGAATGGAAGGACCCTGACTTTGGAATCTCAGGGCAATTAACAAGACAAGACTTCCCCAGGGATTTAAAAACAGTCCCACCCTCTTTGATGAAGCCTTACACCGGGACCTGGCTGACTTTCCGAGTCCAGCACCCGTCTTTAATTCTGCTCCAATATGTGGATGACCTCCTGCTTGCGGCTCACATCAGGACTGTCATACAGGTACCGGGGCCCTGCTTGAGACTCTGGGACGCTTGGGCTATAAAGCTTCTGCTAAGAAGGCCCAAATCTGTCAACAAGAGGTCACCTACTTGGGGTACAAATTAAGAAATGGCCAACGCTGGTTAACACCAGCCTGCATAGACACTGTAGCTCGCATTCCTGTCCCCCAGAACCATAGACAACTCAGAGAGTTCTTGGGGACCGCCGGGTTCTGTCGCCTATGGATACCAGGGTTTGCTGAAATGGCAGCCCCCCTTTACCCCTTCACTAAACAAGGAACCCCCTTCAATTGGACTAAGCCACAGCAAGAGGCTTTTGACAAAATTAAACACTCTCTCCTCTCTCCTCCAGCTTTGGGCTTGCCTGACATCACCAAGCCCTTCGAGCTATTCATAGATCAAAGACAGGGGTTTGCGAAGGGAGTGCTAACTCAGAGGCTTGGACCATGGAGGCGCCCGGTTGCATATCTCTCAAAAAAGTTAGATCCAGTGGCCTCAGGCTGGCCACCATGCCTAAGGATGATTGCTGCAGTTGCAGTCTTAACCAAGGATGCAAGTAAACTAACCCTGGGGCAACCTCTGACTGTGCTAACGCCACATGCCATTGAGTCTATCGTGAGACAGCCCCCAGATCGCTGGCTGTCTAATACATGTATGACTCATTACCAATCCTTGCTTCTTGACAAAGACCATGTGCAATTTGGTCCAATAGTGGCCCTAAACCGGCCACCCTGTTGCCCCTCCCTGAGGGGCCAGAGACTCATAATTGCCAGCAGATTCTTGCAGAGGTACACAGAACCAGAAAGGATCTCACTGACCAGCTGCTGCAAGATGCAGATTTCACCTGGTACACGGATGGTAGCAGCTTCCTACTGAATGGTAAGAGGCAGGCCGGGGCCGCAGTGACCACTGGAGACCAAGTAGTCTGGGCTAGCGTCCTGCCTGGAGGGACCTTGGCACAAAAAGTGGAACTCATTGCCTTGACTCAAGCCCTCCAGCAGGCTAAAGGTAAAAGACTCAATGTGTACACTGATAGCCGGTATGCATTCGCCACCGCCCACATACATGGGGAAGTTTACAAAAGAAGGGGCCTGCTGACTTCAGAGGGAAAAGAAATCAAAAATAAGACTGAGATATTGGCCCTCCTCAAGGCTCTGTACCTACCCCAGAAGCTCAGCATTATACACTGTCCAGGCCACCAGAAAGGAAACATCCCCGAGGCCATAGGGAACAGGTTCACTGATAAAGCCACCCGTGAGGCAGCTCTGGGACCCCAACTCTTGATTTTGATGGCCACTGAGGAGGGGACTCCTAAAGTAGCATCTCCAACTCCAGGATTGGAATACACAAATGAGGACTTGGACTTAATTCAGAAACTGGGGGCATCATATGATGCTGCCCATGGCAAATGGACTTACCTAGAAAAGACTATTGTACCTCAAAAGATTACAGCCCTCCTCATTAAGCAACTTCACAGGCTAACCCACATGAGCGCTCAGAAGATGAATACTCTACTAGAACAAAAGGAAACAGGACATCTTTTTCTAAACAAAGGTTCAATCCTAAAAGAAATTGCAAACACTTGCAAAGTGTGTGCTCAGGTAAATGCTGGATGAGCCCAGATGGCCCTTGGGTCCCGCCTGAGGGGACACCAACCCGAGGCTTGCTGGGAGCTCGACTTCACTGAGGTAAAACCGGGTATGTATGGTTACAAAAATCTCCTAGTTTTTGTAGACACTTTTTCAGGATGGGTAGAAGCATTTCCCACCAAGCATGAAACCGCCAGAATGGTAACCAATAAATTACTAGATGATATCTTTCCTTGGTATGGAATGCCACAGGCACTCAGGTCAGATAATGGGCCTGCCCTTGTCTCCCAGGTAAGTCAGTCAGTGGCCAAGGCACTGGGGATCAATTGGAAGTTACATTGTGCATACAGACCCCAAAGTTCAGGTCAGGTAGAAAGGATGAATAGAACAATTAAAGAGGCTTTATCTAAATTAACGCTTGCAACTGGCTCAAAGGATTGGGTACAACTCCTACCCCTGGCCCTCTACAAGGCCCGAAACACCCCAGGCCCTCATGGCCTAACCCCCTTTGAAATCCTCTATGGCAGTCCCCCACCAGCTGTCACTTTCATGCTTACAGAAATTTCTAATTTTACTGATACCCCCACCTTACAGGCTCACTTGAAGGCCCTACAGTTGGTACACCAGGAAGTTTGGAAACCTCTAGCAGCTGCCTATAAAGAGGGGACTAATAAACCGCTAATCCCCCATTCATTCCAGATAGGGGACTCTGTTTGGGTCCGTCGACATCAGACCAAGAATCTGGAACCTCGCTGGAAAGGACCTTACACCGTGCTCCTGACAACTCCCACAGCCTTAAAGGTAGACGGAATCGCCACTTGGATCCACGCCTCCCACGTCAAAGCTGCCCTGACAGAATACCCAGACAGCACACCACCAAACCCCGCATCATGGAAAGCACATCACACTCCAAATCCCCTAAAGATAAGACTCTCTCGATCTTAACATGCCTCTTCTTAACTTTCAGTTTTGTGAGTAATGTCTCTGCTAGTCCTCACCTTCCCTTATCCTTGACTTGGCTAGTCATTTCTGAGGAAGGACAAATTATTTGGTCTACTACCTCCCCTGCCCCATTATGGACATGGTGGCCCTCCTTAACCCCCAATCTGTGCGCCTTGACCGCCCATAGAAAACCTTTTGAAGAGACTCTAAAAAGGGCCCATTGGAGGAGACACAACCCTCCTGTTAGCCCAGGATGTTACTCCAAACCTGCCAGGCAGTTGTTAAACTCCACTGTATATGTTTGCCCCCAACATGCCCAGGCATCAGACTGTGGGACTAGATTGGACTATTATTGTAAAAACTGGGGATGTGAGACCACTGGAAATGTATACTGGCAACCTAAATCCTCCTGGGATTTTATTACTGTAACTCGCCTAAATCAGGGTAACAAGATGCTTCTAAACATTACTTTCACCTCTTCCGGCAAGGCAGATAGGACATGGCTCAAAGACCACACTTGGGGGTCCGTTTTTACATAGATGGGCCAGACCCAGGTTTCCTCCTTACCATTAAGCTCCAATTATCGACTGACATAGTCCAATAGGCCCCTACCCAGTTCTACCAGATCAAAAACCTATCCCCCAACTCCCACTTTCCTTGGCTCCGCCTCCTAAACCTACCAATGTTATAATTCCCCCTTCTAAAAGACCAACCACTCAACCCTATAAATCCCAGGGAACAGGTGATCGACTTTTTAGTCTAATACAGGGGGCTTATCTCTCTCTAAATGCCTCTAACAGTAATTATGCCCAAGACTGCTGGCTCTGTTTAACTGTTAACCCTCCTCACTATGAAGGTATAGCCTTACCAGGAAATTTTGCCAATTCCACTAACATTCCTACTCGATGTCTTGCTGTTGCGTCCCATAAATTAACTCTTACAGAAGTAACTGGCCAGGGCTCCTGTATCGGGACCATACCCACTACTCTTCAACATTTATGTAACAAAACTACTCCTGTGCCCCTGGATCTTACTACTTAGAATCTCCAAATGGAACCTATTGGGCCTGTAATACAGGACTGACTCCTTGCGTTTCTGCTACTGTCCTTAATTCTACTGCTGATTACTGTGTCCTAGTCCAGTTATGGCCACGCATTACCTACCATAGATCAGAATTCATTCTTCAGTATTTGAAAATAGACCTAGGCGGGAGCCCATATCCCTTACCATCGCCCTCCTTTTGGGAGCAGGAGGAATCTTAGTGGGGATAGGAACTGGAACAACTGCCCTGGTACACTCTGAGCAGACCCGAGCTCTACAAGAAGCAATAACCACAGACCTACAGGCCATAGAAAAATCTATTTCTGCCCTAGAAACTTCCCTTACTTCCCTTTCAGAGGTAGTATTACAAAATAGAAGAGGCCTAGACTTGTTGTTTCTAAAAGAAGGGGGCCTCTGTGCTGCCCTTAAGGAAGAATGCTGTTTTTATGCTGACCACACGGGCATAGTCTGGGAATCTATGGAAATGCTCAGAGAAAGACTAGCCCAAAGGCAGAGATTGCTAGAGTCACGACAAGGCTGGTTGGAAGGTTGGTTTCATAAATCCCCTTGGTTCAGCACCCTCCTATCCACCCTCCTGGGTCCTTTGCTCATTCTTGTACTCCTATTAACCTTTGGTCCATGTATTCTTAATAGGCTGGTAAAGTTTACACGGGACAGGCTCTCAGTTATCCAGGCGTTCGTCCTCACTAGTCAGTATCAGTCATTAAGCCAAAATGATATAGGATTATAAGTAAAAGATTTTACTTAGTGCCAAGAGAAATGGGGGAATGTAAAACCCATGGAAAAATACCAGGAGCCAAAAACAGCCCCCAGATGCAGACAGGCAAACAATCTTGTGACCATAGCATGACCATTGACCCCGTCTAATGATGTACTATAGATAACCCTGAGAGGATGTTTCCGAGAAGAAAACAAAAAAAGATCCCCACTGACCCCAAGTCTATTAATAAGTAACCAGTGCTGGGACTGTAACCATGCTTCTGCTTCTGTAAACCTGCTTCTGCTCTCCCTAACCCTATAAAAAGAGACCCTTCCCTTTGCCCGGCGCGCTCAGCCTCTCGAAGGACTGGAGTGCCCGCAGGCGCCTGCGTGAACAATAAAGCTGCCTCTTGCCTTTGCATCCAGTGGCTCGGTCTTGGTTCTTGGGCATGGGTCTCCCACCACGGAACATTCCCCCTCCCCTGGGAATCTTACAGTGGGTCGCAGGGGGCGCGGGGCGCGCTGGTCGTGGGGGTGTTTGCTTCCCTGTTTTATCCTAATCTGTGCCCTCCCTCTTGCAAAAATTTCCTAATTGCCCACTAATACTTGCCTTTTTTTTCCCCTTGGTATCTGGAGTGCAGCTAGGCGGTTGCCATCTTGGCTGGAAGTCTCATATTCAGGATTTTAGTAAAGTTTGTACTTTAGATTTACAACCACCTGACTGGAAGAAATATCACTGTGAGGGGATCCTAGGGTCTAGTCCCAAAGTGTAGGGGTGGATATGCAAAGTGCCTGAAATTTGCCTGGCATTCCTAAAGTGTGCTTGCTTGCTTTGTGGTGTGGCTTTCTCTCTCTGCTTGGTGCTGTGGTAATGGGGCCAACTTCTTCTGCCATTATGGAATTTCCCCCAGATCTGTAAGCTTCAGGTAAATTCTCTTCTTCCATAACTCTGCCTGGTTTGGAGGTTCATCTCAGTGACTTGAAGCTGACTGCTATAGTATCTAAGGCTGGCCTTGAACTTCTGTTTCTCCTACCTCTAATTTGTTTTTTAAAATATTTTAATTTTTATTTATTTATTTATTTTTTGAGAGAGAGAGAGAGAAAAAGGTAGGGGTAGGGGAGGAGAGAGAGAGAATGAGCTACCTCTACTTTGTAAGTGCTGGGATTATAAATAGGCTCTACCATACCAAATATTTAAATTAATGCAGCTTTTAAAAATAACAATGTATCTTAGAAATACTTATAAAACAGTGCCAACATTTTCTTATGTGTAAAAAATATATAGCTTCACCTATAAATATGAAAAAATTACTATAGCATAAAAAATAGTACATAATATTTAACACATATTGCAAAGAAAATGTCTTAAGATAATATATTTCTGAGATTATGATGTTTGTGTTCTCTTAAGTAGTATATGCATTAAGGTTGAGTTAGAAGAAAATAATTAAATCTTTTTTCTGTTAATCAGAACTTCATTTCATGCTAAACCAAGCAAATAACATTATATTGGTAGGAGGAATAAATTTAGTGCTCCATGACACAATGGGATACATAGAATTAATAATAATATATTAGATTGTATGTCTACTTATCTGAAAAATTAATGTTTTTTAAATCAATCTAGTATGGGACCAAGGCAATTCTTCTTGTTTTTTTTTTTTTTTTTTGTTTTTCGAGGTAGGGTCTCACTCTGGTCCAGGCTGACCTGGAATTAACTCTGTAGTCTCAGGGTGGCCTTGAACTCATGGTGATCTTCCTACCTCTGCCTCCCGAGTGCTGGGATTAAAGGCGTGCGCCACCACGCCCGGTAGCAATTTCTTCTTAGTCATGTATGACTCCCAGACCAAATGACAGTACTGTCTCCTGCATGATGTGTCTCTTTAATCATCGACCATAGGACTCTGAGAAGTCATGGAAATATGCAGACATAGACTTGAAAGCCCAGCTTAATCTCCATTGATGTGGAAAGGGGTTATACATCATGATGCAGAGCCCTATACTCCCCTACACCACTTGGACAGAACCTGGGGAGACTGACCCCCTGGGGTATCCTCCTTGTACCAAAACTTTAATATTATGAATATGCTAACTACCCATTGTATACCTGACTCAAAACATCAAATTGTAAGTCATTAATAAATACAAATGTATGTCAATCAAAAAATTAAAAATTTAAAAATAACGTGTAAAATGCTTTAAAGTTATATTGCTGTACTAAAATTTCTTATATCTCTTAATCAGAACTTCATTTAGTAAGATGCATATTTGTATTCAATTCATACAAAAGATGAAAAGAATGCTTGTAATTTCATGTTCTTTAATTTTGACATGGTACCTTCAGTGATGTTGAGAAACTAAATAGTGATTCTGAGATCAATTGTTCTGGGCTAACTTCCCTCACAAATATCACAGTAGTGACTATGTTATTCAAGAAATGTATTTGCATTGTAAAATAGGGAAGCTAAGAAAACTACAAAAGGATGTCACAAAGTCATTTAGTAACAAGTGCCACCATAACAGACTTCACAGAAAGTGACTGGCAGGTAACTGACAGAGAATTCCCAACTAGATAGTCACAGATGTTTTGGGAGGATGATACCATCTTTAATAAGAAGAGATACAACCTTTATATTTTCTTGAATATATAGCAAGCAAAATTTAGTAGGAAACTTTCCAAACAATGTTGTATGGATTTTAACAATTGGATTATGAAATTGACATTGATGATGGTTTGAGGTGTTCATGCCTCTAAGAAAAAAAAATCATGAATACAGATAACATATGTGATGAGAAATAATTATAGGTGTTCACAAATGCAATGGCATGATGAATATCTAGTTAGAAAATAAAAATGAACAAATGTAGTATTCATTTTGATTCACTCTGTAATATAATACATGGTATCATATTAGCTAAGGTGGTTTTTATTTTCCAGTGTCTTGATGCCATAATTTCATTGTGTTCTTTTTTTAATTTTATTTTTATTAATTTATTTGAGAGCAATAGGCAGAGGGAGAAAGAGGCAGAGAGAGAGAGAGAGACAGACAATGGGTGCACCAGGGCCTCCAGGCACTGCAAACGAACTCCAGACACTTGCGCCCCCTTGTGCATCTGGGTAACGAGGGTCCTGGGGAATTGAGCCTCGAACCGGGGTCCTTAGGCTTCACGGGCAAGTGATTATCCAGTAAACCAGCTCTCAAGCCCTTTCATTGTATTCTTAATATATTCTGAATAGAAAAAATGCTGGCTCATTTGTCCCAATATACTGAAGACAATTCAAATAGTATTCACATTAAGAATGTGGGAAGTATTTAAAATGTTTTGTATGTTATGTAACATAAAAGTGAACATTAGGACTGGTGAGATGGATCACCAGTTAAGGCACTTTCCAGAAATGCCAAGGACCCAGATTTGGTTCCCCAGTTCCCACGTAAGCTAGATGCATGAGGTAGCAAGGTCGCACATATGTCTAGAGTTTATTTGCAGTGGCTAGAGGTCCTGGAACAACCATTCTCTCTCTCTCTCTCTCCCTCCCTCTCTCTCTCTCTCTGTCTTATTACTTTCAAATAAATAAAATATTTTTAAGTGCATATTAGTTCATAAGGTGAAAACATCTATTTTTTCATTTACACATATTTCACTTTTTATTGGCCTCCCACTTTTCATTATCCAGGACTGTGATTTTCTTTCTCATACACAGCACTTCCCTTGCTCACTAGAGTCTGGATATATTTCCTTCTGAAGTGTTTACAAAACTTTGAGAGGGCTTTATAGATGGCTTAGCATTTAAGGTACTCTCCTGAAAACTTTAAAGATTTGGTTTGATTCTCCAGTACCCATGTAAAGCCAGTGGTCCACGTATCTGGAGTTCATTTGCATAGGCTAGAGGTCCTGGGATGCTTATTCATTCTCTCTCTCTCTCTCTCTCTCTCTCTCTCTCTCTCTCTCTCTCCATTTATTTTAATAAGGAAAAATAATTAGTTGTTGCATAGCAACACCAAATGCCCACCACAAAATAAGACTTTGTAAGTTATTCCTTTGATGGTAAAATTCCTAGATGTGTCTAATGAGCTTCCCCATAGTGATAAATGCCTGGCCTTTCCTGCAAGTTCTGTGTCTGTGTTTTTTATCCTATTGTATGTAGAAGAAATGGTGTTATTTTAATAACATTGAGCATACTAAATGGGTCCAACAGGGGGTGTTTGAGAAAGAGATTCTTTTATTGACCAGGTAGAAATTCAGCAAAGAAATTCAAGTTCTCAAACATTATTATTAGTACTAGGTTCAAAAAGAAAACAGCATTCTTTCTTGTTTCCCCAATTATTCTTAGTTTCAGTTGGGGCCCTTTTCAGGTATGAAGGGGTGGTTCTCTCTCCATAGGATCTGCGTGTATCTTCATGAATCCAGTACCAGGACAAGGGTGAAGGAGATACACACAGAAAACAATCAACTCCTACGAAACCAGATATCCAGAGACACAGAGGCTCCCAAGACCTCATCACTGAAGTAGATTCGAAATGAACCCAACATGGCTCAGGAAAATTTGCAGAAGAGGGTCCAGAAAGAATGTTAGAACCACAGGTTGGGTCATGATACACAGACACATTTCCTCGAACCCATAACTGATGGCTAACTCCACAATGCACAACCCATATAACCCAACAAAAAGGTTCCTTGTGTAGGGGTTAACAATGGTACCAACTTGACTGTATTCACTGAGTACAAAACTGATAAAAAATAAAATAAAATAAAAGTTACTATTAGAAGGGTTGAAAGGCAGCTGTTTTTAGCCCACAGAGAATATATCTGGGTACATGTCTGTAGGTGGGAACATGGATCAATTATACAAATCCTCAGTACATCTCTGTGAGTAGGATTAGTCTGACCTGGGCTACTGCTATCAAAGGAGACTCTAAGGTTAATTTAGAGGCTGATATAAAGTAAATATCTTTTCCTTTTTTCCTTGCTAATGTGACTGAGAAGATTTCAGTTTAAAGAGTAAACTGGACAACTTTTTTTGTTTTGTTTTGTTTTTTAGAGGTAGGATCTCTCTTGAGCCCAGGATGACCTGGAATTCACTATATAGTCTAAGGGGGGGGGGGGGTTAAATATATACTTATTAAGCATTGATTGTCTTAAATTTAATATTTTTAGATGGAAAACATTAGCCATAAATAAAATCAAATAAAGCTCTTGCCTTTCTAAAGAGAATTAAATTTTCAATGCCATACCTAGAGAACTAAATCAGCAAATGTGAGTGATTATGTTTTATGGATACAGAAAATGTATGTTAATATAGCATTTTAAAATTGTTTGCTTAAATATTTATCTCTTAAACAAAGTATATTCTGAATATAAAGATCTTAGGTATGGGAATTTTAGAACATGGGACTATTTCATTCTGTGAAATTAAGACCAGTAGTTGTATAGTGGAATAAAACCAACCATATTTCAGCACTACATAATTTAAATCATAGTAGCATACATTAGTCATATTAGACATCAAAATTCAGTTTTGCTAGTCAGGGAGCTTGTGTCAAGCAATTATTAGATATAACATTACTATTATTGCTCATAGTTTTGCATGAGTCCTATTATGAAAATAGTATTTATATTAGAAAGAAATGAAAAATAAGGATATTGTAAATGGCAATCAAAAATCTATTATAACTAATGTGCTTCTTGTTTCCTTTTGGATTATGTAATGCTTCCATTTTTTCCCTTTACATTTCCACTATGTATAAATATCACACTACAGCAAACACTTTCCTTTTTTGCTTCATTATAGCAAAGGCCTACAATGGCATTGAGCAAAATACGTTTTTAATATTAGAAAATAGAATATGGAAATACAGTCCTTGAATTTACATGAATTACTGATTAAAATCAATATGAGAAATATGCTTCAGAAAGAAAAACGTTGGGAGTGAGCCTTTATATTTTTGTACTTACTAAGAAATTAGTTTGTTACTGGAGCAATTCATCTCTATGATGAAATTAATTGTATTTTAAACAACAATAGAACTTCTAATTTTTTTATTTTTAGTTGATATGGACATATTTAGCATGCACATCACACATGTTGGTACCATCTTTTCCTTCTTCCCTGCCCCGTTTCTGAAGAGGCCTTCCTCTTGGGGATGCAGGTCAACTCCATGGGGATTGTGGGTCATGCATTATGGGGGCAGCAGTCAGTTATGGGGGAGAGGCAATGTCTCTGTGCAAAATGTCCCAATTTGTGGCTCTATCAATCTTTCCACTCCCTCTTCTTCAAAATTCCCTGAGCCATGTTGGGTGTGTTTTAAGTCTACTTCCATAATGAGCTCTTAGAAGCCCCTGGATCTTTGGTTTTCTATGTGTTGAGTGTCCCCAGTGTCTATCTCCTTCACAATTGTGCTGAGATTCTCCAGGACCCATGTTAGCCAGGTGCACAAGAGGGCACACGCATCTGGAGTTTGTTTGCACTGGCTGGAAGTCCTGGTGCACCCATTCTCTCTCTCAATCTCTCTGCCTCTTTCTCTCTCTCAGCACAGGTTCACTAAGAAGGCAGCACTCTTGCTCATTTCTCCAGTTCCTCTGTGCTTTCAGCTCAGGGGAGGGTGAAGTGCACTGTGTCCTTTATCTCCTCAGGTCCAGCTCCCATTCCATACTGCTGCACCCACACATACACTGTCTGGACAAGGAACCCGGATTGACCTTTTGGATTTTTAATGATACAATAAATGAAAGGTTTTTGGGAGGACAGAGTATATGAAAATTTTATGAAAAAAGTGATAGATGGATTCTCTTCCTAAAAGATGTCAATCAAGGTAAAATGTCAATGTAAATAAGTTGAAATATAAAACTTTCCATGATTTGTTTTCAGATATGTATAATCACACTTTTTAGAACATGATAATTTTAACCTAAGACAGCTATTATTTCAACTCAGAATAAATGGAAACATAGCTGATAAAAATGAACCGTATTGGGGACTGGAGAGATAGCTTAGTGCTTAAAGAACTTGCTTAAAAAGCCTAAAGACCTAGGTTGCTTTCTATTGTTCACCTGTATACCAGGTAGGGCTGACTAGAATTCTTTGTCTTGGTTACCCTCACTGATACATATCTGGCCACTACAACACCATGAGCAATATGATTTACCCAGAGAAATTATAAAAGTATATGGGACTTTTCCTGAGAAATTACCTAAATAAATGACAAAGATAGATGTTTTGTCTCTTTAATATTATTTATATGTTGTTTGAAGAGAAAGAGAGAAGGAAAGAGAGGACATGTGAACATGTTTGGGTGCTTTAGAGCCAGACATGTTGTACTCCTATCTGGAGATCAGTATGGAGACTACTCAAAAAGAAGAAAATTGACTGGGCTGGAGGGATGGCTTAGCTGTTAAACACTTGCCTGTGAAGCCTAAGAACCCCAGTTCGAGGCTGGATTCTCCAGGACCCACGTTAGCCAGGTGCACAAGAGGGCACACGATCTGGAGTTTGTTTGCAGTGGCTGGAAGTCCTGGTGCACCCATTCTCTCAATCTCTCTGCCTCTTTCTCTCTCTCTATCACTCTCAAATAAATAAATAAAAATGAATAAAATATTTTTAAAAAGAAGAAAGTTGATCTTCCACTAGGTACAGGTATACCCTTTCAGGACAAATACTCTAAAGAATCTAGAATTTATTATAGAGACACTTTCTCAAAAACATTCATCTCTGCTTTAGTCGCAAGAGCTAAGAACTAAAATCAGCCCAGGAGCCAATCAACAAATGAAGGCTTAGTGAGGGTGTGGCACAATGGAGTATACACAATATAATTCTAGTCAGCAGTTAAGAAAAACAAAAAAAAATTTTCAGTGGTAAAATCATACTAAGAGATGTCACACAGACTCAGAAAGACACACGTCACATCTCCCTCAAATGTGGTTCCTAACCTGACACAGAATGAGATGAGTTTATGCAATAGCAATCAGGAATATTAACATGGAAATAGAATGAAACTAGAAAAAAAGGGAAATGAGGATAGAGACGAGGGGCTACTCAACAAGAAAATCCAGGGACAGAAATTTCAAAGAAAGAAAGAATACAGGGGATAGAAGCTTCTTTGATGGGGCAGTAGGGAAAAGTGAATATTGGTGAAATTATATAAAACTAATGGCAACATAAACCAGTACCAAATAAACCATCTGCTTGGGTAGCAGTTCATAAGATATAAGCCTCAATAATTTGGAGGGAAAACCAGGCAAGAAGAGCCTTGCAGAAAACAGAGAAAGCTTAATCCTAAAAGCATGAATTTTAGTTGGTAAATCCCAGGGCAAAATTGGGTTGCCTCTATAGTGAAAAACTTGAGATCCCTAAAGTAATGTAGACCATTGCCAAAGCACTTGGTAATCTGCTAGAGCTAAAACTAAGACCCTATTGCTAAGGACACCACAGGCTGAAGTCACAGAACATTGAGAGGCCATGTTGTAACTGAGAGAAACAAGTTCCCTTTTGGATAGCCCACATAACACTGGAAAGTGCTATGAAGCTGTTGGGGGACTATGGCTGCCAATAGCATGAATAAGCAAGAGATCCTGCAAGACAGGATATCAACCATCCAAGCAAGAAGTACAAACCTGTGCAATAGCTACACACAGCCTGTATGGGTAACAACTGTTCTCAGATTGGATATGAGACTTGCTTAATGGGTGAGAACTCGTACCTGGTACTGGGAACCAAGTCAAAATCCTGTGGATAGGAAACCAATAGACTCCAGAGTGAACCTTCACTGCTCTCTTTGGCTGATGTGCATAGACATCAAGAAGTATCTCAACTGTATTTATCCTCTTTAATACAAACTTATCTCACTTTTGCTTGGAAAATATGTTTTAACTTATAGATGGCGTTGAATTCCAGAGAAATTCAGGGTATAGTGGCACAGCAAGGGGAGATAGCCAAGTACCTATCATGAGATGAGTCACCTTCACCGATCTGCTCTGGCATAGCAGTCACTGCAGAGGCAATGCACACATTAGTACTGCTCTCACTGATAGGCTGAAAACTAGTTCCAGGAGGTTGACAATAATGTGGTCACTCAACTGTCATCAGAACAGAGATCCAGATACTACAGAGAATAATATCCTAAATCAGATTTCTAACATGCCCATCAAGACTCAGGGAAAATTGTGGAAGAAGAAGTGCGTGTGTGTGTGTGTGTGTGTGTGTGTGTGTGTTGTGGGGGTGGGGTAATTGTGAGGGGCTAGCTTCCACATAGTGAACACCAATTAACTCACTGAGGAAGGTCTCCAGTGGAATTGGAGCAGATATTCCTTTTTTTAAATTGGTTTATCAAGGTACGGTCTCACTGTATCTCAGACTGACCTGGAATTCACTCAGGGTGGCCTCAAACTCATGGTTATTCTCCTATTTCTGCCTCCTGAGTGATGGGATTAAAGGTGTGTGCCACCACACCCAGCTGAGCATATAACCTTTTTTTTTTAATTAAAAAAAAGTTACAGTTGAGGGTGCCTACTCTTCAGTATTGACTTATGAAAAGAAAATAATAGATAGAATCACTGCTTTGAAATGTGAATATTTGTAGCACCATTCTGTAAAGGAAATAAGCAGCATCATTAGAACTTTTTTATTAGTCATGCACTTTATTGTATGAACAATCATGTTGGCCCCGTTCCCTTTTCCCCATCTTCATTCCATTTGGGGTCCTCTTCAGTGGGCTTATTGATATTCACCATGGGGTTATGAATGCATAAGTCAATCTTTGTATGGAGGCAATGTCTCCAGATACTTTTTCCCAACCTGTGTCTCTTACAGTCTTTCTGTCCATTCTTATACACTTTTTAAAGAATATTTTATTTATTTATGGGAGGAGGACGAGAGATTGGGCATGACAAAGTCTCCAGACACTGCAAATGAACTCCAGATGTGCCACCCTGTGCATCTGGCTTCATGTGGGTACTGAGGAATTGAACTAGGGTCCTTAGACTTCACAGACAAACACCTAAATTGCTACGCCATCTCTACAGCCCATATTTTTAATCCAATAGACACATGAGCTTTTTTTTTTTTGTCTTGACATATATAAATGTCAAAATGTACAGAACTAAAAGTAGCTTGTTTCTGTCAAGATATGCATTCTCCATATTGTCAGTGGCATTACTATTTCTGCCTGTAGAAACTTGAAAGTTGCCCTATAATGTTGCCATTTTAGTCTTTCATATGCAACTAGTGAGCTCCATAAACTAAGATGACTAACGTCTTCACAGAAAGTATTTCAACAAAATTAAAATGAATATTCTTTGCTGCGGCCTGAATTTTTTATCCTCTCTCAAACTTAACTTTTTCATGAATTAATAGCAAAGTATTAGTAGATAAAATATTTCAGAAGAGATGGGATCATGAGGATATAGCCACATAAATAAAAAAGGAAGTTTTTGAAATACTATCTTCTGGGTATGAAATAGCTCTTTCATTTATCACCTCAAAGTACTTGTCATTACCTGCACAAGACCTGCACAATATTGATCCCATCAACATCATCGTGAATGATGTGGAGGGTCCAAAAAACGGAATAGAAGAGGGAGTAAGTAGTTGGAAGAAGGGTTCAGTGGATAATGGACAGGTACCAAAAGAAGGTGATGGGCAGGTATTATTTTCATATATGAAAATTATCAATAAAATATTTTTTAAAATTCCCAGAGATCTATCTTGTTCCTTCCACTGTTTGAGGACACAGCAGAAAGCCATGATGTCATGAACCAAGTGAGCCTTCAAGACACAAGCTCTGCCAGCTCCTTGGGGTTCTGAGCCTACAGAACGGTGCTAACGCTATTCCTGTTTCTGTTGTTGGTAAGTTGCCAAGGCTATGGTGTTCCACCACGACAGCCCAGATGGTCTGAGACAGTGTTCCTATGGCATTCAGAAGGCTACATAAATACCACGATTGGTAAATATAAAATGGTACTCTGTTCATATGATTATCAGTTTTTACTTTTATAATTATTATAAACTCAGTTTACCTAATTGTTTTCAAAAGTTCTTGGGAATGGTTTCTGAGTAACACTGAAGTCATGAGTATGTATTTGTGAATTTGTGCTTCTAAGCAGAAAATCTGGAGTGAACTTTATAACTAATAAAATATTTTCTATCATTGCTAATCTTAAAAATTCCAGTTTTCTTTTTTTGACATTTAAAAATATGTTTTATTAGAGTCGGGCGTGGTGGCGCACGCCTTTAATCCCAGCACTTGGGAGGCAGAGGTAGGAGGATCGCTGTGAGTTCAAGGCCACCCTGAGACTCCATAGTGAATTCCAGGTCAGCCTGGGCTAGAGTGAGACCCTACCTCGAAAAACCAAAAAAAAAAAAAAAAAAAAACCCAAAAATATGTTTTATTTATTTATTTGAGAGGGAAAGAGGTGGAGAGAGAGAGAGAGAGAGAGAGAGAGAGAGAGAGAGAGAGAGAGAGAGAGAAAGAGAAAGAGAAAGAGAAAGAGAAAGAGAAAGAGAGAGAATAGGTGTGCCAGGGCCTCCAGTCACTGCACATGCATTCAGACACATGTGCTATCTTGTACATCTTGGCTTACGTGGGTACTGGGGAATCGGACTTGGGCCCTTAGGCTTTGCAGGCAAACACCTTAACCATTAAGCCATCTTTCCAGTCCCTGATGACATTCTTTTTTTTTTTTTAAGATTTTTGCCATTTTTCTTTTCCATCAATTTCCACACTCTCTTCAAGGGGAATATGATAGTTAATCTCTTATTATTGTTATTGTTTCTATATGGAAGTAACAATATTGACTACCTCAGGCATACTTCAATGAGCAGAAGACATTGTTTGAGTTAGTCCTCACACAGCTCTTCATATAATCTATTTTACAGGTGAAAATGAGACAGAACAGGATAGACCTGTGCTGTAAACTCTGAAAAGGATAAAATCTAAGAATGTGTGCTTTCAATAATTTTTAAATTTTCTACTATGTTTCTACCTTACCAACTAAAACTCAAAGGAGGCTCAAATGCTTCCAAATTTTAAAACAATGACATTTCCTTTGATATTTTGTTATGTAGTCAACATTATCTTTCACAAATAATCCTACCATGAAAGGAGGTTGCTTATATCCACTTTTATTTTTCTAGACATTTAGCTTTGGCTAATTCTTAACGTAGTGGAGAAAGACACTGCACTACCAGTGCACTTAAGCTTGAGGAACCTATAATCTGCAAGTAAAGGTTGATGTTGTGGGGATCCTTTTCTGATTCATCTTCTATATAGTTCACATCTATGAACATTATTTCAGATTTTAAATTGACTAAATAGTCTAAAATAGTTGTTCCCATGTTTGAGCATTTAAATGCTATTAAGAAAAATTTCTATCAGATAATGTTCTATTGGAAATATTACTTGAGAAATGACATAGTTTATTTGCTTATAAGTGATTCCATGACAGGTCCTGAGCAGAAGCGTAATTCCAGCTCTAATCCTGGTATGTTTGAATACTACATCTCTGAGCTCATTAGACATATAAAGTGCATTGTGTCAGTCCAGATTGTAGCCTCCTTTTATTAAATTCTCTGCTTAGCAAATTGAGGAGTACATCTTAAATTACACCTTCCTCTTTGGTTTTCCAATTAGTCATTGGTACTTATATCTTAGCTCCTTTGAATATGACAGTTTTTGTGTAAAATATTCAGAAATATGTACTGCTTTGGTTAGGGTTTCGATAGGAGCTGATAACTTATTTGGAAGCAAAGACAAGCAGGGAACTAGGGAAGTTAAAAGGAGTGGGAAGAAAGACAGGAAAGTGCCCCTCCCCCAAGCTCTATCAAGCAGCTAAGAAAATGGCACAAAGGATCTCAGCCAAGGAATAAAAAACGATGCTTTTATTAATCAAATCCTGTCTATCAGGCTTTTTTCTTTAGGAGTGTTAACAATTTACCGGCCCTATGGGTGGTTCAAGTATTCATCTATAAGGAAAAGCAGGAAGAAAGGAAAGGGGAAGGGACGGAGGGAGAAAGCCCTAAAGGTAAAATCTCAGAAGTTCACTTGAACTATCCATGGTGTAGGGGCAAAGTGAAGAAGGAATATAAAACCCTAAAGCGTAGCAAGGACAACGTCAAGATGAAGAAGGGCCACTGGGAAGACAAGAGAGCATAATTAGGGGGAACAAGAGCAAAGTACAATGATGACACACAGAGATAAAAATGTCATCGTGAAGCTTATCATTACATTCTAACAAATAGCAATTATTATAAAACTTAAAAAAGCAAACTAAAATAGGATTTGAAGGAGATTTTATCAAAAATTAAAAAAGGAGGTCGGATTATTAGTCAAAACCAAAAGAAAAACTGGAGGTGTGAACAGACCTTTGACAAGCTGTGAAGAAAGAAACAACTCAGCAGAAAATATAGGAGAAAATCTTGCCTGAATTTACATAATATGACCAAAGCAGGGACAGAGCTGCCACCATTCTGCACTGCCCCAAGGGTGAATGAATCCAGGCAATGAATGACCCTGGGCAACAGACTGCTGAATAACATAATGCTAACAAAGCTCATCAAAGTATAAACCTCGTCATTTTTGAAATTGGTGGGCAAAACTTTGTTAAGGCAAAAGAGAGTCATGCCTTGATGTATGTACATTTCTCTCTGTGTAAATAAACATTGTCCTGTTTTACTTTCAATCTGGTATCACTAACACTGGAGTCTAGTGACAGTATAGATTTAGGTTGGCAAAGAAAAATATTTTCCTCCTACCTTGTCATGAAAAAAATGAACAAAACTAGATAGTAATTTATATATTGAATGAAATATATTCATAAGTTCAGATTGGCTCAAGGCTATGTCATGGTAAATTACTTGTCATGTCTCCTTCAGTAACTAGAAGTGGTGGTGCAGACACTCTGGCGAACATCTTGTGTCAGTGGTGGGACATTTCCTGACATCTGTGGAAAGATGGGCCTGATAAACTGTCAGGTGCAAACTCTGAGCCATCCATGTGCCCTCAGGTAGCTACTGCATCAAAGGAATATAAGCCCTACAACTTTTTTAAGTTGTCTCCAATTTGGTATAAAGAAATCCTGCACTATTTTTAAACTTGAATATTTCTATTAGAGTCTCCAGGAATCCCCAGCAAAAGAGGAAAGTGAACAGATGACCTTTCTGTATGCAGTCAAGGTTCACTGAGCTGAGGACAGGAGCCCAGACTAACTTTTGTCTCACCTCCCTGAAGACAAGGGTACTTTTGAATATTGTCTTCTTAAAAGAATATAAGCAGAGATTGATAATTCTGCTAAAATAATATTAATTGAAAATAAAAGGGCTTTAATCATGCACTTTATATTTCTGTCATAAAACAGTTTTAAGCTCTTTAAACTTTAATGGAATGCTTTGATAGAAAAGTAATTAATTTAGGATCTGGCCAGGAACAGTAGGGTTCTTTTTTATCACTGGCTATGAATTCTCCTTGAATGTCCTCTCTCCCCTTCTCTCTCTCTCTTTCTCTTTCTCTCTCACCTTTAAATAGGCTAAGAAATCAAAGAAGTCTTCCTACTTTCACTTGGGAAATGTCCATGGGCATACTGATAAAAATGTATTAGCCTTCAAAAGGCAAGGGATGGAATTATAAGGGCATCTTCAGATAGATCTCATATAAATTACAAAAGTGAGAAAAGCTGAAAACATAGGGACAAGTAGAGCAAAAGACACACCAGACCACTTAGAAAATATTTCACACAAAGAAACAAATATCCATGGAACATGAGAATGACTAAGAGAGCCATCATTACTGGTTAGTTCTGACCATTTGTTTCAATGCATATTTCTTCACTGGATAGCTAGTACCAACCACTAAGTTCTAAATTCCTATTAAATATCAGCTATATATTAGGTTTTGGATAAGTTTTGGGAATTCAAATAAGATAATCATATACATGTGTGAATGGAGATATATACATATAAACTATCAAGTTTTGTCAGATGACTGTACATGCTAAAAAGCTGGTTTATATTTGGGCCTGGCTTTTGGGAACAGAACAGGAAGGGGAAGCAATTGAGAGTCAGTGATGCAGAAAAAGTTATGAAGTTATAGCTGAGGAAAGAATTGAACAAGTGAAGTGGGAAGAAGGAAATGAGAGGAAGACTAGTTATAAAATTACTGAAAATAATAATTAAGGTACAGGTAGAAAATACCTCTGAAACAAGAAATGCAAGGTCATCATCACACCATGGACCAGCAAGCTGGATGAGCTTACAGAAGCTCAGGAAACAGAAGTCATAGATGATGTCCAAGGCTATGTAGAGTCAAGAAGAGCAATGCTAATATCATGGACTGTGGGCAGTGGAGGACAGTATAGAGTTGTGGGAGCTGAGAGTGCATTGCAGTGATTTAGAAAGCTGTTACCTCAAGGCAAGAGATTAATGACTCTAAGAATGGAATGCTTTTCCATTGCCATTTGTTATACATCTTAAAAGATTTTGCTGCCTTGTGGGAGACAAGAGTTCATATATATTTTTTTATTTTGTATTTTTAGTTTCCCAGGAAATATTATTAAATGTTTGAATTCTCTTTGGAAACACCTTTGCATCTTTGTTGAAATTCAATTGGTGATATGTGTGCAAGCTTATTTTTCACCTTTTTATTCTGTTCCATTGATCTTCTTGTCTCCATTTTATCAATAGCTTATTGTCTTAATTGTTGTGTATTTATAGTAAGTATTGAAATCAGGTAATGGTGATACAACTCCACCATTTTTCTTTCCCATGGTTGTATAGCTATGGTGGGTTCTTTGTATTTCTGTACCAATTTGATCAATAGTCTGTTGTTTTCTACAAATTACACACACACACACACACACACACACACACACACACACATATCTATATAGTCTGGGAGTTTGATTTGAGCACCATTAAATTTATATCAAGCTATAATGGGCAATGTGACAATATTCAGTTTTCTTTCTTTTTCTTTTTGAGCCCTGGGTTGAGAGAGAGAGAGAGAACGGGCATGCTAGGGCCTCTAGTGACAAGGGAATTGAACTCAGGTCATTCGGCTATGCAGCAAGCACCTTAACTGCTAAGCCATATCTCTAGCCCCCCCCCCCAAATATCCAGATTTCTAATTCATAGTCAACATTTTGTCTTTTTTATTTAGGTTTTTTATCAAAGAAGTATAATGTAGTTTTTTAAAATAATGTTCAGCCTATCTTTTACATTTTGTTGTTTGCTATCTCAATAGATGATATTAATATCTATCTCATTGTACATTTTTTTGTTGACATCAAATATAATTACAGTGTTTTTTTCTGTATTGATGTTCTATTCAACAGCATTATTGAAATTAAACATCAGTTCGTAAAGATGTTTCCAATATTCTGGTGACTTTTATATATAATTTTCTAGCTGAATGAAAGGCATTTCAGTGTTTGCAACCTTTATGATTTTTTTAACATTTTTCTCATAATATTTTATTTTTGACAAACTCATACATCTATATATTTGATCATAATTTTTCTTAGTTACAAAAGCAATTATGAGGAAGGTTTTGGTGTTCCAACCTTAGATGAGGTATACATTACTTTTACTCTCATTTTTCAGTTCATGCACACATCATCTATTAATCTCTACTTGAGATTTTATTTAAACAAAAAGCAATATTGCCTGTACAAGTCATGTTTATTGTGTATCTACGAGTTTCCACCCTATTTGAGTTCATATTTTCATGACTGCTTCAGTTGAAATTCAAATTTTCTTAATTAACACCAAAAGTTGAACTTCTTGCTATCAAACAATATATAGCATTTTATAATAGTATGACTTTTGATGTACTTTTCTTGCTGACCCCTGTCATATATTTGTATATTTTCCAATAAATTGCTTTAAATACATAAAATAAATCATTGTCACACATTATTATTCTTCAAAGTACCTCTCCAATTAAAATTTATATATGAATTAAACGACTTCAGCTTACTGCTTTCTGCCTAACATTGTTATCACAATATATACTCAGACTCTCCATGTTAAGAAAAGTCTGTCAACTATATATATTGTCATCTTCACTTACTTATGTAAAAAGGATTTTGTTTGTAAATACCATTAATACATCTAGGTGCATGTATGTGCTCAGCACATATATGCTAAAATTTACATACCACATGAATGCATGTTTTTCAAATTATGAAAAGTATCTCATGAAATTCCTGATTGATATAATGTGAATCCAGTCATGTTCATGACCAACATATTAAATAATCTTAAACTAATAATTGTCTTATTACCGATATTCAGGCATAGAATTTGGCCTTAATTTGTAAGTATTTGATTGCTATTTTTCTGTAATATACACGTTATTTTCCCTGGCTCTACATCTTGCTATCAGTTTTTCATTTTGCTCATTTTATTCTGAGGTATCTGATCCTCTTAACCTCTGTAATCTCCAACATTTCTCATCAAATTTTATGTTTTTTTTTTTTTTTTCTTTTTCCTTTTGCTGTTGTTGCTTCTTGGGTGAAAATAATCAAGTTTCCTGAAGCCTACATACTCAATTCCATTCAGTTATGCATTCTAATATACAACAGAAGCAGTTATGCAGCCAGAAAAGGAAGGAAGCATGGCTAAATCCATGCTCATTTTCTCTCTGCTTGGCCACTTTCTATGTATAGACTGTGGTAATTTCAAAGAGATATATAAGCATATGCTAAGTCACAGAAGGCAATGACGCCTGTGGGCTTGCTCTCAGTGAGCTTTTTAACTAAAAACATCTTCCAGAAAAGATTTGTGCTTCTTTCTTCTGTTTTTTCCAATGGTCAGCATTTTATACTCTTCCTGATTTTATATCTAGTAATTATAAATTATAAAATAATTGTTCTTTTCATTGAACTTTCGAGTGACATAAAAGTAAGTTTTATTATCCATCTGTCATTTCTCTCTCTCTCTCTCTCTCTCTCTCTCCTTTTCCCTCTCTCTCTTTACTAAGGAGTGACCCCAGGCCTTTTTCCATACCAGTGAGCAATCTGTCAAAGAAGTACATCTCCAGATTTATTTTTAGTTTTTGTTTTATGTCTCATTAGGTTGCCCAGAATAGCCTTAAGTTTACTGTATATTGCAGGCTGGCCTTAAATTGTGATTCCCCTGCCTGATCTTCCTAACAGTGCCACTGGTCCAGCATATTCCATTTTAAGAAAAAAAAACAAAAACAAAAAAAAAAAACACACACACACTGTTTTCCATTAAAACTTCCATAGTTGTTGAAATATAAAGTCTCTGGAAGTGAAGGAGACAGGGAGGGCTTAAAGGAAGGAGAAAATGTTACTCTCTGTTTGTGTAAATTATGATATTCTCAGCTCAGTGTTTCTAAAGGAAACAGAAACCAAGCCGGCTGTTGAGGCTGATGTCACAGTCACACTGCAACTATTAGCATATGACTGAGTTTAGGATGGGGTACTAGCTGCCTCCAAAACATGTGCTTACCTTCCTCAGTCTCTAGAAATTTTGCTTAGATACACAATGCCTTGATAGAAATAACTGCTGAATATGGATTTAAAAGCTAACAATAATGAAAATATTCAATACTTACCATATTTAGCGAGTTTCTGAAACAGAAGCTAAATTATAAATCAAATGCTTTAGAGTGGCTATATAGTCATATACCTGGACATTTTTGGAGTGAGTGAGTTAAACTACCAACAGGGAAAGAAATAGGGAGGCTGTTTCACAGGGAACAAGCCTGCCTGGTCATTCCTAATTGCTTTAGACAAATATAATCAAATAAGAGGGGCACTCTCTCAGTTCTAACATTATTGTCTCTGTCTACCAGAGAAATAGGTTCCAATCACTGCATCATACCCAGATCAATTAGATTTTTGATTTGCCCTCTCTGACCAGAGGTAGTGGTGGTTGAAATTAGATGTAGAGTAATAGGAATTCTGAAAACCTGACTCTTTGTCCTACTACATGCCAAGAATTTCAAATTTTTTAGCATATTAATAAGCTCCACAATTTCGACTACTTATTTAATGCTAATGTTCATTAAAACTATACACTTAGTAGTTGAAAATTAAGATGATGTTAAACTTCAAATAAAAACAAAGGTCAGTGACCTTCCTCCCTTCTGACAGTTTTGCTCTGACCACACCATCCAGGCTTCCCTGTGCCCTGGCCTTAAGCAAATCTGTAAATTTTGACTCTGAACTTTAACACAGAGGAACATAGCTTTTAGCTACATGCCTACAAGGACTGTGGTGGTTTTATACAGGTGTCCCCCATAAACTGATGTGTTCTGAATGCTGGGTTCCTAACTGGTGGCAATTTGGGAATTGAAGCCTCCTGGAGGCAGTGTGTTGTTGGGGGTGAGCTTATGGGTTCTATAGTCAGCTTCCCCTTGCTAGTGGCACACTCACTTGCTGCTGTTATCCATCTGATGTTGGCCACCAGGTGATGTGTCCGCGCTTTCCCCATGCCCTTGCTTTTCCCTACGGTCATGAAGCTGCCTTCCCACAAGCTGCTCTTGGCTGGTTGTCTTCGGTCAGCAGTGTGAAGCTGGCTGCATCATTGACACTCAATTTCCTGTCTGGAAAAACAAACAAACAAAAACCAAAAACACTGGTCTCTAAAATCAGTAATGGTTTGTTTTTGTTAGCACCCATTTCTCTTTAGTAAATCCACAGTGTCTTTATATGGCAAAATATTCATTCTAAGGTTTTTGAACTTTTTCTTTAAATTCCTTTGCCCCTGCCCCCTGTAAAATATCCAACAATTTCTACAGAATTCACAGTTGAAATTGTTTCAGGCTGGACTATCTTATGTTGTGTATTTCTGATTAACATATATTCTTACTACTTTGATGAGCGGCTAGCTGTGTTTATCTTTGATATTTCTCTTGAGAAAAAAAAATACTCACTAAAGAAAATAAATTTCACATATTATCTTGTATTCATTTAAATACCTGTCTTTATGTATTTATTTACTTACTTGTTTATATGTGTGCATGTGTGAGGGGTATGCATCACATGTGTTCATATGTGTGCATGTGTGAGGGGGTATGCATCACATGTGTTCACAGAACAACACTAGGAGGCTGAGCTCTTCTCCTACGTGCTTTGAGACGGGGTTTCTTCCTGTGAACTAAGAAATGGAAGGCTAGTTTATTTTCTAAGTTTTAAGATACTTCCTCCAATTCTTAAGAATCCATTCCATGGAAACACATTTTTATTATACCTGGACATATTAATATGTAAACAACACATGTTGGTTCCATCCTTTCCCTCCTCCCTGTCCCTTTTTTGAAGAGGTTTTCCTCATTGAATATGCAGGTCAACCTCATGGGGATAATGGGTCATGCATCATAGGGAGAGGGGGAGGCAATGTCTCTGTGCAAAATGTCCCAACTTATGTTTCTAACAACCATTCTGCCTCCTCTTCTGCAAAATTCTTTAAGCCACGCTGAGAGAATTTTAATTCTACTTCAGTGATGACACTTAGGAACCTCTGGATCTCTGGTTTGGTACATGTTGAGTGTCCTCAGTATCTATCTCTATTACCCTTGTGCTGATATCAGCTTCACTAAGAAAGCAGAACTCTTGCTCATTTCACCAATTCCTCTGTGATTTAGCTAGGGCCAGGATGGAGGTCCAGCTCCCATCTGAAAAAGAAGCAGATTCTCCAATGGAGAATGAAGTCAGCACCAGTTAAATGGGATAACCATTATTAATTTAGAGATAATTAAACGGGAGTAGACCCTCTTATATTCTAAGGTTAGTGAGAGGTTGACAATGGAAAGTGGAATCATTATCTGGATATGATTTTGACTTATTTACCAGTTTCAAATATGGTTCCTTTCCACTTAGCAGATCTGTTATCCAATCCAGGAGCGGTTGGTTACTCACCATGGCTGTGTGTCACTATTGCACTTGACCAAGCATCATGTCAGGTTGTTTGCTTCTGAGTCGCTTAGACTTTGAGTTGCTTGGGCAGATGTTTGCCATTTTCCCACAGTAGCTCATGTAGCACTTTCCAGCAGTAGATGGGCTAATTGTCTGGGCATTGGATCTCTTCCAGATTCCAAACAGGTCTCTCCAGGTCCCTTACCAACAACATTGGGTGTCTTCAGCAATGGGGTCTTACCATTAATCTCTGGTGGGTAACCAAGTGCTCGGATAGATGCATATCTTGTTTGTTTTGGAAGAGCCAGTGTGGTTCTCTGACCAACAGCTCATTGTAGATGTAGACCACATCCTGGCATAGGGAATTACAGGACAGGGCCAAGGGAAAAGAAAAAAAAGAAAAAAGTCAGAGAAGAAAGGGAAATAGGAGAAATTTGAGATTAGATTTCATCTCTCCCTTTCCAGGGCCCTTTGATTCAGGTGCTCCTCCTAAAGTCCTCTAGAGGGTTCCACCTTTTAGTCTGATTTCCAGGATATAGGATTCTATGGTACCAGTTCAATTTGGGTTCACTTTTGTGTCCCTTGCCACCCTTCTCCATCCCCCTGGCCCTTCTCTCCCTATTGTCTAAGCTTCAAGATGCTATTCAGCTATGTCAGCAACTCAGGCTGATCCAAGTTAGGAAGTGAAGATAAGTGAGATCATGTGATGGTTGTCTTTCTGTGATTGTGTGAGTTCACTTAGAATGATCTGTTCCAAGTTTGACCATTTTTCTACAAATTTCAATGTGTCATTTTTTCTTATTGCTGAGTAGAATTTCATCATGTAGTTATACCACATCTTGGTTATTTATTCATCCAATGATGGGCACCTGAGTTGACTCTAGTTTTTAGCTATTATGAATTCAGCAACTGTAAACATGGTTGAGAAAATATCTCTAAATTGAGATGTGGAGCTTTTTAGGGTAAATGTCAAGTAAGGGAATAATGGGGTCTGTTGGTAACTCTATATTCATCCTTTCAATATTGATTTCCATAGTGGTTGTACCAGCTTACATTTCCACCAACAGTGAATGAGTGTTCCTATTTCTCCACAGCCTCACCAATATTTGATTGTTTAATGTTTGTTACTCTTGCTGGGGTAAGGTGGAATCTCATAGGCTTTTTTTTTTTTTAATTTGCATTGTCCTAATGGTTACAGATGTTTTACATTTTCTTGAGTGTGTATTACCCATTTGTAATTTGTCCTCTGAGAACTCCCTATGTAGTTCTCTGCCTCACTTTTGGAGTGAGTTGTTTGCTTTTTGTTGTTGTTGTTGTTGTTGTTTAGTTTTTTTATAGATTCTATATACTAGGCTTCTGTCAGTGGCATAGTGGCAAAGATTTTCTTCAATTCAGTGGGTAATCTATTGGCTGTGCTTATGGTATGTTCTGTGGATTTCTTGTATCTGGATAGGCCTCTTAGAACTTTTTGTTCAATAATTTTGTTGAATATGTTCCCTATGCCTCTGGCCTGGATTTTCTCTCCTTCTGGTATACCCATGATCCAGAGGTTTGGTCATTTTAGGGTGTCCTACAGTTCCTCCATAGTCTGTTCATTTGATTTGTTTTCAACTTAGGAAAATGTTCAGCCTCCCAGTCAATTTCTCCTATCTTATCTTCCAGGTCAGAGATTTTGTCTTCCACATGAGTAACTCTGTTGGTGAGTGGTTCTAAAGAGGTTTTTATAATTTATATTTGATTTTTGTTTTCTAATATGTTACTTTGCAATGTGTCCATCTCTTTTTTGAGATACAATTTCAGTTTGAATTCTAATTTTCTTGATGCTTCCTGGAATTCATTCCTGCATTTGATCAAGTCTACATTAAACTTAATCAATCAGTTATTGATATCTTCCATTTCTTGACTTACCTTCAATTTATTCACATCTCTTTGGAAGGATCTAATGTTTTCTTCGAGTTAAGCTTACTGTTAAAAGCTGAATGCTCTAGGAGATAATTCTGTCCAATTTCACTGATAACAATTGTTGGATATTTTTGATAGTTTGCTTCTAGTTCAGCAATTTTTTTTTTTTTTTAATTAGAGTCTCATCGGTTGTTGTATTTTCATTTTGGGAATGGATTTCTGTTGCTTTCTCTATGATTTCATTAGAGGCTTCCATTGTAGGACTAGGCATCCTACATGGAGATCTCTCAGTTTTCTGACTTTTGTTGGCTTTTTTTAATATACTGTTGTCTACCCATTTTAGGAAGACTCTTTATTTTATTGAGAAGGAAGCAAGATTTTATAGTTTGGCCTGTGTACCTTCTCACTCAGGTGAACAGGAATGTTGGTACCCAGTAGTCAGTCAGGATACCTGATTGCACAGCTCACACCGGGATCAGGCCTCTCCAAGCAAGGCAAAATGGGACCTACCAGGACCAGGGACCACGAGGAACAAGGGAACAGGTATGTTCCCTACTTTGTGCCACGCCCTCCAGCACACAGACAGTGCATGGAACTCAAACAATGGAGGTGGGATGAGTCTGAAAACGGGGGTCAGATCTACTCACTCCAGACCATTGTGCCTGCCCTCACACTGTCTGTGCAAGGAACACAGACTGGGGAAGTGGTAGGAACCAGGAAACAGGGGTCTGGCCTATTCACTCCAGACCTCTGTGCCCACCCACACACTCACACTTTTTGTCATATCCAAAATAAAGTTCAAAGAACTTAAGAGATATTTAACAGTGTTTTATTTGTTACTATTTTTTAGTTTTATTTCAAACAAGAAATGGATGGTGTAGTTAATGTTGTCAACAAATGAAGTATTTCTAAAGACTCATAGTTGTCATAGTAGTAGCCTGTGTACTGTTACTTAAATTCAGGTCCAGGGTCTACTAATGCCCTGTTTGGTGAATATTTCCTAGTTTCTAATGTATTTCCACATAAAAACAATTGCATATATCCATTTGATGAAGGAGGCTATCCCTAAAAGTCATTTGTGAAAACATAGGTTTCCTAAGGGTTTTGACATAATCTTGAGGCAACTGTGACAAGCAAATGATCTGAGATGTGAATAACTGAGTGGGGCTCATTAATCTACATAGTGGTTATGCTCTGTCTATACAGGACATGTATGCTGTACTCATGGGTATGTGAATTTCATTATGGTGCTTTATTAACAAATGTAACCATTACCTAGAAACAAAAATATTCCATCTCTCATTTTTCCTGCTATAATTTTCAGTAAAAACTTCATATAATTTATATATACATGTATGTATATATTTATTTAAGTATCATGCCTATCAAGGAAGAACAAAATACCTTTATACCCTTTGGGGGCTGGTACATTATTAGATTCCAGTATTAGAGAAGAATTGAAAATGTACTTCAGTAGACTAAAAGATATAACCTTCAACAGGAGTACAGGGGGAACACCTGATAAGAAGGACCCCGGAGAGGGTGGGATGAAGCATAACCTTAAAAAAATTGTCTTTCCCAGGACTCTGGAGATAGAGGTAGGAGGATCACAGTGAGTTTGAGGCCACCCTGAGACTCTGTAGTGAATTCCAGACCAGCCTGGGCTAGAGTGAAACCCTACCTTGTAAAACAAAACAAAACAAAAAATTCTTGCCTTTGGCCTGTAACTCCCAGTACCAGAAATTGGTTGCTACTCACAATGACCTGTGGAACAGAGAGATCTATGAGGTCCCCAAAACAAGACTGGCCTCTGTCAAAGCACTTGATTACCGGTCTGAGGCAAAAGGAAAGATGCCATATGCTGCTGACACAGATCATGGAGAGACCTGGCTAGAATCTGGAAGAGAGCCAGTCCCCAGAGTGCCCATCTAGTGCTGGAAAATGCTACATGAGATAATGGGGGCAAAGTAGCCAATAATAGTCTGAGAAACCAGAAATCTAAGCTACTCAGAAGCAAACACCCTGACACTATGTCCATGCCAGTACAATAGTGGCACATAGCTTCAGTGGGTAACCAATAGCTATCGGATTGGCTACGAGATCCCCCTTAGTGTAAAGGATCCCATATCTGGAATTGGCAACCAGGTAAGAATCCTATGGAGACAAAGATTATGATCCCCAGTGTCAAGCTGGTGTTAGTCTTTGGCTCGAAGAGGGATTACATACATCAAATTCTCCCAAAATTAATAATGCTTGTTCCATCTAAACTATGCTGACATCACTCTATTTGAAGGATCTTTTCTTCTTTTTCAGAAGGTAGTGAGACCCAATGAGATAAACTACTCTTGGCACATTAGTCAAGCCACAGCTGAAACCAGAGAGGAATTGTGAAGATGAGCAACAGTGTTGCTTCCATGATGAACCTGACAATCAGTGCTAGGGTGAAGGAGACAGACCCAGAGTCTACTCAACACTACCAAAGCAGAGATCCAGAGTTTCCTAATATCTCATCACTGACCCATAATTTAAACACACCCACCACAGCTTGGTGAATTTTGTGGAAGAGGTGGTGGAAAGATTCTATGAGCCACAAGTTGAGACATCATGCCCAGAGACATTGCCTTCTCCAGAAAACTGACTGCTGCTCCCACAATGCATAACCCACAATCCCATGGGTAATACCTGCAACCCTACTGAGGATGGTCCTCGGCAGATTGGGGACAGGAATGAATAAAAAGAAGGTACCAAAACATGATGTATTCATTCAAAATACATTGTTAATAATAATAAACAATAAAAAATAAAGAAAAATATGTACCTCAGTTCAAGTAAAAAACAAAACTTAAAACCAGTCTAGTAATGAAGCATAATTATAGTGATATGGGTTTTGTTTAAATTCAGTTTCAGAAGAATTTGTTGTTCTTTAACCCAAGCTCTGGAACAATTTTTTTCCTCATATTAAAATTCTTTTGTTAATTTCAAATAACAGAATATGTAAGCAGAAAGAGAAAAGTTAGCCAATGGTCCAGTTTTAATATATTAATGACAAAATATCCTGAGATTTAAATTTGAACCAATTTTGAGAAGAAATGATGGACTAGCTTACTAATAATAATGAAATAAGATATGCTTATAATTATGCAAGCCTTATGAATGAAGAGCAGATAATTCTTTTGTTGTTTTTAAACCCTATTTCCATGGCAACCTCTGCATCATGTTACATATGGTCTTTTAGAGATTACAAAAATATCCTTGTTGAAAAATGCAAACTTTCTTACTGTTCTATAGTCCCAGTGGGGGGAAATGTGCTATATCAAACCCTCACAGTTTAAAATTACATTTAGCTTGTTTATAAATATTTAATGTCTATTGAAAATAAAATTTCCTTAGGAAAATATGAAGACGTTTATGTTTGTCAGTTCCTTTTCATTTTAGATCTTTCCTGACATGACTCTTAATATCAAATATGAGCAATAATGTCATTGTAATAACTGAATAAATGTTAACACTTTACATTGTTCTTTCCTTCTGAAAATGATCCAGCAGTAACAACACCTAAAATTCCCACTAGCTCTGCATATTTCAGAAATCTTGGCCCATTTTACTTGTGAAGTGAGGAGATAGATCAAACAATTTATCTTTAATGACTTGTGCAACTCACCCATCATTTCCACAAAGGAAACTATTATACACCTTCAAGCTGATCCAACTATATAAAACGAAAGGATAATGTGAGTCAATTCATTTGTTCAATTTAGTGTTTTCTTCTGAATTGTAGAAAGCATTATGGTGTTTTGAATCAATATTAGCGTCCTTTTCCAAATAAATAAAAGCTAAAAGATTATAATATTTAAAAAATTCAAGTAAACAAAGGATATATCTATAGGAAATGCTGAAATACTATGCATAATTTGGTTATTGTTTATAGTAAATTATTAGCAATGTCACTAAACAACACAATGCTTCCTATCATACTGGGGGTCATAGCAATGGACATTGTGTGAACTGAAAATGGGATAATGATGTTGTTTTTAGGGATAATGTTATTGCATTCTGAAATAAAACACACCCTGCATTCTGAAATAAAACACACCCTTCTTACATAGAGACTTCTTGGGTTGTAGTAGCTGCTCCTCACAACATATTCTTGGGGACTAGAGAGATGGCTCACTGGATAATGTGCTTGCCATGCAAGCATCCAAGTCTATTAAATACTGAACTTGGCAGTACATGTATTGTTTCTACTGGCTCATTTTTTCAGATGGAAGAATACTATAAAAAGTAAATATTGATTTAGTTATTACAGTTGCATTATTGCTCATCAGCAGAGGAGAGGAAGAGAGTGGAGAAGACATGGACTTTTATGGTTACTGTCTAGCTGAATTAGTGGACTCCCTGTTCAATGAGATACCCTGTCTCAACATGACAAGATGGAGGGCAATTGAGAAAGACAGCTGGCATAGACCTCAGGATGTCACACACATGTCCATACAGGTGTGTACATACCCTCTCACATACGCAATCACACACATATGAACATAGACACACACACACACATGAGCTACACACACAGCCATGTCACACATATGTGCATACTGGTGTGTACCTACCCTCTCACATACACAATCACACACATATGAACATGGCCACACACACACACACACACACACACACACACATGAGCTACACACACATAGCCATGTCACACACATGTGCATACAGGTGTGTACATACCCTCTCACATAAGCAATCACACATATGAACATTGACACACACACACATATGAGCTATATACACAGCCATGTCACACACATGTGTATATAGGTGTGTACATACCCTTTCGCATACACAACCACACATATGAATATGGTCACACACACAGAAGAGCTACACACACATAGCCATGTCACACACATGTGCATACAGGTGTGTACATACCCTCTCCCATATGCAACCACACACATATGAACATGGACACACACACACAGAAGAGTTACACACAAATAGCCATGTCACACACATGTGCATACAGGTGTGTATATACCCTCTCACATATGCAACCACACACATATGAACATGGACACACACACACAGCCATGAAAAGCATTTTTTTAATTGTAAGAAGGCCTGTGTGTTGTCACTTATGCTCTGGCATCATCGAGCTATGAATTAATGACATTGTTTAGATTCAGTGTCCCCACCATTGAAATGCCTGTTTACAAGTCATATGTCAATACAAGGTGACAATATGTATAGGGCGTTCTTAAAATAAAAATCCCTTAACATAGTATGAGTTTTGTCGTGTCAGATATTAATATATCTTTATCTGCTAGCTTTCTCATTCCATCCTCTTAGAAGGACTTTTTTCATCTTCTCATACTAAAAATGACATTTTCCCCTTGGTTAGTGAGGGATATTTTTTAAAGACAACAAATATATGGATCTTGAGTGTTTTAACAATATATTTATTTATTTGTAAGCAGAGAAAGATAGAAGAGAAACAGAATGGGCACGTCAGGGCTCCTAGTTACTGTAAACAGACTCCAGATGCATGCATCATTGTGCATGTGGCTTTATTTGGAGACTGGAGAATCAAACTTGAATCCTTGTGTTTTGCAGGAAAGTGCCTCTTTACTGCTGATTCATCTCTCCAGCCCCCTTCAGGTTTTTTTGTTTGTTTGTTTGTTTGTTTGTTTTACTTATCATATGCCTTTTATTCCAACAAACATCACTTTGCAAGATCAATAAACTCGAAAAACCATTAAGGCTTATATATCATTCCAAACCTTAAAAAATTTGTCATTAATATATATCCAAGGATTTTTCTTTTCTTTTCCTTTCTTTTCTGTTTTCTTCTCTTTTCTTTTCTTTTTTCTTTCCTTTCCTTTCCTTTCCTTTTAATTTTCATTTCCTTTCCTTTTCTTTATCTCTCTTTCTTTCTTTTTTATTTTCTTAGTAACAGACTGTTTGATAAAGATCCATTAAAAGTGTTTCATTTTAGTATAATGAGAAATAAAGATATTTGGCTGCTACTACATTGTACACACTGAATTACATCAAAATCACTTGTCTTTATGTTACCTAAGCTCAGTTATCATTTACTTAATACATACAAGATTATTCAAAAAATTAAAATGGCTGCCCAAACCTTGTTTGTTCTTTTCAAAGATTTTACATTTCAACCTCATATATCTACCAAAAAATTAAAATATACTTTCCTTATCTAAATGCATTAAAAGAAGATAAGGCATTTAGACATTTTTAGACCTTGAAAGAATGCTATACTTCCAATGTCTATTTAAGTTATAAATCAGTTTCACTTTTGGAACAGCTGTGATTTAAGTCCATCTGTTAAATTAACTGAATGCTGCATCTTGTGAAGTCAAGGATTCTTTTGCATCAAGGCTCTTCAAGATTTCTTCTAAATTGAGGTCATAATGGAGTAGAGTGAGGTCTTAACCAATAGGACTAGTGTCCTCCTTTTAAGTAAGCTGCAAGTTATCCAAAGCTGCATGGTACTGTGGTCCTCAATTTTTGATCTACCACAGAAAACTTTATGAGTGGTGGTAGAGACTCTGATTTCACCAAAGGATATGTGTAGAAATAATTTTGTACAGTCAATAAACAAATCATGAGTGTTCAGAAAGCTAAATGTATCATCTGCTTGCATGTTTTTAGGTGTAGGGCTCAATTCTACTTTGTGCTTTTCAAGGACTTTAGAGTTAGAGTAGTAAGATTCTCCCTGTATTTTGGAAAGAGATTTCTTCAGAGCCTCATGACTTATGAATAGCCTGTAAATTGAAAGCTGACTTTGGAATAGTATGTCTTTTTCCCCACCTAATCATCTGGAAAAATGCCATTATGTGCAGAACTATTTTGTTCCAGTATAAATTTAGCCTGAATTCCTAGCACTATTAAGACTTAGGTGACAAACTTCCTCTGGAAGAGTTTCATGTAATATGCCAGATTCCACATCCTTGAGGGTTTCTTTTTCACTTTTTAATTTATTTTTATTGATTCATTTTTTTAAATTATGGACATACTTAATATGGATATATCATGTGTTGGTATCATTCTTTCCCTCATCCCTTCAGCCATTCTGCTGGAGTCCCTCCTCAGTGGAATTACTGGTATTCCCCATGGGGTTGTGGATTATGCATTGTGAGAGCTGTAGTCATTATTGGGGTAGGTGGAGGCAATGCCTCTGGGTAGACATTCTAACCTGTTGCTCTTAAAATCTTTCTGCCCCTTCTTCCTCAAAAATTTCCTGAGCTGAGGTGGCTGTGTCTTAAGTGTACTTTGGTGATAAGCTCTTAGGATTCTGAATTTCTGATTTGGTATGTGTTTAGTATCCTTGGCATCTGTCTCCATCACTCTGGTGCTGATTGTCAGGCTCACCATGGAAGCAGTCTATGGCTTTTGAATGAGAAATTGAGATGATTGGCATGAAGATGTATTATTCAAATGTATGTATAAGTTCATTATACATAATATGTACATTGTTGTTTTGTAATGTGAGCGAACTTCTTGTGCCTCATTTGCTTCTTAACTGAATTAGTAGTTTATTCAATTTGCCTCTTTTTCTTTCCCTTCAGTGTGTAGAATTCCTTCAAGTAATTTCAGTAGTTCTGGCTCAGGAATCATAAATTCCTTTAGTTAGTTTATCTTTTTCCTCCAATTGTGAATGATAGCTTTGTAGGACATAGGTTAGTCAACAGTGTGAGTGTGTTTTATGCCTTCCTGAGGTTATTTTTTTAATTTTTAAAAATTTTTATTTGTTTAAATTTTCATTTATTTATGAGAGAAAGATAGTGGGTGTGCCAAGATCTCCAGCTGCTGCAAATGAACTCCAGATGCATGTGCTACCTTGTGTATCTCACTTACATAGGTCCTGGGGAATTGAACGTAGGTCCTTTGGTTTTGCAGGCAAGTGCTTCAGCCACTAAACCATTCCTCCAGCCACCTTCCTGAGTATTAATGTTTCTGTTGAGAAATCTGCTGTTATTCTGATTGGTTGGTCTTTATATGAGGTGGTGCTTCTGTCTTTCAGATTTATGTATTCCCTCTTTGTTCTGAGTACTAAGTGTTTTAACTGCTATGCAATTTGGGGATGTCCTTTGCTCTTTTGTTTCTGCTTGGAACATTTCCTCTATTTAGATATCCATATCTCCCCTATTTTTGAAGGAATCATCTCACTTTGATTTTTTCATGTTTCTTGTGTTTCTGCCTTGAATCGTGTATATTTGTGCTTAGGAGATTTTCTTTTCTTTTTTAACTTATTTATACATGTTCATGTGTGTGTTTCTGCATGCATATTTTTGTGTGAATGAGTATGTGCATATGCAACAGTGCCTATGAGTTTAGAGGTCAACTTATGAGTCAGTTCTTGCCTGTCCACATCATTTGAGGCAAGGTTTCTCACTTTGAATACTCTCTCTCCTATTCTTTTCTGGGTTCTTATGAGTTTTCAGGAAATCCTCCCATCTCTACTTTCCATCTTGCCATTAGCATTAGTGTGCGGGAATTGGAAAAGACAGCTATAGCTTCTGCTTTTCAGGTGGGGCTGGGGACTGAATTGAGGTATACACTCCAGCTTGAGCAGCAAGGGCTTTATTTACAACCTATCTCCCCAGCTCTAGATTTTATTGTTTTTCAATTATCTACATTATTTCAGCTAAGGTACTTTAAATGCACAATAGGACTGTATTGCAGTAAGGTTGAAGTGTCATTTCTCCAGACTAGACCAAATGTTTAGCTCAGTAACTACACCCACAGCCTATTGTTTGATTCACAGTCTTAATCTCTAGCACTACTAGGGGAGGAAAATACTGAAGAAGCCACCACAACTGACAGATAGACCCACTGTAGTATATAGAAATAATGGCGAAAAGATGGCTCAGATGTTAATGTCTTTGTTTGCAAAGCTGACAGCCTGGGTTTGGTTCCCCAGTACCCATGTAAATCTAGATGTACAAAGTGGTTCATGTATCTAGATTTCATTTGCGGTGACAAGATGCCCTGCTATGCCCATTATAATTCTCTCTCCTTCTCTCACTCCATGCAAGTAAATAAAAAAAATATAAATTGAAATTAAATTGAATATAATTAAAAACAAACACCTTTCATCTCTAATTGTTTTGAAGTAGTGAAAGAAACAAGGATAGTCAGAGGCATACTAGAATATTAATTTCTAGTGGTAGGCAAGGAAAGAAAAAGGACAGAGTAAGACATGGTTAATATTAAGAAACAAAGAGGGAAAATCAATAGAGAGGAGGGAACAATAAAAGTGAATACAGTACATAAAGCAACTGTACTTGACAGTAGCATTAAAAGAGAAAATGTGAAGGAAGTACAATCAGGCAACCTCAAACAAACCCAGCCCCAGCACTTTGGAGGCAAGCAGAGAGATTCACAGCTCCAGGACTGTGTGCTCTGGAAAAGCCCAGAACAAAACGGAAAGTTAAAAAGGAAGAATGAGGTCTGGAGTGATGGCTCAGCAGTTAAAAGTGCTTGCTTGTGAAACCTGATAGCCAATTCAACTCCCAAGTACCATATGATGCCTGTCACACAAAGTGACACATGCATATTTGTGGAGTTTGTTTTCAATGTCAAGAGGCCCTGGCATACCTGTTTCTCTCTCTCTCTCTCTCCTTTCAAATAAATGAAGACATTTTAAACAAAGGAAGACAAGAAGAAAGAGAAAAAGGAAGAAAAAAGAGAAAGAAAGGAGGAAAGAAAAGTAAAAGAAAGAAAAGGGCAAACAGAAAGAGAACAGGACAGAACAAAGTGGTCTACACAGTTAAAAAAAGATAATGATTAAGAGTCTGTCTGTGTGTTTAACTACATGAGTGTAGGTGCACCGTGTCTATAAAGTCTCTCATGTTAGTGCAGGAGCAGTGCCTGTCCCTATGTGGTTAACTTGAAGGCCCAAACCAAGTCTCCAGTTCACAGGCCACTGTACTAGTGATGATTCAATGTTTTCCTGTTGAACCGGTCTCAAAGTCTAATCTTCTGATCCTTGCTCTGTAGGCACAATGTTTGTCTCTAGAGCTGTCATACTGTCACCAGCAGGTATTTGTAAATTGATTATTGATCATTACCATCGCTCAAGCCAAGAGCTACTAAGAGTGGATTTTCCTGCCACTTATATAATATTCACACCCCAAATTTCTGGAATTTGGATTGGAATGCAGGTATCCTCAATAATGTACCCAATATTGATGTTCTGAAACTTTGATTTCTATTCCCTTTGATCTCCACATTCCCTCTTGCTCATCTGCAACTTGCCTGTTACCGATAATACAGTGTGGTGCTTCTGGTGCTCTCTGTCTGACCCCAAGGTTCCAACCTTCTGCAGTTGCTCTCATTCTACATTGACTGTGCACTTGGGGAGGAAACTTATGGAATCTCGACTCTCCTCTGGTTCTACTTTATAAAGCTTTATTTTAAAAGAGGACTCATCACACTTTGAGGTATTGATCAAACCAGGGTGAGAATGTAAACAAGGCTCCAGCATCCAAGAGGGATGTTGAACACTCCTTCTGGGCACATCTCAAAAGTTAGTTAGGGGTTTCTTCTTTGGTTCATTGATAATAGTTCTATGAAGGACAGTATTTAAGAAAAATAGTCATAATACCCTTCTTTTCTGGGCCTCTCATCTACAATTCCTTAAAATTCAAAATTTTATCTTTTTCCTCATATCCACTACTTCAATATGATGAGTAATAGAAGCTTTGGAGATAGCTTTTAGAAAGTCTGATTGGGCTATATGCAGTTTCTACTTATGTGTTAGTGCACTTCCCAATGATAGTTTTTCAAGATTGGGCTCAAAGTTAGAAGACATTACAAGAAATGGATATAATATGACCAGCAAACTGCCTTCTAAACACTTAAAGGTATGACCATATATTAATGCTACTCTCACTTTTATAGAAGCTTCTCTTTTCAGATGGTGGTGATTACTGAGGTGACTCAAAACTTACCATAGTGCTGGGAAGTAACAGGGGAATGTTAATCATGGGGGCATCTCTATCACACCTTCCAAGGCTCTGAGACCATAGCAGAGGAGGTGGCAGAAAGAATTTAAGAGCCAAAGGAAGGAAAGGAGGGCTTACAATACTGTCTTCCAATACAAAGTGGCCTTGATATTGATGATCTCATAGTGCCTGATATGACCTACACAAGACATTCATAATAGGAGGGTTAAATTATTACATCAAAATTGCAGAGAAACTATTTGGAAATAAGAAGGATTCACACTTTGTTATCTATATTTAAGGAAGTTGTCAATGAAATTTATTTTTTAAAGTAGAAAACCAAAGAATAACCTCACTCAACATTTATTTATTTACATGTGTATGTGTGTGTGTGTGTGTGTATATACCATAGTCTCATGTCACTGCAAATAAATACCAGATGCATGCATCACTTTTTGTAACTGGTGTTATATGGGTACTTGGGAATTGAACCCAAATTGGCAGGCTTTGCAAGCAAGTGCCTTTAACAACTGAGCCATCTCTCCAGCCCCTTCACTCAATAATTAATGGCACCCAATTATACTTAGATTGAATAGTGGCAACAAATAAAAACTGCAGTTTATAATGCTAGATGTGTAATTTTGTGGCAAAAAACAAAATAAACAGAAACTACCAACTACCTGAATTTACAGAATTATGATGATAAATAACTGACTATAAATACAAGATTGTAATTTAACTATGCAAATATATGACTCTTAAACAAATGTAGATTTATATGTTGTAGTTAAAGAAAATCTGGCTATGGTTGTGAAATGCCAAAAGAAATGTATTAACATATATGGTGTGGTCACACTTTGCAAAACAAACACTAATATGGAAATTCTTTTTATATTTGCATATAATTACATGAATATAGAGAAAGGATGTAGAATGAAATATCCAGGCCCTTAACATATTTGTTATGTACAAGTGTAGCATAAAGAATACTACTTTGAAAAAGAGAAGCATTAAATAAAATGTAGATGGTATATGTTGATACAAAATAAACATACATTTTACATGTGAGATTACAAATATGTGAATATTGAAAGTATATAAAGATGAGAAGACAAAAGGTATAAATACAAACACTATTTTAATTTTTAAAAGAGAGAGAGAATGGTTGCTCCGAGGCCTTTACAAACAAACTCCAGTCACATGTGCCACCTTGTGTATCTGGCTCACGTGGGTCTTGAGGAATCAAAACTGAGTTCTTTGGCTTTGCATGCAAGTGTTTTAACTACTAAGCCATGTCTCCAGCCCACTAATTTGATTTTGATGTGAAATTGTGACCAAGTTTACCTTGCAGCTATGTAAACTTTTACATAGATTCTTCAAATAACAGAAGAAAAATGCACAGGAATTATTTCATATAAATATTGATTTCTCAAGTTATCTTTCAATTATCATTTCTCTATAATTTTTTTCTCCTTTAGCACTTTAAATTGAAGTTCTTTTGTCCCTATGTAAGCTATTATGGTAATTATGTCCTGCATAGTTAGTATAAGAATTAATCATATTTTGCCTCATGAAATAAATTATTTTCTGACTGACCTATATACATTTTAAATGAAGCTGGAATTCAAATATTTGTCCTATTACCCAATTAAAATTTAAATTCCTTGTGGTTGAGAAACTGTCTAATAAATGGTTGAAGTGCTCAAAATTCTTTGCTTTGTGTGTACAAAAACCTTCAATAAAAGTTGAGATTAATTTAAAAGTAAGATTCATTGACTTAAGGACAAGAAATTTAATTTATTAGCCAATTTCTCCACTTACAATAATGTTTATTGGGCTGGAGGGATGGATTAGCTGTTAAGGTGTTTGTTGGCAAAGCCAAGGACCCAGTTTTGATTCCCCAGTACCCACATTAAGCCAGATGCACAAGGTGGTTGATGCATCTGCAGTTCATTTGCAGTGGATAAAGGCCCTAGTGTGCCAGTTCTCTCTCCCTATATCTGCCTTTCTCTCTCTCAAATACATAAGGAAAATGTTTTAAAAGATAATGTTTCCTTTTTATTTCTTTTTATTATGTATTAGTTTATTTGAGAGTGACAGAGAGAGAAAGAGACAGAGACAGAGAGAGAGAGAGAGAGAGAGAGAGAGAGAGAGAGAGAGAGAGAGAGAGAATGGGTGTGCCAGGGCCTCCAGCCACTGCAAACGAACTCCAGACACATGCACCCCCTGGTGCATCTGGCTAACGTGGGTCCTGGGGAATCGAGCCTCGAACCGAGGTCCTTAGGCTTCACTGGCAAGCGCTTAACTGCTGAGCCATCTTTCCAGCCCCAATAATGTTTCTTGAGTACACACTCTGATGAGCACAGGGCTTACTGCACAGAGAAATTGCTCCATCTCTGGCACTGAATTGAAATAGCAATGTGGGCTGGAGAGATTGCTTATCACCTAAGGTGTTTGCATGCAAAGCCTAAAAACTGATGTTTGAATATCTAGGTCCCACTTCAGCCAGACGCACAGTGATACTAGGGTGCCATGTCGCAATGCACACAAGGGGTTACGCACATTTGGAGTTCATTTGTAGTAGATAAAAGCCCTGGCATACACATTCTCTCTCTCTCTCCCCCTCTCTTTCAAATTTAAAAAAAAAAAAAAAAGAAACAACAATGTGGTAGCAGATATTTGTGTAAGGATTGTGGCACATCTGAGGCAGAGTAACAAGGAGAAGAAAAAGTTTTGATGAGGTTAAAGAAGTCACTTGCAACATTTCATTGAGCAAAGACCTGAATACAATGAAGATACGAAGATACACATCATGTGGTCAACACAGACTATTCCATGAAGAATGATCATGTTCTCATTCGGGTAGAGAATATAAAGCTGAGAAGAAGTAGAGAAGGGAAAGATATTAGGCAGAACGACAAGGTTTGGAAAATGTTTCTGTGGATTAGAATTTTATTTCAAATATGTTTAAGAAGCTTCTGGTATATCTTGACTGAGGTTATGGTATGATTCTTTGAGCTGCTTATCAAAGCACACTATAAGGGAATAGGAAAAGAAACAGGGAGATTACAGATCTGTATCTGGTGAAGGCTTCATGATGTGTCATCCCATGGTGGTGGGTGCCAAATCAAGAATGAAAGTCTGTGTGTGTGTGTGTGTGTGTGTGTGTGTGTGTGTGTGTGTGTGTGTGTGAATGCTCTCATTGGGAGACAGGAAAGGAAGAAGAGAGATAGGAAGATGGAGAGGGAAAGAGAGTAAGTGAGCTTACCCTTTATGAGGCTGGCTCTCTTGAGATACTGACCCCACTTGCATGAAAATGCCATTGAATTAATTATGAGGGAAGTGCCTTTATGATCTAACATCTCCATCCCCACCTCTCAACTATTTCATTGAGGATTAAGTTTCCAACATAGGAAATTTAAGAGAAACATTTGAACCTATGTTGAGCTGGTAAAGAGTGCCTAAATGACTATTAGTTGAAATAGAGAAAAAAATAATTCGAGTTGAAATGTTTTCAAGAATGTTTGTTCACATACTTCCTGCAGTATATGGATAATAGAAAATAATAAAATTAATTTACATTCAATGCTTAGAAAGCTGGATAACTAATGCTACCATTAAGATGACAAGAGATCTTGAGATCTCTGCCATACAGAATGAGCAATACCATTAAGAAAGGGTATCATTTTGATGTATTTTTAAAATTTATTTTTATTTAGTTATGTGAGAAAGAAAGAATGAGGGATACAGAGAAATAAAGCTAGAAGAGAGAGGAGAGAGAGAGAATGGGAGACATATGCATCACCTTGTATATCTGGCTTACATGGGTCCTGGGGAATCAAATATTGTGCCTTAGTGGTTAACTAAGCAATTTCTAGCCCATACTTTGGTAAAGTGTTAGGTAAGCTCATAACATTATTGCACAACTCTCAAATATTAGTAGCTTAGCTTAATGAATATTTATTTTTGATTCTCCTTCAACTGTAATTTACATTGGTAATGGTGGAAGGACAAAGAGTTTATTCAGCAAAGGAGACCCTTTCACCTCCAGTTGTAAACATGTTACTTAGAACAAGATCATCAGCCTTCCCTTCTCTCCTATCCCCTCATCTCTTCTCTATGTTTCTTACACTAATAATCAAACTGTAGGAACAGTATCCTAAAGCCATACAAGTATGCCACCTGAAACAGAGCAACATGTCTTCTCATTAAGGCTGCTGACACAGGGAGTCAGAATGCAAGTATGGTAGGTTAGGGTCAAGGTGTATGAAGACAAAAAGCAAGTGTGAGAGTTCGCTCAGCAGGATTGAATTCTTATAACTTGAGGGGAGAGGGAAGATGGTGGGAGGGAGGCAGTCTGGAGTGGGACGTTGAAAGCCCCGTTCAGGTGAGGACATAGTACACAGGTGAGTCAGCAAACTGGTCCAGGGAAAGAGATCCAGAAGGGATACAGTGAACACCTCAGTCAATGAGATAGCACAGCTGATAGGTTACAGCCATTTGGTTATTATATAAGAAACAAACCAAGGAGATCCCATGAACATTAAAGGTGAAGACATTTCATATCAACATGAACACCTGCAGGGTTAACCTGCTCTTGCTACTGGACTGATGTTCTGTGGCCACAGCTTCTTATACACAGGCACTCACTGGTGTTTTTATTGAACAGCAAAAAACAAGCTGAATATTGCATGATCAAAGATAAGGAAACGTTGACTTCAGATAATACTTAAACATTTATTAAAGGAAAGAATTTAGGAGTGTGACCTGTTGGACTCTGCTGATCTAGAACACACACACACACACACACACACACACACACACACACACTGTTCCACTGTTCACAAATGTAATCACACTAAGCTCACCTGTTATCTTCTACAGATCTATGGCAATTTCTGTGAGCAATTTGTTACTGACCTAATTGTCACCACTTCTCATTCATTTATGTTTGTACTGGGTCAAGTTCAATCACGCCACTGAGGCAATTGAGCCAATATCATAGCTTAAGATCAGTCAGCATCTCTAAACATTGCTTGTCCATATTGAATTTTCAGGCCAAAGGTACACGAAGGCAGAGGAAATCTAGTTATATTATTAATTTAAGCAGGCAGACTACATTATTGTAAGATTAACTTTAGGGCAAGTTACAAGTCAGAAATTTAGCAGAAAAAAAATCACATGGCAATTTTCCCAGAAACACAGTTCTTTAATTATCACATTTCATTCTTATATTTCATTTCTATCATTCTTCCCCACAAAACATAGTGCTCTGTTACAAGTTTCTATGTTGATACTGATAAATCTAACAGTTGTAACAAATTTCCCAAAAGCCTTATTTACTCAACATAACAAGGATATTTTTCCTTTATATCATAATATCAGGTGACTAGATACATGGTCAATTGGAAGAAAACACTCATTCTGTCTAGTAAATAGTTTAGTCACCAGTGTTATAATATCTAGCAGAGTTGTTCCCATATCTTCTAATAAAATAAGAGGATTTTTAATTGTGGCTAGTGCTGAGCCTCATGCTTCATTGTCTACTCAAAGTGGCATCAGACCCCAAATATTTGGCTAGTGATGCAAGATCTCAAGTCAATTCTTAATCACATATATTGAAAAATTCATTCAACAAGATTCTCATGCAATAAACATGTAAATTAAATTTTGTACATGATTCTAGAAGTCTGCATCACTTCTTTCTACCTTCTGTTATTTAAAGTACAGTAGGATGTCCATGCTAAGTAAAGGGAAGACTTGATGGTGAGCTTACATTTGTGTCTACAGGGAAAAGAATGGGGACATTGTAGACCCATTGAATTTTCTCCTTGACCATGTCTGGATGGAGATATTGGGTATATGGATGGAAATTTTATTTTGAGGAGATGTTATTAAAACAAGATATAGACCATGAGAGTCTCAACACAAGCAGATTTCTAAGCTATTCCCTTAATAAGATGACATTCCCAGGGATCTCAGCCTTACTAACTTCTCCAGCCAGGCTACTACCAAATACTTCCATGTGCCACCTCACTTTGGCCTATGCCACAATTGCCTATGGTGTCATTGAAAGTTAGATCTAGGATTCAACACTTACCCTGGTATAGAAGATTCTGCATTTTAAACAACTATTCATTTGATTCCTGTGTACCAACAGTTGAGAATCAGAACATGTATAAAATCTAGGTTTCTCACAGCTCCATAAAGTAGCCTCCTAAACTTGTTTGGAATGCAGTCTTGTTTTTATTTATTTATTCTTTTAAGCTGTACATTAAACTGACACTTTGGAATAACTTTGTAAAAAATAAGCTATTATAAAATCACTTAAAATTTAAAAGTCTTATAAAGTTAGATAGAAAAAGAATTTAAGCCATGTTTATATATTATTTGATTTATGGTACTGTTTAATTTTTCTGTCGTTTCATGAATTTTAAATGCAAAGAGGGAATATTTGCTGTGGCTTCTGGCAGCATTTTGATTTGCAAGCCTGATATCTAAACCCCGACAACAGCCATTGCGTATTTTTACTGGCACTTATTTCTTATGTTAGGAAATAAAGCAAGGAATAAAAATAGGGATTTTAACACTAATATCCAAATTATGAGCAACCATGCCCTAGGAAAAATCTTATCTTTCGATTCACAAACCTAAAATCAAGATTCAGTAATAATAGGTTCTAGAAATAGGAGTAGCATGCCTAAGTCCCCCATGCAGCAAGCCGGCATGGTGCACCCACACCCACGCACAACATACCTACTCGCACTTGTTTACCTCTAAGATCAATTTTCCGAGTTCACTTGTATCCATACTTCCTTTCAGTTTTTTAAAGAAGTTTTATAGAAGTTGAAGAGGATGGTGGGAAACTAGGAAACAGTGATAATGAATACTGCTCTCTCTCACAGGTAGCCTGAACAATAGTCCCAGAGAAACAGTGGCAGACACTATGGTCACTCAAGCCTCATGCAAACAGACATCCAGAGTCTACAGAAAAGGCAACACTAAATCAGATCTCTATCTTGCCTGCCAAAGCTCAGGGAACAGTGCAGAAGAGAGGGCAGAAAGATTTTAAGAGCTTCAAGGTAGGTGAGAATAGCCAGAGGCACAGTATACACCCTCCTCCCTGCAGAAACTGTCTGAGGCCTCTTGGTCCCCACAATGAATACCAATAACCCCACTGAAGAAGACCCTCAGCAGAACTGGGGTGGAGGTTAAGAAGTCTAAAAGTACAACCTTTAATCTATCTATCTATCTCTCTATCTATCTATCAAAAAGTAGTTTAAAAGAAAGAACTGAAGGCAGGATATTTTGGTCCTCTTATAGTTAGCAGCATGTCAAACTCATAATCTGAAAATAAGATCTTGAAAAACAAAAGAAATTAAAAATATATACAACTCAATATTGCATCAGAGGAAGGACTGGAAATGAATTGAAAATAGAAGCTAGATCTAATGACTCCAAAAGAAGAAAAGAGTGAGTTCACATGCCTATTTTCAATTAAAATGAGCTTCCCATGTTGAATAACAAAGGAAAAGCCATGCTTGGATCTATTTTTTAATATTACTTTGAATTACAGAACTGAGGAGAAGCTTCAGTAGGTAAAAGGATAGTTGAGCCAGTGGGCAGATCTTAGTTTGGATCCCCAGGCCCTAGTAAAGCTCAGTATATTAGTGCAAGTATAATGCCAATGCATCTATGGCAAGACGGGAAACAGAGAGAGGAAACTCACCCAGGAGTCACCAGCAGCTAGCCTGGTGGTTATAGCAACAAAGAAGAGGATATGCTGTGTCAAATAAGATGGAAGGTGAGGCCCAACACATGAGGTTGTTTTTTGACCTCTACACATATTCTATTTCATGTGGGTGACTAGGTATTGATGTGTGCATACATACACTCACACAACACACATACATACACACAACTATTTTTGTGCATCCAGCTTTACATGGGTACTGGGGAATCAAACCCAGGTTGTTAGGCTTTGCAGGAAAATGTCTTAATTGCTAGCCATCTCTCCAGCCCTCCACAAATATTTTTAATAACACATTTCATGTCAGGTTATGTTTCATTTATTTATAGGTGTTATCCTAACACAATTCTATTCCATTCTTATAAGCAATCCCAAAGAATAAGTAGTCTATAAATATGCATGCATATTTTCCTAGTTAATACTTATTTTACAAAATACAATTCTCAAAAGTGATTGAAGACAGGTTTGATCTGATCAGTTTGTTGTCAGTGGTCATTTTTAATTCTGGAGCCAGAGACAGGGGAGTATAGCACAGTGTTTTTATAATGTTAGAAACTGTTTTGCTAAGTCAGAAGGGTTGCATCTATGTGAATCATCACACTCCCAAAGCAAGATCCAGACAGTCAAATGTGGCAAGTGGGAAAAGCACAGAATCTTAGCACTGGGCCGAGTGGGCCAGACCTTGTAAAACGGTAACAAGTGCTATTGTCATCTTACTTTGCTCCTAATGCCCTGCCATGTGCTCATGTCAGTCATCTGGTATAGTTTGTCAAGTGGCATCAAAACAATCATGACAAGCACATAAATATGAAAAATTTAAAAAATCATGCTGACAGTCACAGCTGCAGTTGAATGGCAGTTACTGACTGGTATCAGTGGTTAAAGTATAGTTTATGCAGAGAAGACTTAAAAAAAGAAAAAAAAACAAAACAAAAACAAAAAAGCCTTGTGTTTGATCCTCTGTGGTTAGACATGCAAAGATTTTGTTCAATCAATTTCTCTATCTCCATATAAACAGTTAGAAAACACTTTACACTATATTCTTATTTTAGGTATTCATATGTAAAGAGAGAGGGAGAGAAAGAGAAGTGAAAGAGAAAGAGAGAATGGGCATATAAGAGCCTCTTGTCACTGCAAATGAATGCCACATGTATGCACCACTGTGTACTTCTGGCTGTATTTAGGTACTGGGGAATCAGATTCTGCCCAGGCTTTACAAGGGAGCACCTTTCATTGTTGAGCCATCTCTCCAGCCCCCACTTCATCTTATATTGATTAACCAGTCAAGTCTACTTTCAAGGCCAAAATTCTGAACCCACATGCCTAGGTTAATGTTTAGAATAAACTATGTAGGGTTTAAGACATCAGCCAGCACAATGCCTCAGATGGGCAGGAGCTACCTGTCAGCTCTTACTGTCCCTTCATTGTACAAGTATGTTTCATCATCAATGGAGAAAAGATAATTCTGGTTTTTTGGGTTTTTTTTTTGAAAAACAGTTTAGGACAAAGGCACTGTTTTATTCATATTCCATGAATTGGTGGCATCTTTTCAAACATTAACAAAGTCTTGAGGATAGATATTAGCTTTCAAACAAATTGCTCTGCATTATTTTTTGGAAGTGCATTCATCAGTTCATAGTGATTACATGTCGATGTGCAGCATATAAAAGTCTCACTGTTGTGTTCGAAGACTCTGAATAATGACAAGCTAATCCATCTAACTAGCCAAAGCAAGCCCTTAAAAGGCTCAACACCCTCCCCCCCCCACACACACAGACACACTTACTACCTGCTGCTGGCACAACTTGCAAGTTAATGTAGCTGTTTTATCATATGTCAATAAGAAGAAACAAGAGATGGGAAAACATAATCTTGCATTTTTTTTTTTTCTGCTTGAGAATCAAAACTGCCATTCTCATTGTGTCTTGTGGGATCATTCCTCTTGGGTCTCACCCACACTCCACAGGGATTTGTACAAAGCCAGAGAAACAGCTACCCACCTCCCTCTCACTGATTCTCCAGTTGGTAATTTTATGTCTGATATGAGCAGAAAATCGCTTAACATATCACACAGTGGTCATATCCTTCAGCTTTCTAAAAAGCTCTAAGTCTCGTCAACATTTGACAAAGCAAACTGGAGCAACTGGCACCTGCTTTTTCAGCACTACAGGCAGTTAAATAAAACTGGAAACATAGTGAATTCTATTATATAGCTTTCCTAATTGTCCTTTATAGAGTGGGAAAGGATAAGTCACATTTGTTCTATGAAAATCTATTCAGAAATTATGGCCTAAAGCTCATCAAAATACTACATTTAAGCAAAGGGTCAAAGGATAATGCAAACATTATGGAAAGATGTCTTCCTACAATGAAGTTTAATTCAATGTTTCTATAGTTTCAAAACTCCTCTAAAAAATATACCATGGAAGGGTTACAGTTTTACATTCATTTGTATTTTTTCAGCTGAAGTAATAATGTTTGAAGAGATTATTACCTAGGAGAAAAAGGATTTACTCTCAGCATGAGGAAATTCTAAGTAAATGTGCCCAGATAAGTAGAATTCTGAGTCTTTTTTTTTGTCACTGAAAAACCAATTTAGCCATTTTCCCAAATGTAGCTAAAAAATTTAATACAACAGTTATATATACATTCAGATTTTATTTCATATTCCAGTTTTTCTGTATTTAGAATAATTTTTAATTGTTCAATATATTACTTCTTCTTTTCTTTCTTTCTTTTTTTTTAGGGGAGAGCATGAATGCAGACTTTCGCTACCACAAATTATGCAGTCGAGTTTCCCGCATTTGGGGAAATCACAGGGGTCAGCACATCCAGAGTGCAATGGATAAGCCTTTCTCTGGGAAAATCATCTTTGCGATCATGGTATCTCCCCTGCCAGGTAAGTATATATATTACTTCTTAATACTATCCTTCATCACATGAGAACCAAGAATTAACAGGGGAAACAATTTTTTGTGAAACTGAAAAAAATATTTCTACTTAGAATGTAGTATGTCTCAAAATGGGTTTTATTTTCTTGAAAGAGTACAATTCTGCTAACATAAATTATATTTTATGATTCTTATGGCAGAAGATTAAAGAGAAAATAAATGAACTATTGAAAGTCATACAGATGAAAGAAAAATGTCTCTTGCTCATTTGAAAATCAGAACCAAATCCTTTGTATAAAGATGCAAGTTTTACAGAAAGGTCAATACTACCAGTTATTAGGCATAGAAAACAAACAATCGATAAGAAAAGAAAAGTTTAATGAAATTCAAATCTCTTAACCCATTGGCTTTCAAGTGGGACTTTCTTTAGAAGAAAAAGAGAAAATGTGTGTGTGTGTGAGAGAGAGAGAGGAAGAGAGAGAGAGAGAGAGAGAGAGAAGGGGGGATGCCTTGCATGAGCTAGAGCACGTGTGTAGAGATTAAAGGCAACTTGGGGTGTTTCCATTTTGTTTGAGGCAAGGTCTCTCTTATGGTTTTGCAATACTGTACTTGCCAGGCTAGCTGGCCTATGAGCTTATGGGTGGTTTCCAGTATCTGCATTGTTTTAAAATTTATTTACTTATAGAGAGAAAGGGAGAGAAAGAAAGTGAGTATGGGTATATCAGTGTTTTTTGCTACTGCAAACAAATTGATGCATAAACCACATTGTGTGTCTAGCTTTATATGGTCACTGGGGCATCAAACACAGACTGACAGGCTTTGAAATCAAGCACTTTTAACCAACCATTGAGTCATTTTCCCAGCTCTCTGACTCATTTTTGCTCTACATACACTGGAATTAAGGGTGCCAGCCACAATATTTGAGCTTTTATGTGTGTTCTAGGTATCTGAACTCATATAACTCTCCCATTGCACAGCAAGCAATTTATCCACTGATCCATCTTCCAGCAACAGCAATATTTTTATAATTTTTATATTATATTTGAAGTAAAGAAAGAATTGTAAAAGAGATGTGATCAAAGTAAACATTTTAGAAGTGGTTTTAAGCTGTATTTAAAAATGGGATGCTTGCAAAAGGGACAATTCTACCACTTCTACTAGATGAGAGAGAAGTGTGTTTTGAGCAGAAATGGCTGCAACTCAAGCTTCAAGAATGAAACTAGGCTAGCATCATCAAGACTCAGCCAATCGGTCTGTTCGGCTGGAAGCTGTGATTTGAAAATGAGTTCTGAGAACAAGGCAGAGCATTTATGCAGGGATGAGATTGCACAGGCCCTTGCACAACAAACAGGTAAGGAGGATCAATTTAGTTAGCAAAGCAAGAAGAGGACACTGAAATGTTTGAAATTGGAAGTGTCATATCTAAATTTCAGTGAAAAATGTAATGCAGAAACAAAATGAAAACAGAAAGGGAAGATAATATTTTTGTATCACATATTATATAGAGCCTAATTAATATATACAAAACTTATCTATGTTATAAATAAGTTAAAATAAATGCTTATTTGTGTAATTTCAACCACTTTACTTTTAATAGCTGAATGGTACAAAATAAAATATCAAATAGCAAAATAAATGAAATGAAGGAACAGCAGCTAGAGTAAAACACAGGGATCATTAAGTCTACTCTGAATTTGTGAATTCTGAGCTGTTAGTTAAGTGGTATTGTGAAGTTGACTACAATGCTGGAACTGATGGAATGAGCCAGGAATGAACACAAAGATTTGTGACTCAATAGCACGTACCAGAAAAGCATCACCAAAGAATCAGAATTGGAGAACTTCAAGATGAAGAGTTTGTTCAAGGAATTAACAGTCACTAAAAAAACTAATATATGAATAATAAGATGGAAGAGTATTGTTTAAGAGGCATAAATATTAAAGCATTCTGGAATTTATAGTAGTATGAAGGTAGCTAAACTTCATTATCATTCAACAAGTTAGATAGAAAATTAGAGGCTGGAGAGATTGCTTAGTGGTTAAGGCACTTGCCTGCCAAGCCAAAGGACCAAGGTTTGATTCTCCAGGACCCATGTAAGTCAGATGCACAAGGCAACACATGTGTCTGAACAGCATCTAGAGGTGTGCCCATTCTCTCTCTTTCTCTCAAATTAAAAAATAATGAAATATTTTTAGAGAAGAAATTAGAAAATTAACATGTAGACTCCTCAAGACATAAGAAGAGGGCAAGAAAAAAGGAAAGGGCAAAGAAGTCTATTCAGTGAGAATGCATGAAGCTCAGAGGACTGCAGAGGTGATACTGGATGAGATAGGGACAAGAGTTGTTCTTTTCTTGAAATTGGAGGAAAGATAAATTCTGACATGAGATATAGAGCTAGAAAGTATGTTTAATCATTACAGTTTCAGTTTTGAAAGATGAAGAGGTCCACAAGTAAAAAGTACTGATAATTGCTCAGTGATGAGAATCATTAATGCTACCATTACTGCCTACTTTATACATACATATATATATATGTGTGTGTGTGTGTGTGTGTGTGTGTGTGTGTGTGTGTACACATAATTTTTTAGGTTTGTTGGCAGCCACAAATTGTGAATGTTCTTGTGTTGTGGATTTTATTTCCTTGTGGATTATGAAACAGTCATCTCTTATGAACATGGAAATACTAGAGACTGAGGTTTAAGAAACAGAGATTTGTGCATTGTTCCTCTTATTTCTGTATGTGTTAATAGGGTTGTAAACTGACTATGGTTTCTCCCATTACATTAACATGTATTTTAGCTATTATCTCTCCTTACCTGTACATGAGGCATTAATTAAGGAAAGAACCAGAAATGTATCCATTATTTCTTCTCTGATACTTTGGCCAATTAGGAACATTTGCAAAGTTTCAACAGCTTCTTCCCATCAAATTAACCAACTGTTAATAAGCCATATACTGTTTCCTAATGGTTATCTATCCCTGGCTCTAAAATTTACCCAGGGCAACAATTCTTCATTAAGAAACCTCTCCCACTAAGTACTTCCAAAACTTGAGACCATGACACTTTTGTCAAGTCTTGGCTACAGGAGATCTAATTTCAGCATCAGCTACCAGGTGTTAATCACTCCCTGGATAGGACTCTCCCTGCCATAAGTATTTACAGTCAGAAAAAGACAGTCTATACATTCAAAGCTGTGAAAATTGAAAATGAGGATTTTTATCTTAAACCATTGAGGATTCAAAAACTTAAATTGAGATGTGTCAGTTTCACGCTCGGGTGAATCAGTTCTTCTTATAGTGCAGGCAGGAGCTTTGTCCAATAATACTTACTAGGTAAGTTTTGCTTCAATGACTCAAGTGTCTTGAATGTTCAGAGGTCCAAATGTGTTTTCTGTATACCAGGTATTGCAGTTACCTTCTCATTGCTGATACAAACACCTAATAGGAAGCAGCATATGGGAGTAAATGGATCATTCCAGGCTGGCAGATCCCAGGGTAAGCTTCATCATGGCAAAGGAAACTGACTTACTTCATAATACATCCATAGCAGAGAGAGAACAGCCAGTACAAGCAAGCTGACTCTGACTCCTCTTTAGAGATGGACTCAAGATCCACCCTGTGTGACATACCTTTTCCAGCAGGGCTCTGCCTACTGGAGACTTAAATAGGAAGCATGATCTTTATCCAAAATATGGGGGTGTGGAATTTACATTCAAACCACCACATCAGGTGTTGTTTACCATACGTGTATATACCAATAAGGTTTAGGGTGACTGACAGGATTGGGTGTTATACAAGTTCTTCAGCTCATAAATTGTATCACGGGCCAAAGCATAACATGCCATTTAGAGAACAGAACATTCTCTGCTACATGGAGAGAGCCAAATCAAATGTCTTTTCATTCCTTGATGTCATTTAAGACTGATTTTTTTCATTGTCAGTTATGGAAAGTGAACTGGAAAACAATGTGTGTTCTGTTGGCACGTAACATGGATGACATGGCTGGAAGCTGGAAGAGAGTCAGTCCTAGACAGTTAGCATATTTAGTGCCAGAAGGTGCTACATGAGTGACTGGAGGAACATGACCAATATCTGTCCAGGCAACTCATGGTCTAAGCTACTCAGTAGCAAACAACCTGTCGTGGTGCTCACACAAGTGCAATAGCGGCACATAGCCATGGTGGTAAACCAACTGCTTTGGTTTGGCTAACTGATTGGCTCAGTTAGAATGGAACCCATAGCTGGAGCTGGGAAACAAATCAGAACCATATCCAAAAATTAGCCTGCAATCATTTTAACATTTAAGGGGCTGCAAAAGAGCCAGAGAACAGCTGTGTCACATGTTTTAACTATCCATACAGTGGAGGAGATTGACCCAAACAATGTAATTTTGTAAGATCTAGTGAGATAGTTCAGTAGATTAAAGCACTTGTCCCTGAAACATGAGTTCCTGAGTTCCAACCTCACACCTCACATGAAATGATGGAAGCCAGGATGGGCTTCTGTAATACAAACATGTTTATAAAGAAATGCGAGGCAAAAACAGGAGAACTTCGCAGAAGCTCATGCTGATTGCAGCAAAGAAGACCAGTTTGAATCCTGAGAGAGAAATTCTTCCTCAAATACATGTGAAAAGAAAGACTCAACCTTCAATTGTTCACTGACACCCACAAGCACTTTGTGGCATATGCAACTGCATACACACACACACACACACACACACACACACACACACACATGAATAAACGCATCAAGAATTTTTTAAACAATGGAGGATCCTATGTTTTATGTGCATACTTACAGTTTAGGTAACAAGCCTTTTCAAGTTACTTCTCTGGTTTTTCTGAGGTCTAGTGCTGTATCTGCAGTCCCATCACTCCTCTGCGGCACTGGTACTGACTTGCCTCCTCCTGATCGTGTGCTCTTTTCTTGCTGGGGGTTTGTTATCCATCATTCCTGTTTGTGACTGTTAGCTGCAGGAAAGCAGGGCTTTATCGGTCTTGTTCACTGCTCTTCTGTCACCTTAACAGTGCTGTGAACAGAGTAATTGTTTGATGATGAAATACAAAACATATTTTCTTCACCTACAGTCTCTCCAAAAGGCATCCTCTTCTGCTCACTGCTATCATAAATCTATCCTAGGTTATTTATTTTCCATTTCATATTTTAGCAAATGAAATTATGTAACTGTGGATATGTTTATTTGAATTACAAATTTTTTTCTTTCCTACTTGAATTACCAGACATGGTAGTGCATAAAGATTCAGATATTTATTTTAGTCATTTTTCTGATAGAGGGTATGTCTGGCTCATAAATCACTTGTAAGCACTAGGTTTCAATCTTTTCTGTTCAGTAATAATTGATGTTCGAACCACTGGCCCCAAGTACCATATTAACATCCAAAGTTAAATTGTCTGTTATATTATGTGATTTTTTTCTACTTTGAAGTTTCCATAATTATTTTAATGCCAATCATGTATCTTTCCACTCTGAACTGACCATATGTTTCTCCATGTCTCCATGTGTCTCTTAAATTAAGGATATTTAATTAATTATAGTATTAGACACATTGACAAAACAGTAAGATAGCAAAATTTCCTTACATCAGTAGCAGAGGTTTCATACATTAACATAAGATAAACTGTGACACTGTATTCACTTTCTGTCACCTCATGAATAATACCTACATGTTCTAGGTCACATGGGTCACAGGGGGTCACATATAGCTGGTATATTTGGTTTGCAGAAGGGAATGCTGCTGTTTCATTATTATTAGTATTTTTTCCAAATTATTTTAAAAGTTTTGTTTTTATTTATTAGAGACAGTGAGGGAGAGAGAGAGTGATAATGAGTGATAATGAGCCACTGCAAATGAACTCCAGATGCATGTGCTACCACGTGCATCTGGCTTATGTGGGACCTGGAGAATCGAACCTGGGTTCTTAAGCTTCACAAGGATGCACCTTAATCACTGAGCCATCTCTCCAGCCCTCATCATTATTACTATTAATGGGGAACTTTTACTCTTATGCTGTTAGAATATGGGGTGAAGTTTGAAAAAACCTATACATATGTGCATACATATGAAAGACTTATTGGGTTTACTGTATTTCATCTGATTTCTCAGACATTTCTGATATCTTTTCCTGCAATTTAACAACAATTATTGATGAAAATTGAGGAGATGGGTATAGTTGGGCATATTACTTCAAGTTTAGGAACTAAAACAAGATAGGAACTCAAAATTGCTTTCCTGTCTAACTGTCAAAGATGCTGAATATCAGGCATTTGTTGTTTGTCTGGTAAAACTCAGATATGAAAAACAGCTTGTTGTTGGTAGTATGACAAAAATTCTATGTGCTTCTTTCTATTTTTTTGCATTAACTCTACTTTTTTTATTAAACAGAACACATTACACTGCATGATGTGAACCCTAGGCCAACCTCTGAACTGAAGGAAAATATTGGTTTCTATTCCTCCACACACTAACATTGGAGATGGAATAATTATGTATGTCTAAATTCAAATATTATCATATGACTTCATGATTGAGTTAAATGATTAATTCATTATAAACAGAATGATAGTCAACTTATATCCTCCAAAAAATATATTGATACAATCTTGATGCATTCACTCATTAAACACTTATTTCAGCTGTATGGAGAAGATTTTTTAGAAATAATAATTCAAATGTCCAACTTAAAAATGTTATCAGATAACATGAACTGGGATATTTTTCCTAGAATTATAAGTATAATTCCCATGTTATATTAGTAGTTTCGAAGAAACAGTTAAAATTCAAAAGTCATCTGTCAATCCTGTTGTTTGTGCTTATCTGTTTTTGTAAAATTCTCACCTTTTAAAAATGCAAGCATTAGGGCTGGAGAGATGGCTTAGCAGTTAAAGGCTTGCCTGTGAAGCCTAAGAACCCCCGTTCCAGGCTTGATTCTCCAGAACCCACATTAGCCCGATGCACAAGGGGGCGCATGCGTCTGGAGTTCATTTGCAGTGGCTGGAGGCCCATTCTCTCTCTCTCTGTCTCTCGCTGCCTCTTTCTTTCTCTGTGTGTTGCTCACAAATAAAAAAAAAAAAAAATCAAGAATTAAAAACAGCTCAGCAGGCTGAGTTTTTCTCACAATGCATTCTACAGAAGAAATTGTTATTCCAAGCACCAAAAAAGGAATAACTAAAAATAAATTAGTATTTTAAAATATTTTTCATTTATTTATTTATTTCAGAGAGAGAGAGAGAGAACGACAGAGGGAGGAATGGGTGCACCAGGGCCTTTGGCCACTGCAAACATGGTCCAGACATGTGCAGCACCTCATGTATCTTTATTTGGCTTATGTGGGATCTGGGTAATCAAATCTGGGCCCTTAGCCTTCACAGGCAAGATTTTTAACCACAATGCCGTCGTTCAAGCCCTATATTAGTATTTTAAAGCTGGAACAACATTTTATGGAAGGTGAGATTTTTAAGATCAGTGAATTGGATCAAATTGAGACTGCTCAAATTTATTACTGGGTAATAGTAACATAAGGATACCAATCCTAATGCAGGAAGGACTGTACAATAATAGAAACTGTTGCATCATTCATTGGGATGGTGCAAATTGCTAATAACTTTTTAAATCTAATTGATGATTTACTAAATGTAAATATACACAAGCCTATCTTTATTAAAGGCAGAGCATTTCAATCTTCATGGGTAGGTTTTCCACAAAACTATGTGCATGGGCTGGAGAGATGGCTTAGCGGTTAAGCGCTCGCCTGTGAAGCCTAAGAACCCCGGTTCGAGGCTCGGTTCCCCAGGTCCCACGTTAGCCAGATGCACAAGGGGGCGCACGCGTCTGGAGTTCGTTTGCAGAGGCTGTAAGCCCTGGCACGCCCATTCTCTCTCTCTCCCTTTATCTGTCTTTCTCTCTGTGTCTGTCGCTCTCAAATAAATTTAAAAAAAAAAATTAAAAAAAAACTATGCATAAAATATTCAGAGCACATTTCTTAATAATAACTCTTAACTTGAAACTGTTGACATATCTAGGAGTAAGAGAATATATAAATAAAATAGTGAATATTCAAAAATTTAAGTTATATTTACAATAAAAGCAATGGATTTGTGCTATATCAAACAATGTGTATATATCTCGTGAACATATATGTCACCATTTGGATGTGGTTTGGTTCTCATAGGTTTATATGTTGGAGGTTGGTTGCCAGTGTGGTAGTGTTAACTTATTAGGACCTTTAAGAGCCTAATGAGAGGTCTCATCATTTTTGAAGTGCCATGGAAGCAATAAATATTTATGGGAAGCACAGATTGCCTGGTATATTTGACAAGTTAAACAGTAATGGCAAACCCAACTTCTAGAGAATGCTTCAGCAGTGTGTAAACAGACCCAGGAAATAGTCATGTGATCTGTGGGCAGAAAAGCCACAGTACTGGGCTTTTGCAAGTACTTGAGCTCAGATGACTACTTTGAAGTTTTAGGATTGCATGTCTACTCCACAATACTGCCTTTCAGCCTTGGTTTGGGTGGAATTTTTTTTTTAATCATGTTGACTTGGGAGCTATGTATTTTCTTGCTATTTCTTAGATATAACTAAGACCTGTAGTACATCCCTTTGGGAGTAGGAATGTTTGTCCAATTCCTTGGACATATGTTAGTTTGGATCACCCTGAAAGTGCCAAGAAGTTTAGCAGGCCCTTTTCTCTTGGTTTTATACTTAAAGACCCATACAACCAAGCACTGTTAGGCTCTGAATGCCAGGGTTTAGCCATCCCATAGAAGGCTGTTTTGCATGAAAAATTATAAGGTTGGATATCTAAGATGCTTTCTGTGGTGGTTTGATTCAGTTGTGCCCTATAAACTTAGGTGTTCTGAATGTTCTGAACGCTAGGTTCCCAGCCAATAGAGATTTGGGAATTAATAACTCCTGGAGGCAGTGCTTTGTCGGGGGCAGGCTTAGGGATGTTATAGCCAGTTTCCTCATGCCAGTGTTTGTCACACTCCCCTGTTGCTATTGTCCACCTTATGTTGGCCAAGGTGTGGTGTCTACCCTCTGCTCATGTCATCGTTTTCCCTTGCCATGATGGAGCTTCCCCTTGAGCCTGTAAGGCAAAACAAGCCTCTTTTATTCCCCATATGCTGCTCTTGGTTGGGTGATTTCTACCAGCAATCCAAACCTGACTGCAACACTTTCCATTTATTTAGAAGAATCAGATGCTTCTATTTGTTTTATTTATTTTCTATTTTAGATCATGGAAGAGGTGCAGTCTCTTAACTGGGTATAAATAGAGATTATTTTGTGTTCACTCCTTGTCTCTGGAATGCTTGGAGAATATAGGTGAAGACAATAGAACATACATTTCATGAGATGCAATCAAAAATTACATAACTTTTGGCTGCAGAGATGGCTTAGCAGTAAAGGCACTTGCCTGTGAAGCCTGAGGACCTAGGTTTGATTCCCCAGAACCCACATAAGCCAGATACACATTGTAATACATGCGACTGGAGTTTGTTTGCAGTGTTTGGAGGCCCTTGTGTGCTCTTGCGAGCTGTCTCTCTCTCTCATAAATAAATAAACGTTTTTTAAAAAATAAATGTTGTTGTAGGTAGTATTCATTTTGATAATGGGTGAAAGAGATAAGTGTATAGTATAATTAAAATACTTTTCTGAGAACAGATTGGTGGAGCAGAAGGAAGGGAGCTGAGAACAGCAAGGGATATAATCTCATTGTTTTTTTTTTTTTCTTTTAATGGTTTTTGATTACCTACATTCCATTAAACAGCACAAGCTTTATATGTCCAAGTACAAAGTCTTCATTTAGTCCTAAAATATGATTTAAATACATTCCCATCAAGCATGCTGATACCATTTCTTATTTATGATACCTCTTCCCTACTACCCACATTATTATGCTATCAGCCCACTGAGTACTTGCAAAATAATAATACTGCAAGTAAGCAATTCAGAATAGCTTGAGTATAAGATAAATTTCCATATTCTCTCATAACTTTTTTAGGAAATCAGATGTTAATTTGTCTAAAGTCTGCACACAGTCATTCCACATTTGTTTAGGTAAAACGTGAAGTGGAAGACACAGTAGGAACAGCTTTAGAATTGCCATTGCTATGCTGTTAAGCCTTTAGGATCTACATGATTATTGCTCTCTAAAAATGCCAAATACTCCAAATTTTTCTGTGGAAATTTGAATATCATTTTGAAATGAGAAACTTTTAAAATAGTCCTCTTTCATTTCTCTTTGTAGCTAAAATTCTGACTTTAGTGCATGGCAATGTTGCCATATTGATCCAATCTAATAAAATAGCAATTGCATTGATAAAAAATTGTCATCATTTAAAAGTGTATTGAGTGATTTAATATATACACCATTACAATTAAAGCATCATCAACTAAAAGGTGCATGCCCATATTAAGGATTGCAGTATAATTATTTTAGTCTTTATTATTTCAGAAACCTAATTGTGCATATGTGCAGTGTTTAGTTTAGGCTGAACATCTATTTACCTTGAAACTGGAATGAAAATTTCAGGCTGTTTCTCTAAGACTATTCATTTCTATAGTGCATATCAGCAAAATGCAGGAATATTCATCCTTTCACCCATATTCTGAATTCTAAGAAGCAATTGTGCCCTTATTTATTTATTTATTTGAAAGTTTAACTTGCTAAGAAAAAGCACACACAGTAGACCTTGAGTCATCAGTACAAATATATCTTTAAATTACTTGAGAACAGTTTTGTGTTTTATTATCTTTTATTATCAAAGCACATTAAATGTTAATATAATTGCTGTGGCTCTTTTGGATTTTGCAACTTTAATCAAGGACTCAAAAAAATACCTCATCTTAAAAATAAAAGTCATATATTATGTGCCCCAAATTAAACCAAGGATATGAAAACTCAGTCACCAGGGAACAACATGAGTGAAGTCCAGCTCATGTTTCAAACAGACTTTGCTGCAAATGATTAATGTATTCCTCTCTATCTATGTCTTTATGTCCTATAGAGGCTGTTTAAAAATACAATTAACTTAAAAACTGATTCTGCTTACACTGTGGAGCTCTGTTGCCAACATGTTTTTACCCATAGCTAGCATATTCCTAGATTTCATTGGATTTAATCTGAAGAGTCCTTGGATTCCACATAAAAATAGTCATGACATGGAATCAATGCTGAATTTGACATTCTCTATTTAGGGGCTCATTGTAAACTCATTTCTAAACATTCTCCTCTTAAATCTCAGGTATGTGCAAGTTTTTTATGGTATCTGTTTTGGAAATAATTTCCACCATATAAATTCTTACAGTTCTATCAAAAACAATTCAGATTGTGTGCAAGCGTGTCAAATGGAAGACAATATGGGTATTTTTTGGTTTTCCTTAATCTTTGGGTTAGTTATGAACAATGATTTATAAAATTGGAAAAAAAAGTTTGAATAGTTCCTGGGGTCATTCAATAACTTCAGAGAGAAAAAAGACCAAAGAGTCATGGATAGTGGATAGATAGATGGATAGGTAGATATATAGATAGGTAGAAATATTACATATATATATATAAATATATATATATACATATATATATACACACACACATACATACATACATATAATATGTAACATATATGTTAATATACATGTAATATATATGCAACATATAAGTTACATATTAGTATATTTCATTTCAAGGTGGTCAGCACTTTGCTGTCAATGGAATCTGCCTGAAATAGTCCCACAGATGGAACCTTCATATTATTATACTCTCAAAACCCAACAATGCAGTGAAACTCCTTTTTATAATATAGTAGGACTTTTGTTTTTGAAATTTAACATTGTAACTAGGCTAATAGAACTATTATTATACAGGGACATTTCATGTGTCACTTCCTTACATATGTCGCTACTCTATGTAAGATTGACAGTAGATTAATATATTGTACTATAGTTAAATTTCATTACCAATGTTCTCCATTTCACTTTTATCATAACTATTAGGTTTGACTTTATAACAGAGGGGCCCCATTCCTCAGTTAACTTAACCCAGACTCAGATCCTCATGAATGGATGGAAACCAATGTATATGGTGGTAAATAGCCCAGCACCAGAGTCTATAACCTAGATTAAAATCGTAGACTAAAAGGGCAGTGGATGTATATGAAAGTAGGAGCTTGGGCTCAAGAGATGGTTTAGTGGTTAAGCGCTTGCCTGTGAAGTTTAAGGACCCAGGTCCAAGGCTCGATTCCCCAGGACCCACTTTGGCCAGATGCACAAGGGAGCACATGCATATGGAGTTGATTTGCAGTGGATGGTGGCCCTGACACACCCATTCTCTGTCTTTCTCTGTATCTGCCTTTCTCTCTCTGTCTGTTGCTCTCAAATAAATAAATAAAAATATTTTAAAAAAGAAAATAGGAGCTAACCCTATTAGGTAGGAAATTCTATAATATTCTACAATTTATCCACTGTAGTGTCTAGCAATGAATAGAAACATACACTAATTGATGAAAACAAAACAATTCCAAATTACTAAAAACACTATATGGTCTATAGATAACAACTCAAATTCCTTGTGGAAAAAAAGAATTTTTAAGTAATTACATAAAAATGTAAACTGTATTCAGTTTCTTACACCATTCTGAAAAATACATTCCAAGTGGATAAGGCATCCAGCATTAAGAATAGAACATTACAGCATTTATTGGCTAGTGAGTTCCACTTCTGAATATTGGTACTTTGTTTACTTTTCCCAGTACTCTACTAGGAATTAAAAAGGAGACACCAAGACAAAGTTCATAACAAATGAATCAGTAAACAATCACTTTATAAAATCATCACAATCACCCATTGTTTTAAGTGACTATACAAAGAAAGCCTAATTCTCTTTTGCTGTACATAATAACTCAGTTGGATAAAACACAGCCATGTGTATCATGTGATTAGAGAGATGGCCCTTTATGCAAGGGCTATCAGTAGGCATAGATATTTCCATGAGCCAATATCATGTTTTACTACCTTTGTGGGCATGCATTATTATTTTTTAATATTTATTTATTTATAAGAAAGAGCAGAGAAGAGGGTGATAGAGAGTAAAAGACAGAGAGAGGGAGAGAGACAGTACACCAGGGCCTCTAGCCACTGCAAATGAACTCCAGAAAGATGTTCCACCTTGTATATCTTCCTTTATGTGGATACTGGGGAATTGAATCTGGGTACGTTTGCTTTGCTGGAAACCACCTTAACTGCTGAGCCATCTCTCCTGCCCACATCCTGCATTATTATATTGCAAACTCTACCTTTAAAAAAAGATGAAAAATCTGTGGGACTATTTCAAGTAGATTCCATATTCACTCCAATCTTCACATCCTAAACCTCAGTCACTATTGTACAATACTAATCCCTTTAAAACTACTCTTTGTCTTTTATGCTCATAGTAATACTGCGTCAGATATTAGTCTTAGAAATGCATTGCTTCTTGACTTCTGGCCAAGATGGCAACTGCCATGCTGTGCTGCAAATCCAGGGGAAAGAAAGGCAAGACATTAAGGATTTTCTGGGTCTTCTTGTCAGTGGGAGGGGATGGGGGAGAGAGGGAATCATGAGGGCGGGTAGACCACCCCTCCCACCAAATACCAAATAGCCGCCACAGATGCCACTCCCCACCATGCCCTGCTGCCGTGGCTGCACACTCCAATTGCATGCCGATCAAGCACTGATCAATCCCTGCGTGCCAAAGCTTAAGCTGCTCTGCACACTTGCCCACATTACTGCTCCTGCCACTGTACATTTAATGAGCCCAGTCCCACAGCAACTGCCACACAACCCAGACTGTGTCTCTCACTTGAGCCAGCTTGGGTGCCAACCCCTACCTGTCTGCCATGCCAGCCATCCCCCATTCTCCTGTGACAGGGGAGAGCAGACTGTTTCTGGGTCCCAGTGTTCCCAGCCAGAGTTTGGGCTGCATCAGGGCTGGGTAACTCAGTCCCACTCCAAGCTTGAACACAGGCAGCTTTGGTGCATTACCGCTTGAAAATTCAGTCAACTTTGGCACCACTCTCAGGTAGTAGATAGGCAGCTTTGGCCAGTGGGATCTAAAGCCCAGGCTGCTTGGCAACTTCCCCAGGCTGCCTCAGATTCCCATTGTGCTAGAGCCCAGGCTGATCCACCCACCTACCTGCCCATACACTGTCAACGGCAGACCACAGCACAAAAGAAATAACATAAAAATCAAATGCGAGAAAATACAGTTAGATCACCCAGCCTACAATGAATACATCCAACGAAAACACAGAAGAGTCATTAGGATCAGAACATAAAATTGAAGCTATGAGCAATGCAACCTTGACCAACCTACTGGTAGAATTTGCAGTAAGCAACAAATAACCGATAATCTTGTTAATGCTACCATCACTAAGCTAGAATAAATTGATAAGACATTGGAAGGCATTCAAAGAGAGTTAAAAGATTTGAGGAAGAATGAAAAATAAATCAGCTAGCCATACTAAATGAGGACATAAAAAATGCAAGAATGAATTCCAAGAATCATCAAGAAAATCAGAAAATGATGTGAAAAGGGAGCTTGACAGAGCGATGGAAATCATACATAGAAAGGTAGTAGACAATGCAAATTTAATTGAAGAAGTACAAAACTCTGTAGAGGCTATCAAGAATAGAGTCAGCAAAGTGGAGGATAGAAACTCTGATATGAAAGACAAGATGGAAGAAACAGTTTGAGAGTTCAAAAATTTCAGTAAGTTCAAAAGTTCCTGTGAACAGAACATGAGGGAAATATGGGATACACTTAAACGTCCTAATATCAGAATCATTGGGATACCAGAAGGAGAAGAATTTCAGACCAAAGCCATGGAGAACATATTTAACAAAATAATTGAAGAAAACTTCCCCAGTCTGTTAAAAGAAAGGCCAATCAAGATACAAGAAGCCAACAGAACTCCAAACAAACTAGACCAAAGGAGAAACTCTCCAAGACATATTATCATTAAGACTCTAAACATTGAAACCAAAGAGAAAATCCTAAAAGCAGCAAGAGAAAAACAGCAAACCACTTTCAAAGGTAACCCCATCAGAATTACCTCAGACTTCTCAATGGAAACCCTGAAAGTTAGAAGGGCCTGGAATGAAACTCTCCAAACTCTAAGAACCTATGGCTTCAAACCCAAACTACTGTACCAGGCAAAAGTATTCCTCATAATAGATGGTGAAAGAAAAACTTTCCATGACAAAACTCAGCTTTGCAATTATATGAACACAAAACCAAACCTACAGAGAATATTTCCAGAAATTCTCCACATAGAAGAAACAAATAACCAAACTCAATGCCTACAGGAAGCAGATCACAAAAACCAAACTCAGAGTAGGCACAAAAAACTTCAAAGCCCATGAAAACACCAACACATATCTACCATCACAATATGGCAGGGATCAAATCAAATCTCACAGTCATTACCCTAAATATTAATGGCTTTAATTCACCCATCAAAAGACACAATCTAACAGGATGGATCAAAAAATTAGATCCCTCAATCTGTTGCCTTCAAGAAACCCAACTCATCAATAAAGACAGATACCTCCTCAGAGTGAAAGGGTGGAAAACAGTATTCCAAGCAAATGGGAATAAGAAACAAGCAGGTATAGATATATAAATATCAGATAAAATAGACTTCAAACCAAAAATAATAAAAATGACAAAGAATGCTACTTCCTACTTAACAAGGGAACAATCCATCAAGAGGATATTACAATCATACATCTGTATGCACCAAACACAGAGACACCACAGTTCATAAAACAAAACCTTCTTGACAATAAAACAGAAATAACCACCAACACCATAATAACTGGGGACTTTAACACACCATTATCAGTAATAGACAGATAATCTAAACAGAAACTGAACAGGGAAATAAGAGAGTTCAACAAAACCATAGATCACTTAGACCTAACGGACATCAATAGAACTTTCCATCCCATATCCACAGACTACACATTCTTCTCAGCAGCCCAAGGAACATTCTCTAAATTAGACCATATACTGGATCACAAAGACTGTCTCCACATATTTAGGAAAATTGACATAATTCCGTGTATGATATCAGATCACAGTGCTATATTGCTAGAAATCAACAGCAAAAGATCCACCAAGAATCCCAATGTCACCTGGAAACTGAACAGCACACTTTTAAACAATAAATGGATGGTGGATGAAATAAAAACTGAAATTGAATGACAATGAGAACACATCATACCAAAAGTTATGGGACACAATGAAGGCAGTACTCAGGGGAAAATTCATAGCACTCAATGCCTTAATAAAAAAGACAGAAAGATCCCAAACCAACAACCTAACCATTCTCCTAAAGGCACTGAAAAACAAGAAAAATCCAACTCAAAGAGCTCCAGAAGGAAAGAAATAATTAAAATCAGATCAGAAATTAATGAATTGGAAACCAAGGAAACAATTAAGACAATTGACAAAACAAAGAGCTAGTTCTTTGAAAAAATAAAAAAGATTGACAAACCCCTGGCCAATTTGATCAAGCAAAAAAAGGAGATGCTTCAAATTAACAAAATTCAAAATGAAAAAGGAGAGATCACAATAGACATAAGTGAAATTGGGAGAATCATCAGGACTTATTTCAAAAACCTCTACTCCACAAAACTGGATAATATGGAGGAGATGGATAAATTCCTGGATGTATACCATCTATCAAAGCTAAACTCAGAGCAGATTAATCACCTCAATGAACCATCACACTCATAGAGATTGAAAAAGTAATAAAAAACCTCCCCAAGAAGAATAGTCCAGGACCAGATGGCTTCTCAGCTGAATTCTATCAAACCTTCATGGAAGAATTTAAACCAATCTTCCTGAAATTGTGCCACACAATTGAGGAACAGGGAAAGCTACTCAACTCCTTTTATGAAGCTAGTATCACTCTAATTCCAAAACCAGGCAGAGATGCCACAAGACAAGAAAACTACTGGCCAATTTCCCTAATGAAACTAGATGCAAAGATCCTGAACAAAATCCTCACAAACCGAATCCAACAACACATCAAAAGCATTATTCACCTTGACCAAATGGGATTCATTCCAGAAACACAAGGGTGGTTCAACATATGGAAATCTGTCAATGCCACATAAACAAGCTTAAACATAAAAAAACACGTGATCATTTCGATAGATGCAGAAAAGGCCTTTGACAAGTTACAACATCATTTCATGATCAAAACATTGGAGAGAATTGGCATGGTTAGCTCATATATTAGCATAATAAAGGCAATATACAAAGCTCCAAAAGCCCAAATAATACTTAATGGAGAGAGACTGGAGGAATTCCCACTAAGATCAGGAACAAGACAGGGTTGTCTTTTCTCACCTCTGCTTTTTAATATAGTACTGGAAGTTCTAGCTCAAGCAATAAGACAGGAGAAGGAAATAAAAGGGATACAATTTGGAAAGGAAGAAGTTAAGTTAGCTCTATTCACTGATGACATGATTGTATATGTAAGAGACCCAAGAGCCTCCATCCCCAAACACCTGAAGGTGATTAACTCCTATAGCAAAGTAGCAGGATACAAAATCAATGTACAAAAATCAGTAGTATTTCTCTATGCAAATGACAATGTACAGATAATGAAATAAGTGACATTGTCCCATTTTCAATAGAAACAACAACAAAAATACCTTGGAGTAACATTAACCAAAGAAGTGAAGGATCTATAAAATGAAAACATAAAAACACTCAAAAAAGAAATTAAGGAGGACTTGAGAAAATGGAAAGACCTCCCATGCTCCTTGATAGGCAGAATTAAAATTGTGAAGATGACAATCCTACCAAAGGCAATATATAGATTTAATGCAATTCCAATTAAAATCCCTACAGTGTTCTTCACAGAGATAGGAAAAATGATCTCAAATTTCATATGAAAAGGCAGAAGGCCTCACATATCCAAACATGTCCTCAGCAAAAAAATACCTCTGGTGGCATCACCATACCTGATCTAAAGCTATATTACAAAGCCATAGTAATAAAAACAGCATGGTACTGGCATAAAAACAGGAGTATAGACCAATGGAATAGACTTGAGGACCTGGACTTTGGGTCAAGCAAATATAGCTAATTGATATTTGACAAAGGCCCTAACAATATAGGCTGGAAAAAAGACAGCATCTTCAACAATCGGAGCTGGACTAACTGCATAACCACATGCAGGAAATTGAAACTTGATCCACACATTTCACCATGCACTACACTCAAATCCAAATGGATGAAAGTCCTCAATATAAGACCAGAAACTTGGAAGAAAATTTAGGAAGTACTTTCTATGATATAGGAATGGAAAAAGACTTCCTGAACAAAACCCCAGTAGCTCACAATCTTAAAGAGTCAACCAATGGGATCACATGAAGCTGAAGAGTTTCTTTACAACAAGCATACAATAAGCAAAGCCAATAGAATACCCATAGAATGGGAGAAAATATTTCTGGGTTATCCAACTGACAGAGGCCTCATCTCTAGAATCTACAAAGAACTCAAAAATCTAAACAGTAAGAAGTCAAACACCCCACTCACAAAATGGGGCAAAGAGCTGACAGGCAGTTCACAGGGGAAGAAACACAAATGACAAACACACACCTAAGTACATGTTCATCATCCCTAATCATCAGAAAAATGCAAATTAAAACAACTATGAGATCCCACCTTACTCCAATAAGAATAGCAAAATTCAAAAAAATCAAACAATAGTCAATGCTGGTGAGGATGTGGAGAAGTAGAAACACTCATCCACTGTTGGTGGGAATGTAGGGTTGTACAACTACTTTGGAAAGCAATATGGAGACTCCTGAAAAAGCTGACTATATAGATACCAACAGACCCAGTTATTCCCTTACTGGGCATCTACCCTAAAACCTTCAAACCACAGGCCAGAGAGATTTTCTCAACCATGTTTGTAGCAGCTCAATTCATAATAGCTAAGAGCTGGAATCAATCCAGATGTCCAACACTAGAAGAATGGATAAGTAAGATGTGGTATATCTACACAATGGAATTTTATACAGTAGTAAGAAAAAAATGACACAAAGAAATTTGAGGAAAAATGGTTGAATCTGGAACAGATCATTCTCAGTGAATTTAGCCAATCACAGAAAAAAAAAAAAAATCGCCATGGAGTCTCACTCATCCACAGCACCTAACCTGAATCTACCCAAGATGCCTTACATACCCAAAAAGCATCTTATGGACTAGACATTAGGATAGATGGGGAGGGAGGGGAGGCCATAGAAGCGGTGGGAAACACTAACCTAGACCAAATCAGCAATGGTACCATAAAATTCTACTTCCCTAAAAGGCAGACCAAATGGCTGAATGTTCACCATGCCCTTACCAGAAACACCCGAACCACAAGACACTGGAGAGGGTAGGATCAAATCTAACCTAAATCTTCTACATATTCCCTCCTCTCTCTCGCTCTCTCTCTCTCTCTCTCTCTCTCTCTCTCATTCTCTCTCTCCTCTCTAACTCTTGTATAACTTCCTGCATGTGGTTATCCAGTTTGTCCAGCACCGTTTGTTGAATATTCTGTCTTTTTTCCACCATATATTGTTAGGGCCTTTGTCAAATATCAAATACCTTTTTCTTCATTTTCTTAGTGGGCACTGACCTGTAACTCCCAGTACCAGCATGGGGCTATCATCCACAATAAGCTTTTGATCAGAGAAACCTACAAGGTTTCCTAAAAGAATGACAGATTTCTGTCAGAGTACTTGATGACCCACCAAAGTTAGTGGTAAGACCCTATTGCTGAATACACCATATGCACCTGATATGTAAAATGGAAGGGCATGGCTGGAAGCCAGGAGAGAGTCAGTCCCCTGACAGTCAGCGCATCTAGTGCCAGAAGGTGCTACATGGGTGACTGGGGAAATGAACAATATCTGTCCAAGCAACTCATGGTCTAACCTACTTAGCAACAAATAACCTGTTGTAATGCCCACATGAGTGCAATAGTGGCACACAGCCATGGTGGAGAACCAACTGCTCTTGATTTGGCTAACTGATCCCCTCAGTGGTACAGGACCCATAGTTGGAAGTGGGAAACAAATCAGAACCATACCCAAACATAAGCGCATCTGCAATATCAATCTACCATTAATCATGGGCTACAAGAGGACCTACACCTATTAAACTCTCTATAAAAAATGTAAGGGTCATCTCATTTGTCCTGGTGCTAACTTACTCTCTGTTGGAGAATCTGCTTCTATTTTTCAGATAGATGCAGATCCTAAGGAAAGAGCCACCCCATAATACCTCAAAATGGCCCCGGGCTGAAACTAAGGAAAATTGGCCAAACAAGCAAGGTGCTGTTTTCCTGATGAAACAGATACCAGCATAAGAGGGAAGGAGACCAGCACAGAGAAAAATCAACTCCAACCAAATCAGAGAGCCAGAGCCTCAGAGGCCCCCAACACCTCATCACTGAAGCAGAACAAATGTGAACCCAACATAGCTCAGGGAAATTTTGCAGAAGAGGGCACAGAAAGAATGTCAGAGCCACATTTTGGGTCATGATATGCAGAGACATTTATCGTACCAATAACTGTGGGCTAACTCCACAAGGTATGACCCATATAGCTCAACAAGGTGGTCCAATGCAGAGGGGGTAGGTCACAGATGAGCCTAATAATGGTACCAAACTGCCTGTATTGGCTGAATAGAAAACTAATTTTTTTTAAACTTTTTTTTTTAAAAGGAATGCATTGCTTCTTAAAAAATAAAAACAGATAACATTGATTTGGAGTTGGAAACATTGAGTGAGGCAGGTAAAGTACCTTATAAACTGTTATTCAAGTAAAAGACATAAGCTAACAATTCATGCAAACTAAAAATATACAGTAAGCCAACTGGTAGAGTAGTTTGGAAAAATGGTGACTTAACTTTGTACTTTCAGAACAATTTCATCTGCCCTCTACAGTAACAGCAAAGATAGAAAAGTGCCAAATCAACTTAGCACTGTAGAAAGATGATTTTAAGGCAGAATATATACTATGTCACTTCTTCTATTTGAACTGTACATGATAAGATACAGAAAATATGAGCTGAAGAATGAAATGTTTGTTCAGCTTGTGACCAGAATGTGTAAGGGGAAATGAAGCACCAAGGTTAATAAATTAACCTACTCTTTCTCCAGGTTACCAAGTTGGCAAATGTCATTTCAGGTAAAAAGTAAAGCAAGGTTGAAGAGAAAAAACAAACAAACAAACAAATAAACCCCTGTATATGGATACTAGATCTTTTTAAAGACATCCACTGAATATCAATGGGTGTTTAACTGACTCAAGTGAAGAAAGAGACTTCTCAGAATGTTGTGCTTTTCCTCTAAGACTAATACATCCTTATTCATAGAAGGATGGTCTTCAAAAGATTATGGGTATGGTTGGAGGAATTTCTCAGTGGTTAAAGGTGCTTGCCTTCAAAGCCTTAAAACCCAGGTTCAGTTCCCCAATACCTATGTAATGCCAGATGCACAAAGAGGCACATACATCTGGAGTTCATTTGCAGCAGCTGGAGCCCCAGTCATGGCAAGTCTGCCCGTGTCTTCTCTCTTTCTCTCTCATTGCAAATAAACAAATAAAATTGGCAATTTTTAAAAGGATTATGGGTGTAGGCATTGAGATCACAAAGCACATTGAATCAAATTTGTAGAAAGCAGACAATTTTTAGTATTATATCATTGTATCATAACATATCATATCATTGTTTAGTATCATAACATTGGTCTCTGAAAGTGAAACTCTAAGAAAAAGGGGATTTTGGCTCCCAAATTTAACTAAGAAGGAAGCACTTAGAGAATGCTACTTAGGTTCTTTATTTTTAGTTCTTTACTCTTTGCAGTGAATTACTCAAGCTTATTAAGTTCAATGTGATTATAATTTTGTGAGTCATAAATGAAGATTAGGTTAACTGGATGTATCTTCTGCTCGACAACAAATCAATTAAGGTCATTCCCTTACATGACTTCATTATTCACCAAGCTTAGAGATTAAGATAAATCTTATTTAAGGTTCTGGTACCTTGCTGTTCCTCCAGGTGACCTCTCCCTCCATACAATGAACTTGGACTTCTTTCTCATAGGTTGTCTCAAAATACTTGAACTACTTTACTGGGAGCTGGTTTACAAAGAAGGATTGTTACAAAAGCAAAATTTGTGCCTATACTTATATTCAAGGCCTAATGGTTAAATATCTCTCCTGTCACTCACTTTCTTTTAATTCAGTCACAAGGGCCAACACAAATTCTACAATGAGTGGGTCCCATCTCTTACTGGAAGGAGTGAGAAAGTATTTGCTAATACCTTAATTTACCTGGCATCAACATTGTTTATACCTTTGAAAGCTAAAGACTTCTGCAAAGAACAAATTAACAAAATGTTTGAAGGCTGAATCAGGTGGCAGGATGAAGTTTGATACAGAGAGGTGTCAAAGCAGAAAATGATGCAATGGATTGGAAAATAATTGGAGCAAGTGAAGAGGTAAGTGAAATGGGGATCCATCTCTCATGCTCTACTCATGGTGTATTTTTGTACTTGGTAGAGAGGGTTCTACATTTTCACAGCAAAATTCCAAAACCCTTATATCCATTTAATATGCCAATCCATTTCTTCTTTTTTTGTGTAACTAGTTCTTTTATTTTCTTACATTTTTATTGATGGTGTTTCCAAACAAACAAGCAAACAAAAAATTTCTTTTTGTTAAAGGTGGATACTGGATACTGTTCCACTGTATAATGATCATTCACGTATTGATGAATGTTGGTTGTTTTCACATATTAAATACTATGAAAACTATTGCAATCATAATGAGAATTCAGAATTATATTAAAAATAATGATATCTGTTCTTACAAATATGCCTAGAAATGGTATTGCTGAGCCAAATTGTGATTTGAATTTTAATTTAGATTGTCCTATTTTCTTCCTGTGGATATGTAGCACTTTGCTTAAGTTGCCTGCCTATTTTACTACATCATCTGCACAGATTTTTTGTGGGAACAAGGTTGGCTTAGCATATTCAAGTTAATGAACATGATAGATCATTTTAACACAATGAGCATAAATATACCATCTCAATAGCTTCACAAAAGGTATTTAACAAAGTTCAATACATATCTATAACAATATCATATTCAACAACTATGTATAGAAGACAATGCTTCAACATAATAAAGCTATATATCATAAAGATATAGCTAATATCAGCCTTAATTATGAAAAACTGGAAGGCTTATTTCTAAACCCGGGAATTTCTTCTATGCATATGGAAATTCCTGTTGTGTGGTCCTGTGTATATTTCAGTGTATTGGCATACCAAGGATAGGCTACTTGACATAGGCATCCACACAAAGTATCTTCATATGACCACAAAATGCAGCTCTGATGTCATAGCTCAATTTGGACATTCCTGAAAAGGATGAACATAGAGCTACCAACAGACCCAGGTTTTTCCTTACTGAGTTTTTATCCTACATGCTGCATGCATCAATACACAGACATTTGCTCAACCATATTTATAGCTGCTCAATTCATTATAACTAAGAAATGGAATCAACCCAAATTGAGCACAGGGAAATATGCGGGGGGGGGGGGGGAGGGGAGGGGAATGTCAGAGCCACACATTGGGTCACAATGCACAGAGACATTTTCTCCTACCCATAACTGAGGGCTAACCCCACAATTCATGACCTTTATTCCCCAACAAGGAGGAGAAAGGGGGAGAAGGGAGTACAGAGAGGAGGCTAACAATGGTACCAACTTGACTGTATTCACTGAGTACAAAACTAATTTAAAAAATATTAAACATAAAAAAAACATAATTCGGGGCTGGAGAGATGGCTTAGCGGTTAAGTGCTTGCCTGTGAAGCCTAAGGACCTCGGTTAGAGGCTCGGTTCCCCAGGTCCCACGTTAGCCAGATGCACAAGGGGGCGCACGCGTCTGGAGTTCGTTTGCAGAGGCTGGAAGCCCTGGCGCACCCATTCTCTCTCTCTCCCTCTATCTGTCTTTCTCTCTGTGTCTGTCGCTCTCAAATAAATAAATAAATAATTAAAAAATAATGTTTAAAAAAACATAATTCCATGAATTGCAAACAAAGTTGTGGTACATTTATGCAATGAAATTCTACTCAGCATTAAGAAAAAAATGATACGATGAAATTTGTAGAAAAATTGACGGAATTCGAACAGACCATACTCAGTGAACTCACACAATCACAAAATGGCAGATGCCACATGGTGTCATTTATCTTCTGTTCCTTACCTGGACTGTCTGAGTTGATGTTCATACCTGACAGGCAACTCAAAGCCCACACAATAGGAATTGAAGGGTTTGGGGTCAGGGGAGGGGAAGTAGGGGAAAACAAATACAAAATTCAATCCAAAATGATTTGATACCATAGAAACCTTTATCCTTAGAGATAGCCTAAACAATATAACTCTCAAAAGGAGTAAGGAGAGAACACTTAAAAGTAGGGCTCTGATGGGGATAGAATGAAGGCTAAGCTTAAAGAATTTTTTGTCCTTGTCTCTAAACTGTAACTCCCAGTATTAGAGATTGGTTACTATCCACATTGAGGTGCTGATCATAAAGACTTATGAGGGAGCTGGAGATATGGCTTAGTGGTTAAGCACCTGTGAAGCCTAAGGACCCTGGTTTGAGGCTCGATTCCCCAGGATCCACATTAGCCAGCTGCACAAGGGGGCATACACTTCTGGAGTTCGTTTGCAGTGGCTGGAGGTCCTGGCATGCCCATTCTCTCTCCCTCTCTCCCTCTTTCTTTCTCTGTCTGCTGCTTTCAAATAAATAAATAAATAAGAATAAACAATTAAAAAAAAAAACACAGACTTATGAGGTCCCCAAATCAAGACAGCTTTCTGTCAAAACACTTGATTGCCTGTCTGAGGCAAAAGCTAAGACCCTATTAGTGAAGATACCATATGTTGCTGATACAGAGCATGGAGAGTCCTGGCTGGAATTCAGAAGAAAGCCAGTCCCCAGACAGTTAGCTTGTCTAGTGTTGGAATGTGAGACATGAGCTACTGGGGGGAAATGGCCAACAATGGTTTGAGCAACCACAGGTCTATGTTACTCAAAAAACAAACACCCTGACATGATGAAAATGGCAGTCTACAGTGGTACACACACTCAGTGGGTAATAGATCCACTCAATGTAAAGAAACCTATATCTAGAATTTGGGACAACATCAGAATCCTATGGAGACAAAGATCATGTTCTCCAGTGTCAAACTTTCACTAATCTTTGGCTAAAAGAGGGGTTACATGAACCAAAATATCTCCCTAAGTTAATAATGCTTATCTAACTTAAACTATGATGACTTCACCCTCCATTAGAAAATTTGTTCCTCTTTTTCAGGAGGAGATAACCTACCCCTCACACTTTAGCCAAGTAACAGCTGAATCAGGAATGGGGAGACAGGTACAAGTTCTATTTTCATTCTGTTCCTGATAATCAGCTTCAGGGGATAGACCCTGAGGATACTCACCACCTACCAAAGTAGAGATCCAGAGGCTCCTAAGAGCTCACTACTAAAGTAGAGTTAAAACTCACCTACCACGTTGGTAGTATACAGCTTTAGGTTCACTGAGATGACCTTCCAGAGCAGGCACAGTTATGGAGGAAGGAATATTTATTGAAGTTTAAAGGTCCAGGGGAAGTTCCACAATGGCAGAAGAAGTTGGCCTGCTTTCATGGGACCAATACAGAGGCCAAAGCCACAAACCAAAAGTCACACAGCACAGCAAATTTCAGGAACTCCAGCTAGACACGCTTTGTATATCTTTAGACTGTAATCTCAAACCCATCACCAAACCTTAAAATATTCCCAGTTACACTGCCTCCAGCAGGTGGCTGTCAGTGCAATCTACAAACTAATAAAATACTGAATATATTGGGGGCCATCTATTCAAACTACTGCATTCTGCTCCTGGCCTCCAATAGATTCAAAACCATCAGACATTGTAAATTGCATTTAGTCTAATTTCAGAGGTCCCCACAGTCTTCACCAACTTACGAGAGTTGTAATGTCCCAAGTCTCCTCTAAGACTTAAGATTTTCTCTTAGTTGTGAGTCCTGTAAAATCAAATAATGTAAATACTTTCAAAATATAAAGACACAGAGTAAACATTTTCAACTGGTATAAAACAGAGCAAGGAAAGACTAGAACAATGCAAACTAAACTACTACCAAGCAATCATCAAACTTCTGCCACTCAAATACATTATAACCAGAGACTGACAGTTTCCAGATTTTGTAATTATGCTCCACCAGCTAGGCAAAGAAGCCAGAGAAAACTTCCATCCCAGGCCAACAGTGCACTGAACTACAGCCTTTGCATAGTCCTGGTATTTACAAAATATCTTTGGGTCTTTTTGCAAACCACAGTGCATCTTCCAAAGGCTCTTCTAGCCTTCCAGTTAGGGTCATCATGCCCTGACTCATGCCGCATCTCAGCAGTGGCTCCTGGAACCATGTTCAATTCATGACCACTCCATGCATTTTTTATGTTTCCAAAACAAATGCCAGGTATCCAGAACACACCCATGTTCTTAATTCAGGGACAAAATAAATCATGAACTTAAAGAGCAGATTCCTTTTCCAGCCAATTCTTCAAAAGCATTTGCATCTCTATCATAGTTTTTCATCAGGCATCTTCACCATTGTTTTAATGTAAAGCAGTCAGACCATGCTCCTTAAAATTGCTAATGTGTTAATGATACTAGCTTCAGCAACCTAAAACCAATCTCAGTGCTTATAATTTTAACTTGTTTGAGGTTTTCCAACTTAAAATCTTAAATCTTTCTGTCCAATAGCTTTAGACAAGCACATTAGTCCATTACAAATTTAAGCTTGATCAACCTTTCTGAGCTTAGCAGCAGAATGCAGCCATCCCTTATGCCAGTAGTCCAGTTCCAACAAAGTCCTCTGCAGTCTTTCCTTCCTCTTTAAAAATTTATAAGCCAAGCCTCAAAGTTCAATATTGTCTGCACTTAGCATTTTCAAACTCTCATCAGAATAGCCCATAATACTTGGCTTACTACTCCAGAAGGCATCTTCAGTTGCAAGCACCAAGTCCATGTCCATTGCTCCAAAACAAAGTTCCAAAATACCAAAATACACATAGTCGGGTTCATCTCAGCCAACTCCTGGTACCAACATCTGTAGCAGACAGCTTCAGGTTAACTGAGACGAACTGCCAAACCAGGCACAATTAGTAAGGAAGGGATTTATTGCAGCTTAAAGATCTAGGGGAAGTCTCATATGGTAGAAATTAGCCTACTTTCACAGGACCAAACACAGACAGAAAAGCTGCAAGCCAAAAACCAGCCACACAGCACAGCACACTTCAGGAACTCCAGCTAGGCACACTGTGCATATCTTTAGATTGGAATCTCAAACCCACCACCACACCTTAAGATCTGTCCAGTGACACTGCCTCCACCCAGGTGGCTGCAGATGAAAACAACAAACAAAATTCAAAAACAACCTGAATATATTGGTGGCCATCTATTCCACCTATCACACTAGAGATCCAGAGGCTCCTAAGAGCTCATCACTCAAGTAGACTTAAAACTCACCCACCATGGCTCAGATAATTTTGCCAAAGAGGGGGCACAAAGATTGTAAGAGCCACAGGTTGAGATACCATGCCTAGACTCATTCCCTTTCCCCCAAATAACTGACTACTGCTTCCACAATGTATAAACCACAAACCCATAGAGAATACCTGCAACCCTACTGAAGAGGGTCCCCAATGGAATGGGGCAGGGATGAGGGAAAAGAGAGTACCAACACATGATGTATCTATATGAAACATCTGGTTAATAATGACAATAAACATAGAAAAAAATTTTGAAAACCAACAAAAATCATGAAGATACAGAAGCCATCAATATAATTCTCATAATTAAAATAATTTTAAAAACTGAATTCATTATTTTTTCTTTTGTTTTGTTTTAAGTAACATTTCATTTTCTTGAAAGGGAGAGGGGAGAGAGAGAGAGAATAAGTGTGCCAAGACCTCTAGACACTGCAATAAAATAAAATAAATAAAATAAAATAAAATAAAATAAAATAAAATAAAATAAAATAAATCTACACATGTGTTGCCTGTGCATCTTGATTATATGAGTACTTGGAAATTGAACTTAGGTCCTTAGACTTCACAGGTAAGTGCCTTAAGGGCTAAGCAAAGTCTCCAGCCATTTTTTTTTCTTTATATAAAAGTAGGTTTTCTCAAGCATATTGTTATAAGTAGATTAATGTTGCAGTTGTAAGGGTCCAAGAATTGTTGAAGAAAGATGTGAGACTCAAGTAGTATGTAAAAGCAAAGAGCTTTTATTCTACATAATCAGCCAACATGCAGGGGTCAACCATTCATGCAAAATGGAAACCCTGAGAGGAGCTCACAGGCTCCTTTTAAGCACAGCTGGAGGAATTTTTTTTTTTTTTGAGAGCGACAGACATAGAAAGACAGATGGAGGGAGAGAGAGAGAATGGGTGCGCCAGGGCTTCCAGCCACTGCAAACGAACTCCAGATGCGTGCATCCCCTTGTGCTTCTGGCTAACGTGGGACCTGGGGAACCGAGCCTCGAACGGGGGTCCTTAGGCTTCACAGGCAAGCGCTTAACCGCTAAGCCATCTCTCCAGCCCAAATTTTGACGTGCTTAATCTTTTCAAATATGATTGGCTAATTTGGACAGTAGCTGTACTTGCACTCTTTTGATTGGTCCTGAGGTTTTGGCAGGCTACTCTAGGGGAATTTCAGGCAGGTTAGGTAACTTTTTAAATGATTGGCTAGGCAAGCAGCAATTAGAGTTGTGCATCTCTGATTGGTTGGGGCAGAAGAGTTGCAAAAGGCATGAAAGGGACATGTCTCCAGGAAATGACTCAGCACCTGGATGGTTATCTTTTCTAGCCACATGTCAGGATCACTGTTGACTAATAGCCCGCCCTTTCTGAAAGTTTTTTCTGCCTCTCTGAGAAACTGGAACTTAGGCCTAGTTAGAGTGGCATCTTACTAAAGCCTGTCAAGGCATCAGTTTGGTCCCTTCAGTAGTCAGGTTGGCATTGCTGGTAGAAATCACCCAACCAAGAGCAGCTTGTGGGAAAAAGGGATTTTTTTTTTTTTTTTTTTTTTTTTTTTTTTGGTTTAGAGGCTCTGGGGGAAGTTCCACGATGGCAGGGGAAAATGATGGCACAAGCAGAGGGTGGAACTCACCCCCTGGCCAACATAAGGTGGACAATAGCAACAGGAGAGAGTGGCAAAACTGGCATGGGTAAACTGGCTATAACACCCATAAGCCTGCCCCCCAAAATACACTGCCTCCTGGAGGGTTCATTCCCAAATCTTGATCAGCTGGGAACCTAGAACTCAGAAGACCTAATTTTATGGAGAACACCTGAATCAAAGCACAACATCCTGCCCCTGGCCTCCATAAACTGGTAACCATACAACATGTAAAATGAAATCTATTCATCCATTTTTAAAAGTCCCCACAGTTGTTTTTTTTTTTTTTTTTTCTGTGCACAATGGCACAGAATAAACCTTCACACTGCAAGAGATGGCATTGGGCATAGCAAAGAAATATTCAACCAATATAAGATTTATATAGGGAAAACATCAAACTCTAGTTTCAAGTCCAACAACTCTAGTCATTAACAAATCTCCAAGTCTGATAATTCTAACCAGCAACACGTCTCTGGCATTCCAATTCTGCCCCTCCAGCTAGGCTATTCACAGTCCTGGTAAAATTCATTGGGCTGGCAGGTTTCCTTGCAGCCATCCCATGGCCCCGGCATCTACACTGGGTCTCCACTGCACTCCATGGTTCATCCTCATGGCTCCATTGGGTTTCCATGTGGGCATCCATCAAACCTGCTTCACACTGCCCATGGATATTTCCAAAACACAAGGGCATGTTGCAAACTCAATGATCCTTTCTTTCCTGGATTTCTTATATTCCACAATACCAGGTAGGGTGCCAAATTTTTAATCCATGGGGGAATAAAGCAGACTGAAAAACAGAAAACTTCTTGAGCACTCAGGCACCTCCAAAAGAGTCTACATTCTTCCTGTTGCCCCAGTGCAAGTCAGCTAGCCCAGTCTCAATAGGCAATAGTGCACCCCAAATTTTTCTTTCTGTGCCATATCCCTTTGCTCACTCCAGTTCATTTCTATGCAAAGCAACCCTGCACACATTCTCAGGACACGGGCATAAGAGCAAGCTTCTAACACAAACTTCTAGCCCAGTCTAAGCAAAGTTTTCTCACCGTCATAAGCCAAACCTCACAGTCCATAGTTCTTACTGCATTCAGGTTTTGCAGCTCAGACATGAATAGTCACCCAAGCTGTACTTACAGCACTGGAAGGTATCTCTTAGGCCAAGGTCCCAAATCCTTCCACATTCATCTTGAAAATCAGCTCCAAAAGCCAAAGCCACACAGTCAGGTGTTTAGCAACAATCCCACTCCTTGGTACCACTTTATTGTTGCAGTCAGGTTCTCATTGCTGGTAGAAATCACCCAACCAAAACCAGCTTGAAGGAAGAAAAGAGGTTTATTTTGGCTTACAGTCTCGAGGGGAAGCTTCATGATGGCAAGGGAAAATGATGGCATGAGAAGAGGGTGGACATCACTCCCCTGGCAAACACAAGGTGGACAATAGCAACAAGACAGTGTGCCAAACACTGGCATGGGGAAACTGGCTATAACACTCATAAACCAGCCCCGCAAAATACAATGCCTTCTGGAGGCATTAATTCCCAAATCTCCATTGGCTAGGTGTTGGTCACTGCCAGGCACAGGATGGAGCCTGCAGGGGAAGGGCCTGAGCTTCAAGGCAGGGCTAAGTACCCCCAAGGTATGGGAGACCACTCCCTCTCCAAGCCCAGCACACCAGAACTTAGGCTCTGCCCATCACTCTGTCACCTTTGGCCAGTTGCCTAGGAAATTCCTTATCAGCCTTCACCTAGATCACCAGACCCTTCACCCCCCTCCTACCCCCACCATTTCCTACATGCTGAAAGAAATATCTCCATAATTACGCATCAGAAATAAACTTGGTATGTCCAATCACCTTAGGATCCTTCCCCCACCCTCAGATGCTTATAAACCCATTTTACTTACAATAAACTGAGAGAACTGTGCAACTTTCTCCCGGGAGTGTTTCTCTCTGTCATGCGCTCACTCACCCCCAGTTGCCTGGATGCCTTCAGGGGGAACCACAGCCACCAGGAGCAAGAATCCAGGAACCCACAGCTGGGAACCTAGCATTCAGCACACCTAAGTTTATTGGGGACACCTGAATCAAACCACCACAATTACTAATCACATGATAATCCTAAAATCTTTTCCAGTTTTATGTTTCAATAGAGATGCTATTCAACTAAGATGTTATTTTCTAGCAAGCTCACTACAAGTTATATTATCAAATTCAATCACTTTAATGTACCTGTTCATAAATCAAAAACTATATAGAGTTTGTTTGTCCCTCACTATTTTTTCCAGTATTACAAAAAATATTATAATACATCACAAACCCAAGGAAAAAAATCAATATCCAAAATTAAAAATATAGTTTCTACTCGATTCATGTATTTATGCTCTAATTAAAAATCTTAACTTGAGCCATCATATATACCTACTGTCTATATTTTAAAATATTACTTTTATTGCAACTGAATCTCCTGATGGTGTATTCTGAAATTTATTTTATTTTCTTCATTAGCAAGTAGTTATCATATGGAAATACTATATTAATTTTAAGTACTTATATATCGGATACTTAAATTACTTAATTTGTTTCATAAGATAAATCTCATGATACTTTTTTGATTAGTATATTTTTTTGACTTCCATAATTATAGAGAATAAATCATGTTAATTCCCCCTGGCACACATTCCCATTCACAACTCCACTCTCCATCACATTCCTCCTCCCTCTCAATCAGTCTCTCTTATTCTTTGTTGTCATCATCTTTGTCTCCTATTATGATGGCCTTGTGTAGTTAGTATCAGGCACTACAAGGTCATGAATATCCAGCCCATTTTGTGTTTGGAATAGTGCATTGTAAAGAGTCCTACCTTTGTTTCGGTTATGATATATTTTTGTAAATAAACTAGTCAATGGCTATGACTTGCTAATAAATTACCCAGAAATCAATGGTGTTAAAAAAAAAAACCTGCTGTTTGGTTCTTGAATTCTATGGGTTACATAATTTGGCACATCAGAGTGTCATGTTTTGTCTCTGTAAGTAATGTAGGCCCACAGCTCCGATAGAAAGGTAGATCATTGTAATGTTCTTGATGTAGGTGGTGAATGGAAAACAAAATTACCTGGGGCTCTAGAAAAGTTGCTAAACAAAATGATGAATCACATAGGTAAGAAATAGTACTAGTATTTTGTTTTTATAAATTATGTACAGAGTTGACTACAATTTACAGAATTATGTTTTTCTTTTGAATGATAGATACACACACACACACACACACATATATATATATGTATATATATATATACATTACTTAATTACTTAAACATTACTTATACATTATGTGTGTGTATATATATATATATATATATATATATATATATATATATATATATATATATCTTTTCTTTTATTCTGTCTTAGAAGTCCTTTCCTTCTCTAGTTTTCATATCTCCAGATTGAGGATATTAACCTTTTTCAGTGGCATTACTTGAAAACTGTTTTCTTTTTATAAATTTTTAAATTATTTTTATTTTTTAGAGAGAGAGAGACAGAATTGGCACACCAGGGCTCAGCCACAGTAATTGAACTCCAGATGCTTGTGTCACCTACTGGGCATGTGTGACCTTGCATTTGCCTCACCTTTGTGCATCTGACTTAAGGGGGATCTAGAGAGTGGAACTTGGGTCCTTAGGCTTTGCAGGCAAGCACTTTAACCATTAAGCAATTTCTTTAGCTCTCTTTTCTTCATTTTCTGTCTTTTTAATGTATGTGCACCAATTTTTGTGTTTGAATACATGCATGTATGCCATGTGTGTTGGAACATATGTGTGCATGCATATGGAGGTCAGAGCTTGATGTGCTTCATCTTAATCATTGAAATAGATTCTTCCTCATGTAACACACTAATTTGGCAAGTCTACTTACTGAGCTTGCACCAGGGTTCACCTCTATTTTTTTAAGTATTTTGTGTGGAAAGAGAGTGAGTATTGATATGCCAGGGCCTCATGTCATGGCAAACAAATTCCAGACATAAGTACCACTTCATGTCTGGCTTTATGTGGGTACTGGGGAATCAAACTGAAGTCATCAGGCTTTGAAAGCCAGAACCTTTGGCTGCTGATCCATCTCTGTACGTGGATCACCCCTTTGTACTTTCTGAGTGCTGGAAGACATGTAAGTACTGCCAAGCCCTGCCTTTACATGGGTAGTGAGAGTCCAAAGACAGATCCTCATGCTTACTCCAAGAGTACACTTTACCAACTGAGCCACTACCCCAGACCCAAATGCATTGTATTTTGTGACACCACAATTATTCCCATCTCATACAGTGTCTTCACTATTTTTGAGTAAGTGCATGCATTGTATGGATAAATCATGTGTTGAGACCATCTTTTCCCTCCTTCCTGCCCTCAGTGGGGTTGCTGGTATTTCCCATGGAGCTGTGTGTTACACATTGTGGGAGCAGCAGTGTCTTCGATTTTAATCATCATTTTTCACACTCCTAGTACCCAAATCAGGTTCTCTGCTTTTTATTATGATTACTTAACAAACACACAGTATCTATTGAGTGATGTGACTGTGGTAGGCATTTTGTTTTCCCTGTAAAGGGCCAAAGAGTAGGTATTTTCTATTGTGGTCTATAGGTGATCCTTGTCGCAAAGGCTCAGATCTGCTAATGTTGCTAACCCCTGCCTACTCCAGCACCTTGGTTTTCATATGGAGAATCTTTAGTTATGTGTATCCTACCATGATCACTTGCTTTTTAGATAAAAGGGACAGAGATCTGATCCATGAGCAATGGAGTCCTTTGAAACAAAGGACTGTACTCATGGGAACAATCTCTTGGAAATATAGAGGTCAATGAGGCAGGAAGCCAATCATTGACTTGGGAATAAGAGATGAGACCCTTTATATGGAAAATAGAAGTGTCTGTAAATAGTGTATAAAAGTAGAATGACAGAATTAGAGAGAAAAGTTATATGAATGTGGGATTTCATTGCATATTTTAAATAAATTCAAATTAAAAATATATCAGAAGGGGCATTTATTTCTGTTTCTAATCCCAAGGAATAAAGGTATATTGACTTTAAATGGTTTATATTAAAATGGAAATTATTACTGAATTCAATACAGAATTTTTTATAAGGCAGCTATATCACATCTACACAGAATTCTCACAGATTAGTTTGGAAGTGAATTTAAAGGTACAGGTAAACTCAGAAAGTTTTAATCATCATATTATTCAACAGTGTTTAATACATTTAAGGAATGAGAAATATGTTAATATACTACAATAAATATTTTTAGAATTACTGTGCAAATTTTAAATTAGGAATGCATTATTTCTGACACACATTTTATTTCCTTTTAAATATGTATTTCGTGTGTGTGTGTATGTGTGTGTGTGTGTGTGTGTGTGTGAAAGAGAGAGAGAGAGAGAAAATGTATGCCAGGGAATCCTACCACTATATACAAAATTGAGATGTATGTACCACTTTGTGCATCTGACTTTTTGTGGGTACTGGGGAATTGAACGCAGGTGTTCATGCTTTGCAAGAAAGTGCCTCCAACAAAAGAAGCACTGCTCACCATGTGATAAGTACATAAATTCAGAATCATTTTAATGGAGAAAATGTCTTTAAATTCTACCTTGGAAGAGATTTTTAGAAGACTGAGTACACTGATATTTTTTAAGCCTGACTAGTTATGACTAAATATAAGTAATATATTCAAACCAATTTCTGCCGTAGGGATCTGTGATTAGATTTATTCTGTAATGGTTATAAAGGTTTGTGTGTGTGTTTAATCAGGGGAAGAAAGGGAGAAGAGTGAAATCATTATTTCTCTTCCATAGAAGGAGACTTCTTTACCATGATTCAGTCTAAAGGTTGTTCTGCAAGTGGCAATGGTGTCTAGTTTCTCCCACCCATTGAGAACTGACCCAGTTAAGTTTTGTAGTCAATAAAGACATTTACCATCATGACTGTTTCTTCCCAAGTTCCACACACAGCCATTAAATTTGAGTTTGTATGATAAACTTGGTGTTAATGGAAGGTAATTCAGTTAATTGAATTACATCCTTTCATATAGACAAAGATAAGGACATTAAACTTTATTCTGATTATTACTAGTGATTAAGCTCATAATTACTTTTGATACAGACTACCAAATTTCCCAATTTTACACTGTTATTAGAAAGGACAAGACGTTCCTGTTTTTTAAGGTTGACTATAATTACGTCTTGTATATCATATTTCTTATTCATTCACTCGCTGATGGACAGCTGGTTTAATTCTGTGTTCTTGTTCTTGTAATTATGAATAATGTTGTAATGAACATAGCTATAGCTTCTCTATACTACATACCAATTTTATTTTATTTTATTTATTTTTTTGTGATATGCTTACAAGTGGAATTACTGGAGCATGTAATTCTTTTTAAATTTTATTTTATTTGTTTTTCAGAGGAGGGGGGAGAGAGAACTGGTACACCAGGATCTCAACCACTGAAATAGAACTACAGATGCTTGCACCACATAGTGGGCAAGTGCAACCTTGCACTTGCCTCGCCTTTGTGTGTCTGGCTAATGTGGGATCTGGAGAATTGAACATGGGTCCTTAGGCTTTGCAGGCAAGCATCATAACCACTAAGGCATCTCTCTAGCCCATGTATTTCATTTTAAATTTTTTAAGGAACCTCCATATTATTTCACTCAATGACTATAGTAATTCACATTAGTACATGTGTTCCTTGTTAACCATATCTTCACCAACACTTATGATTTATTTTTTTAACAGCATCTATCTATGTATCCCCAGCTATCTTCTCACTTCTGGTCTTCATGGTTAAAATTCATGATTTCATGATTGCTGGGATTATTGGTGTGTGCCACCATGCCCAGCTGTTTTGTCTTTTGATAATCATCACCTTTTTAATCAATGCAGAATGACAGTTCATCATGGTCTTATCTGTCATTTACTGAATAACCAGTTGAAATACATTTGTTTGATATACTACTGACCATTGCATATCTTCATTTGAAAAAATACCTATTTTTGTCCATTTTTTTAAATGGGACTATCTATTTTTGCTACAATTTTTTTTTTGTTCCTTTGCAGTTTAATCTTTCAGTAGAGTTATGGTTGGCAAATATTTTGTGTCATCCTATAGTTTCACTTCAGTTGTATAGAAGTTTTCTTTTTATTTATTTTAATATAATCCTATTTCTTGATTTTTGCCTTTGTGACCTTGCTTTGGGAGCAGTATCCACCAAAGGTAACTGTCCAAACATGCCAGGAAGTTTTTCTTCTGTATTTTCTTCTAGTTTTTAACAGCTTTGGGTCTTGCAGTTAAATCTTATGAACCTTGACTTGATTTTCATATATGGTATGAGATAAGGGCCCAGTTTCATTCTTTTATATCTGCATGCATAGTGTTTATTTATTTCTGTGTATGTATAATATGGTGTAAGTTATATGTGTGGTATATGTCATGAATGCACATGTATGTGACCATGTGGAGCCCTGCACATGTGCCTGAGGTGGCCAGAGGATGTGTTGGGTTCCTGGTTCCATTGATCTTCCCCTGTCCTTACCTGACCCAGAGTCTCCTACTAACTGAAAATGTGCTTTTTTTTTTTCTCATACCCCAGTAATACTTTGCTCTCTGATCCCAAGTCTGAGGTGGCAGAAGCATGTGACAACACTCAGCTGTTTATGTGAGTCCTGGGGAATCTAACTCAAGCTGTCTTCTCAGGCCTTGTCAGGCCTTCATGTAGGCACAGGAAATGCACTCAACACCCTTCATTGAACAAAGTGTTCTCTCCCACTGTTCATTATTAGCACCTTTGTTAATGTCAACAAAGGAAATAATTATACCTTCATTGAAAATATGTAGACATTTTCTTGTCTTTATGCCTTAAATAATACTGTATCACAATTTACATACCATTTATATTATATTACATATATATTTATATTATATTATATTTATATTATATTATATATATTTATATTATATTATATTATATATATATTATGTAGAGATAATTTAAAAATACATGAGGATCTGTGTATATTTTATATACATACTATACAACTTTATATAAAGTATTGAAGCATGCATGTATTTGGTATTATAGACTTGCATCTGGAATTTGTTTGCAGTGGCAGGAAGGCCTGGCATGCTCATGTTCATTCTCCTTCTCTCTGTCTCTCTCTGCCTCTGTCTCTGTCTCTCTGTCTCTGTCTCTTTCTCTCTCTCTCTCTCTCTCTCTCTCTCTCTCTGTGTGTGTGTGTGTGTGCATGTGTCTTTCTAGCTTGCACTCTTAAATAAATAAAAATATTTTTAAAAATATTATGACTAATTATGTCACAGAGTGAACTCAATGATTTCAACACTTTGTATTTGTTTCATTGCAATTAGATACTGTTTATTACTTAAACATTCTTGAAAATTTATTTAATCAAACTTTTGCTTAAAATAGTACAATCTGTAAAGCAACTTGGGAGTCATCTCTTCTCTGTGCAGCTAGCCATATTAAAATTGAAAAATTTATTAACCACAGATCTAGAGAAGCCTTTTTTATTAGTTATGTACACAGTGTCTACACAGCTATGTTGGTACCATCGTTAGCTCCCTGTCCTCTACACTCTGCAGGAACCCCTTGTTGGGTAATATGCATCGTACATTGTGGGGTTAGCCATCAGTTGTGGGGAAGAGGCAATGTCTTTGTGCATAATGACCTAACTTGTGGCTCTAACATTCTTTCCACACCCTCTTCCTCAAATTTCCCTGATCCATGTGGTGTTCATTTTAGGTCTATTTCAATGCTGAGGTCTTGGGAGCCTCTGTGTCTGGATATCTGGTTTGGTAGGAGTTGAGTGTTCTCTGTTTCTGTCTACTTCACCCTTATGCTGATACCAGGCTCACCAAGAAAGAAGCACTCTTGCTCATTTCCCCAATTACACTTGGCTTCAGTTGGGGCCCTGGTGAGGTGCGATGGGCTGATTGTCTCCTCAGGAGCTGTGTCCATCTGAAAAAGAGAAGCAAATTCTCCAACAGAGTGAAGTCATTACCAGGTAAGTGGGATAACCATTATTATTTTAGAGAGAATTTAATAGGTATAGACTCTCTTGTATCCCATGATTGGTGGGAGCTTGATAATAGATCTGGTGCTCATTTGTTGGATATAGTTCTGACTTGTTTCTCAGCTCCAGCTATGGGTTCCATTCCACTGAGTGGATCCATTAGCCAAATCAAGAACAGTTGTTTACCCACAATGGCTGTGTGCTACTATTGCACTGCGTGAGCATTGTGTCGGGTTGTTTGCTGCTGAGTATTTTAGGCCACTAGTTGTTTGGACAGATGTTGGTCATTTTCCCCCAGTTGCTCATGTAGCACCTACTGGCACTAGATAAGCTAACTGTCTGTGGGTTCCTGGTCCTTGCTCTGGGATGGCTGTGGTCACCTAAAGGTGCCCAGGAAGCCAGGGTGGTAGGCACACAAAATTAAAGACTTTTAGGAGTCCATTTCCATGAACAGTTCTTGGCTTATTGTCAGGGAAATGGGTTTATAAGCAGTTGAGGGTGGGAAGAGGTTCATAAAGGGATTGGATGTACAGGGATATTGCTGATGCCTAATTAGCATATGGGGACATTCATTCCAGCACATAGGCAATGGCAGAGAGAGGGTATAGAATACAGGCGGATGAGCTTTGCAAAGGTGCTGGCAGATCCTATATAAGAAATTTCCTAGGCAACTGGCCAAAGGCCAGTGGATGTGTGGAGCCATTCCGGGACTCCTTGGGGTTGGTATAGTGCTCCCATGACTGTTGGGGGGGAGTTAAATAGCATAAGCAGAATGCGCTACTTGAGTACCAGGCAAGTGCCATATCAGAAAATATGTTATTGGGCTGGAGAGATGGCTTAGAGGTTAAGCACTTGCCTGTGAAGCCTAAGGACCCCGGTTCGAGGCTCGGTTCCCCAGGTCCCACGTTAGCCAGATGCACAAGGGGGCGCACGCATCTGGAGTTCATTTGCAGAGGCTGGAGGCTCTGGCGCGCCCATTCTCTCTCTCTCCCTCTATCTGTCTTTCTCTCTGTGTCTGTCGCTCTCAAATAAATTAATTAATTAATTAAAAAAAAGAAAATATGTTATTATTCTTAGTTAATGCCTATTTGCCTCTGGGCTTAAGAGGCAAGGGGAAGATGGGTCTTTGTCACCTTTTAACATATCAAGTAAGGGTTGTAAATCACTGGTGGGGATAGGAAGCCATGGCCAGAGCTAATTGAGGTTCTCCAGAAAGCTCTGAAGCAAGGCCAATTAAGTTTCTGGGGAAACAAGACTGTGGATTTAAGAGGCTGGGCAGAGGTGAAGGAGAGTTCTGTCCCCAGAAAAGTTATGGTTGGGATAAGTTGGATTTTGGGGCAATTTTGAAGCCTTTCTTAGTGAGGGAAGGTATTAATTGATCCCTGAGCTTGTGTGGTGAGGTGGAGGAGTCTTTCCATACTAGGATGTCATCTATGTAATGATAGATATTAAGGCCTTGATCTAAGTATGGCCTTAATGTCATAATAACTTGTTCTTGTTATATAGTAGGACTATTAGCCATACCTTGAGACAGGACCATCCACTCAAAGCATTTTGCAGGTCCTGCATTATTGATAGAGGGGACTGAGAATGCAAAGTGTTGTCAGTCTTGAGGGTACAGGGGGATAGAAAAGAAGCAATCTTTAATATCAGGGCTGGAGAGATGGCTTAGCGGTTAAGCGCTTGCCTGTGAAGCCTAAGGACCCCGGTTCGAGGCTCGGTTCCCCAGGCCCCACGTTAGCCAGATGCACAAGGGGGCGCACGCATCTGGAAGCAATCTTTAATATCATGACCAAGAAGGGGGTGTAGAGTGGAATGGCTGACATAAGGGGTGGTCACCTTTGAGGGGTCCCAAATGACCATGGCTTTATTGATGGCCCTAAGATCTTGTATTATCCTACATCCTCCTGAGCCCTTATGGACTACTCACACAGTAGTGTTCCATGGGCTCCAAGAAGGGCGGATATGATTGAATTGGAGTTGTTCTGTTACTAACTGATTTAGGATTTCAAGTTCCTCCCTTGGCAGAGGCCACTGTTCAACTCAGGTTGGCTTGTCAGAGAGCCATTCTAGGCAGGGATTTCTGTACTTAACAATGGACTTTAGGATTAGATGTGACATCAGTAAAGGTATCTCTGATAGTCTTCAATGCATTCTCCTTCAATATTACTGGTGATAACTACATCTAAGGCCACAAAGATTCTCTCCCTAACAAGTTAGTTGTTACATCTGCCACTAGCATTCGGAAGAGACATGTAGATCCATCTGGGTCCTTCCACTTAAAGGCTCCTTTTGGTAACATATGCTTGTAAAGGACCACTTGCCCCCATTAATTGAGCCCTGAAATTAATTCTCAGTGTTGGGAAACTTCATATTACTTTAGGATTGTTTTATCTGCCCCAGTATCAATTAGACATTTGAAAATTTTTCCTCCAACCTCTAAGGCCAGCCTTGGGTGGGCCCCTCTTAGATGCTTGTTACCCATTGTATATTATGGGTTTCCCTTCTTATTGGCGGGACTGATGATTGCTCCTTTTGGAGTTTAAAGGCTCTAGGGATTTGACATGTTTTTCATAAATAGAGAAGAAGTCTTTTTCCCCATGATACCCCTTGTGACATCTAGGGCATATTGTTTGGGGAGAAGGTATGCTTTTAGCAGCCTGATGTTGAGGACATTCTGCTCTCCAATGTCCTTCTTTTCCACAATTGAAGCATTTGACTCTGGGTTTTAAGGCCACTGTGAAGGCCTGTGCCAGAGGCTACCTTATATGAGACAGTCCCGATATACTGAGTGGTGACTACCCATTTATCCTAATGCTCACCCTTGAAGCTTTGGCAAATTAGCCTACATTCTGAAGTCATACCTTCCCAAATGATGGTTTTGAGAAGGAGGTCCATGGCTGTTGGGTTGGTAATTTTTCTCTCTAAATTGGTTCTTGCCCTTAACATAAAATCTTCTTGCTGGGCATGGTGGCACACGTCTTTAATCCCAACACTTGGGAGGCAGAGGTAGAAGGATTGCCATGTGTGTGAGGCCACCCTGAGACTCCATAGTAAATTCCAGGTCAGCCTGGGCTAGAGTGAGACCCTACCTCAAAAAACCAAAAAAAAAAAAAAAAAAAAAAAAAATCTTCTGATGAAGAGACAATAAGGAAGAGGTATTATCCTGGGTGCTGGGGAGTGGGTATTTTATCCCGTGCCTAGAGGGCAGAGTCAAACTTGGTCATAGAACCCTGGGTCTATTGGGTCTGACGGCCTGTGGAGAAATCACCCTGTCTGAATAATTCATCAAATTCCTGGGGATGTTCTTTTGATTTTGGTTTATTTCTATTTGTTGGAGGCATTTGGCTCTGTAAAGTACTTCCCACTAGAGGAACAGGGGACTAGGCAACAAGGACAGGCAGATAGCATGCCAGTTCTGGGGGTATTAATGAAGCCCCATAGGCTCATGAAGAGGGACTTAGTCCATGACACATGGCTCCCATCCTCCCTCATAGCCTGTCTGAGTTCTTTAAGATCACCAGGTTGATAGAGATAACAATCTAGGGGCTGAGCCTGAGTTGGTTGAACATTACTAGGAAAGGCTGCTGCTTCCTGATTGATTATTTTTTATTGTTATCTTGAGGCTCACTTAGTTGTGTGATTGCAAGTGAGGGAGTGGATGGAGGGGGTTCCTGGCCAGGGGAATTTATCATGTTAGGATTCTTTTTGCCTGTGTTACATGAGTCCAGAGGGGGCAGCCCAGAGGGGGGCATCCCGGATTGGGAGGTGGGTATGGTGGAGAGGGTGGATAAAGAGGAGTGCATGTAGGGGGGTTTGTGGTTGTCATTTTTTTCTCTAATATCTAATATCTCCTATTGATTTCTCAAGGGAACTGAGAACTGTTACTGGCTGGTCTTTAGGACCCCTTTTAACAGAATCATCAATTGGTTTTTGAGTGGGGGTGGTTTTAGTGGGGGTAATGTATTGCCCGACACCTGCTGCAATTGGGAGAAAAGAGAAAGGGGGGTTCCTTCCTGAACCTCCAATCTCCTGGATAGATAAGCTATGCAGGTTCCATGTGTCTGGGTCTTATAGGTTCCCAGAAATCATCCAGGGGGTGACCTGGAGGACTTCTTTCCAAAAGGAGGTAGCCTTTCTCTGGGAGATCCTAATTTCCCCAACTTTCAGGAGAGCTCTTAGTCCATGAATCTGTGATTTCTTTTGGTGGAAGGCAATGTTACCCATGACAGAGAAAGAGTAGAAATGCCAAGATCAGAGGGCAACATTCCTGAGGGCTGACTAGCACATGGGGGATTCCCCAAATATCTGGACATGAGCCTGTCCACAAGTTTAAGAGACCTGCCACCTGTCTGCTACAGGCTTTTAAGAGGTCAATGTGTTGCCATTTGTGTGTGTGTGTGTGTGTGTGTGCGTGTGGTGAAGAGAAATAGATGGAGGGATTTTGCCAACACCCAACAGGCTTTCAGGGTCCCAGCAGAGGATAGCTGGCCTTTAGTAATACCAAGGAGTGTCCTTGGCTAAGAGACATCAGTTGCCAGTTCGTTGTGTCTGATCCCTTGTGATGGTGTGAACTGAAAATAATGGAGGAAAAAGAGAAAACTTCCATCCCTCAAAAATGTGGAGGCAAAGACCTTTTGTTCCCTAAACAACAATGGTCTATCTGGGAGAGCACACACTTATGTTGGCATGTCTCAGAAGGTATAGGGTACAGGGGGATGGGCGTGGCAAAGCTGCTGGCTGATGCTACATAAGGATTTTCCTAGGCAATTGGCCGAATGTTCCAGAGTTTTGGGCAAAGCCTAAGTTTTATTGGAATGTCCAGGTATCCCATGCTTGGAGAGGGAGTATTTTACTTCCTGCTGATCTCAGGGTCTGAGATTTTATGTGGGGTCCAGACTCACTGCAACCTCAAAGAACTGAGGGACTCTGGTCCCCAAGATATGAATGGCAGCAGTTCAGGCTACTGCGACCTTCCTGGGGTCTTTGTGTCAGACAGCTGAGGTTTGCCTTAACCCAGGCCCCTGCCTATTTCTGACAACTATCTAGGTACTGATGCTATTCCCAAGATCTGGGTCTTTGATTCTGTTCCATTGGTCTACAATCCTGTTTTTATGCCAGTACCATGTTTATTATTATTATTTTTTACTATGGCTTTGTAATAGCTTTAGATTAGGTATGGTGATACCTCCAGAGATGTTTATTTTGCTGAGAATATGCTAGGATAAATGAAGCCTCCTGACATTCCATAAGAATATTAAGATCTTTTTTGCTATCTCTGTGAAGAAAAATGTTGGGATTTTTATTGGTATTGTATCACAAAGAAAATAGCATTGTTTCATATTTCCCCAATTATTCTTAGTTTTAGCTGGGGCCCTTTTGAGGTATGGTGGGATGGTTCTATCCTTAAGAGATTCATTTATCTGGAAAAGTGAAGCAGATTCTCCAAAGGAGAGTAGAGTTAGCACCAAGTAAATGTGATAACCATTATTTTTTTAGAGAGAGTTTTATAGAAAATGGGCTCATTTTTGGATATGGTCCTGACTTGTTTCCCAGCTCCAGCTATGGGTTCTGTTCCACTGAGCAGATCAGTTAGCCAAATCTACAGCAGTTGGTTTCCAACTATGGCAATGCAACAAGATTGTACTTGCATCACATGAGGTTGTTTGCTGCTAAGTAGGTTAGAACATGCATTGTTTGGACAGATATTGGTCATTTTACCCAGTCACTCATGTAGCACCTTCTAGCAGTAGATGTGATAACTGTCTAGGGACTGACTGCTAGGTATGTCTTTCCATGATACATGTCAAGAGTGTATGGTGTCTTCATCAGTACAGTCTTACCACTAAGCTATGGCAGGTCCTCAAGCATTCTGACATAAATCTGTTTACTTCTGGGAGAACTTTTAGGTCTCTTTGATCAAAAGCTCATTGTGGATGATATCCACCTGCTGATACCAGGAGTTACAGGTCAGCACCCAAGAAGAGGAGCAAGAAAAGAATAAGTGATATAAAATAGATAAAGAGATGAGAGAGATAGTGGGGGAGGAGAGAGAGAGAGAGAGAGAGAGAGAGAGAGAGAGAGAGAGAGGGAGAGAGAGAGAAATAGAAACAGGAGGATATAATGATCAGTTTTTGTCATATACTCTCCAGGACCTTGAGAATCCAATGTTCCCTATAAGGGCCTGGTGAATGTTCAACCATTTGGTCTGTCTTCAAAGATGTAAAATTTTATGGTATCATTGCCTTTTGGGTCCAGTTTTGTGACCCCCACAACTCCTTCCTTACCCTCCCCTCCCTCCCCACCCTTGCTATTGTGCAGTCCTCCAGATGCTTGCTAGGTATGTTGGCAACTTGGGTATATTCAGATTAGGAGCTGTAGATGAGTGAGACTATGTGGCAATTATGCTTCTGTGCTTGGGTGAGGTCACTGAGAATGATCTGTTCCAGGTTAGATCATTTTTCTTCAAATTTTATTGATTTGTTTTTCCTTACTGCTGTGTAGAATCCCATCATGTAGATATACCACATCTTAGTTATCAATTTGGCTAATAATGGACATTGGGTTGATTCCAGGTCTTGGCTATTATGAATTGAGCAGATATAAAGATGGTTGAGCAACTCTCTGAGCTGAGGTGTGGAGCTTTTAGGGTACATGCCCAGTAAGGGAATAACTGGGTTTGTTGGTAACCCTATAGTCAGCTTTTTTCGAGTCTCCATATTGCTTTCCAAAGTGGTTGTACCATCTTACATTCCCACCAAGAGTGGGTAAGTGTACTTCTCCACATCCTCACCAGCATTTATTATTTTTGTTCATTTTTATTTATTTATTTGAGAGTGACAGAGAGAGAGAGAAAGAGAGAGGGGGGAGGAGGAGAGGGATAGAGAGAGACAGAGACAGACACACACACACACACACACACACACACAGAGAGAGAGAGAGAGAGAGAGAGAGAGAGAGAGAGAGAGAGAGAGAGAGAGGGAGGGGGAATGGGCCCCAGGGCCTCCAGCCACTACAAATGAACTCCAGATGATTGCACCCCCTTGTGTATCTGGCTTATGTGGTTCCTGGGGAATCAAGCCTCAAACTGGGGTCCTTAGGCTTCACAGGCAAGCACTTAACCACTAAACCACCTCTCCAGCCCATATTTTATTTTTTGATGTTTTCTATCCTTACTGGGGTAAGGTGGATTCTCATAGTTATTTTAAATTCCTGATGATGAAGGATGATGAACATTTCCTTAAGTGTGTGCTTGCAATTTGTAGTTCTTCCTCTGTTAACTGCCTGTCCAGCATTTTGCCCCATTTTTTTGAGAGGGTTGTTTGACTTTTTGTTGTTTAGGTTTTTGAGTTCTTTATAGATTTTAGAAATTAGGCCTCTGTCAGTAATATATTCAGTAAATATTTTTTCCCATTCTGTGGGTAACCTATTGGCTCTGCTTATAGCATGTTTGTCTGTGAAGAAACTTTTCCACTTCATAAGATCCTATTGGTTGAGTGATTGTTTAAGATCCTGTGCTACTGGAGTTTTCTTGAGGAAGTCTTTTCCCATTCCTAATTCATGGAATGTTCATCCTAATTTGTCTTCCTGTAGTAGCTGACATTCTGGTGTTATACTGAGATCTTTAATCCAATTGCATTTGATGGTTGTGCATGGTGAGATGTGTGGATCAATTTCTTGCATATTGTTATCCAGTTTATCCAGCACCTTTTGTTGAAGATGCTGTTCTTCTTCCACCATATATTGTTAGGGCCCTTGTCAAATATCAAGTAGGTATAGTTACTTGACCCAAAGTCCTGGTCCTTCATTCTATTCCATTGGTCTATTCTCCTGTTCTTATGCCAGTACCATGCTGTTTTTATTATTATGGCTTTGTAATATAGCTTTAGATCAGGTATGGTGATACCTCCAGAGGTGGTTCTTTTGCTGAAGATATGGTTGGAAATCCAAGGCCTTCTGCTTTTCCATGTGAGTTTTGAGATCAATTTTGTTATCTCTGTGAACAATGATGTTGGGATTTTTGATGGGAATTGCACTAAATCTCTACATTGCCTTTGGTAGGATTGCCATTTCTACGATGCTAATTCTGCCTATCTAGGACTTGGAGGACTTTCCATTTTCTTAAGTCCTCCTCAAATTCTTTTTTGAGTATTTTTATGGTTTCATTGTATAGATATTTCACTTCCTTGGTTAATGTTATTCCAAGGTGTTTTATTTTATTTTTTTGTTGTTTCTATTGGAGATGGGACAATGTCACTTATTTCATTATCTGTATCTTTGTCATTTGCATATAGAAAGGCTACTGATTTTGTGCATTTATTTTTGTATCCTGCTACTTTGCTGAAGGAGTTTATCACCTTTATGTGTTTTGGAATGGAGGCTCTCAGGTCTCTTACATATAGAATTGTCTCATCTTCAAATAGCGCTAACTGGACTTCTTTTTTTCCAAATTGTATCCCCTTTATTTCTTTGTGCTGCTGTATTGCTTAAGCTAGGACTTCCACTACTATATTGAAGAGCAGAGGTGAAAGTGGACACCCCTGTCTTGTTCCTAATCTCAATGGGAATTCCTTTTGTGTCTTTATATTAAGTATTATTTGGAATTTAGGAGCTTTGTATATAGCCTTTATTGTGTTAAGATATAGGCTGTCCATGCCTATTCTCTCCAATTTTTGATCATGAGTGATGTTGTATTTTGTCAAAGGCCTTTTCTGCATGTGTTGCAATGATCATGTGGTTATTGTGCTTAGCCTTGTTTATGTGGTGTATTAAATTGACAGATTTCCATATGTTTAACCACCCCTGTGCTCCTGGGATTAAGCCCACTTGATCCAGGTGGATAATGGATTCGATTTTTGTTGGATTGGGTTTGAAAGGATTTTGTTCAGGATTTTTGTAACTCAGTTCATCAGGGAAATAGGCCTGTAATTTTGCTTTCTGTGACATCTCTGCCTGGTTTTGGTATTAGGGTAATACCAGTTTCATGGGAGGAGGTGTTCTCCAATTGTGTGGCACAGTTTCATTAACATTGTTTTCAGTTCTTACATGAAGGTTTGATAGAATTTAGCTGAGAAGCCATCTGGTTCTGTACTATTCTTTGGGGGGAGGTTTTTTATTACCTTTTGAATTTTGATGTGTTTGATAGGGTTGTTTAGGAGTTTACCTTTGGTAGATAGTATATGTGTAGGAATTTATTCATTTCCTCTATATTTTACAATTTTGTGGAATAGAGGTTTTTGAAGTAAGATCTGATGATTTTCCCAATTTCACTTATGTCTGTTGTGCTCTGTCCTTTTTCATTTCTAATTTTGTTAATTTGAAGAGCCTCTTTTCTTGTGTTTTATCTAATGGGCAGGGGTTTGTCAATCTTGTTTATTTTTTTCAAAGAACCAACTCTTTGTTTCATCAATTTTCTTAATCGTTTTCTTAGTTTCCAATTCACTAATTTCTGCTCTTATATTAATTATCTCTTTCCATGTGGAGCTTTTTGGGTTGGATTCTTCTTGCTTTTCCAGTGCCTTTTGGTATATTGTTATGTTATAGATTTGAGATCTCTCTGTCTTTCTTACGAAGGCATTTAGTACTATGAATTTTCCCCTGAGGACCATCAACACTGTGTTCCATGAGCTTGGTACCTTCTGTTCTCATTGTCGTTTGTTTCTAGAAATTTTTCAATTTCATTTTTTATTTTGACCACTAACCATTTATTGTTTAAAAATGTGCTATTCAGTTTCCAGAAGTCTATGGGACTTTTGGTAGGTGTGTTGTTAATTTTTTAGCAATATAACATTGAGATCTGATATCATGCAGGGTATTATGTCAATCTTCCTAAATATATGGAGACAGACTTTGTGACCCAGTATATGATCTATATTAAAGAACATTCTGGAGTCCGCCGCCAGGCTACCTGTCCTGAGGTGTGGGGCGAGCCGCCACCAAGATGTGGAATAGCGGATTTGAAAGCTATAGCACCTCCAGCTTTGGGGGAGCCAGCGGCTACACGCAGACCCCAGGGGGCTTCGGATCGCCGACCGCTTCTCAGGCCGAAAAGAAATCGAGAGCCCGAGCCCAGCACATCGTACCCTATACCATATCTCAGCTGCTTTCTGCTACTCTGGTTGATGAAGTGTTCAAAATTGGAAATGTTGAGATCTCACAGGTCATTATTGTGGGAATAATCAGACATGCTGAGAAGGCTCCTACTAATATTGTTTATAAAATAGATGACACGACAGCTGCACCAATGGATGTTCGCCAGTGGGTTGATACAGATGACGCCAGTGGAGAAAACACTGTGGTTCCTCCAGAAACATATGTGAAAGTGGCTGGACACCTACGGTCTTTCCAGAACAAAAAGAGCCTGGTAGCCTTTAAGATTATTCCCCTGGAAGACATGAATGAGTTCACCGCACATATTCTGGAAGTAGTCAATGCACACATGATGCTGAGCAAATCCCACAGCCAGCCTTCAGCAAGCAGAGCATCTATCGGCAACTCAGGAATGAATGAAACAGGAAACTTTGGGAATAACTTCATACCAGCAAATGGCCTTACTGTGACCCAAAACCAGGTGCTGAATTTGATAAAGGCTTGCCCAAGACCCGAAGGACTGAATTTTCAGGATCTCAGGAACCAGCTCCAGCACATGCCTATAGCTACAATCAAGCAAGCAGTGGATTTTCTGAGCAACGAGGGTCACATTTATTCTACTGTGGATGATGATCACTTTAAATCCACAGATGAGGAGTAATTGGATCTCACTGGCTACCCAAGATGCTTCAGCTGGACCTGTTTTCATAATCTGCTATCTCTGGCTATGTGTTTGGCCACATGACTTCTAGAAAGGTTACATCTATAGGAGATCACAATTGATGTCCTTTTGAAACTTATTGCTCTTCCCTCTCCTTCTCCCCCCCCCCCTCTCTCTCTCTCTCTCGTGTGTGTGTGTGTGCGTGTGTGTGTGTGTGTGGCTTAAACGTTCTAAAGGAAAGGGGGCAGTTGACAAGGGGTTGTAAACCAGAGTGGGATTTCTTCCAGGAGTTCCAGTAGGTTAGTTAGTACAGGGTGGATAGCATTGAGCAAGGGCAGTACCACCTTATGCTTGGAGTGTCTGCTCATGGAAGGGCTCCTGCTGAGAAGATGAACAAGACCACTAGGGCGTGTGGGCATAGTACCAGCCGTTGTTGCTTCCCACTCTGGGTGTGTGGCATAGCTTTCCAAATCACACTTCCTTCCCCTTCTTGCCTGAAGCTGAAAGTGGGTTCCTGTGAAAGTGATGTTCTGGAGCGGTGGCCTCGGGTCATTGGAGAGGAAATGTAACAGCATCTTGTGTAAATAAATGTGTTCATATGTTTAATAAAACAGTTCTCTTATTACTGAAAAAAAAAAAAGAACATTCTGTGGGCTGCTGAGAAGAATCTGTAGTCAGTAGATTTGGGGTGAATGTTCTGTAGATGTCTGTTAGGTCTAAGTGTTCTATGGTTTTGTTGAGCTTTCTCACTTCCCTGTTGAGTTTATGTTTGGATGATCTATCTATTGCTGATAATGGTGTATTGAAGTCCCTGACTATGATGGTGTTGGTGGTTATTTCTGTTTTGTTGTTGAGTAGGTTTTGTTTTATGAATCATTGTGCAATTGTGATTGGTGCATAAAGATTGATGATTGTGATATCCTCTTGCTGGATTGTTTCCTGATGAGTAAAAAGTGGCCTCCTTTGTCTTTTTTGATTATTTTTGCCTTGAAGTCTCTTTTATCCCATATTAAGATGGGTATGCCTGCTTGATTCATATTCCTATTTGCTTGAATTATCATCTTCTACCCTTTCACCCTGAGAAGTTGCCTATCTTTAGTGGTTGGGTGGGTTTCTTGAAGACAACAGATTGAGGGGTCTAATTTTCTGATCCACCCTGTTAGCTTGTGTCTCTTGGGTGAATTAGGCCATTGATATTTGGGGTAATGACTGTGAGTTTTGATTTAATCTCTTCCATATTGTGTTGGTATATGTGGTTTGGTGTTTTCAAGGACTTTGATGATTTCTGTGCCTTATCTGAGTTTGGTTATTGTGATCTACTTCTTGTAAGTAGGCACTTGAGGTTGATTATTTGATTCTTCTGTGTGGAGAATTTCCTAAAGTACTTTCTGTAAGTTTGGTTTTGTGTTCATATAGACTAAAGCAAAGTTTTGTCAGGGAAGGTTTTTCTTTCACCATCTATCATGAGGGATAATTTTTCTGAATACAGTAGTTTGGGTTGGAAGCTATAGGTTCTTAGAGTTTTCAGTATTCCATTCTAGGCCCTTCTGGTTTTCAGAGTTTCCTTTAGGAAATCTGAAGTGATTATGATGGGGTTACCTTTAACTGTGATGTGTTGTTTATCCCTAGCTGCTTTTAGAATTTTGTCTTTGATGTCAATGTTTATAGTCTTAATGACAATATGTCTTGGGGATTTTATTCTTTGTTCCAATCTGTTTGAATTCTATTAGATTCTTGTATCTTGGTGGACCTTTCTTTTGAGAGAGTTGGAAAGTTTTCTTCTATTATTTTGTTAAATAAGTTCTCCATTCCTTTGGTCTGAAATTTTTCCCCTTGTGTTATTCACATGTTCTTAATGTTAGAATGTTTAAGAGTATCTCATATTTCCCTTATGTTCTGTTCACAGAAAATTTTGAACTTATCGAAATTTTGCACTCAACCTCCTTACTATTTCTTCTGTTTTGTCTTCCAGATCTGAATTTCTAACCTCCACATGGCTGACTCTATTCTTGAGAGCTTCTGAGGAGTTTTGGGCTTGTTCAATAATGTTTGCATTTTCTACTATATTTGTATGTATGATTTCCATCCTTCTGTCATGTTTCCTTTTCACATCATTGTCTGATTTTCTTGATGCTTCTTGGAATTCCTTCTTGCATTTTTTTATGTCTTCATTTAGCATAACCAGCTGATTTTTTAGCTTAAAATTTTTTTTTTTTTGCTTTCCTTTATATCTTTCAACTATTTTTGGACTCCCATTTTGTTATCTATTAGGTCTAGTCTATGATGGTAGCATCTACACTTTTATCTGTTCTTTGCCGCTTTTCTGCAAGATCTACCAATAGGTTGGTCAGGGTTGCATTGCTCATAACTTCATTCTAGGGTTCTGATCCTATTCTCTCTTCTATGTTTTGATTAGAGACATTCATTGTATGACTGGGAGATTTACTGGATTTACTTGCATTTGCTTTTTTTTTTATGTTGTTCCTTTTATGTTTTGAATTGCCCATCACAGTGTGGGAGCAGGAAGAATAGGACAGTGGTTGCCACGGGTAGGGGAGGTGGTGCCGCTTGGCAGGGGTGAATGCAGGCACAGGATCAGTGGAGGAGCTGGTTTGATTTGCATGGGGTGGGTCATGTGGGGCTGGGGCAGAGCAGCAAGGGTTGGCAGTCATGTGGGGCAGTGCATGGTGGAGCAGAGCAGGTCTGAAGTCATGCAGGGTGGATGCGAAGCTGAGCAGATGGGGTCAGAAGTTGTGTGGGTTTAGGGACGTCCAGGGTGGGCTGAAGTTGCGGGGGGTTGGGCTGAGCAGAACATATCAGAATTCACGGGGGGGGGGGGGCAGGGACAGAGGGGTAGGTTGAAGTCGAGGGGTGGTGGGGCAGAGCAGAGCAGTTCAAGTCACTGGAGGCGGTGGCCAATCAGAGAGGGTCTGAAGGTGAGCGGGATGCAGGGGTCTGAGGACATTCAGTGGGTAGGGGCTTAGGGGGAGAACATGAGGGTGGGAGGGTGGTGGATCTGGGCAATAACCTGTGCCCAGTGACGTTGGTGGAACTAGTGGCCTGGGTCTCCTTGTCTGCAGTTAGTACAAGAGTAGCCTGAGGCTCAGAATCTGGCTAGAATGGCTATTTGGGGGGATTTGGGGACTGGTGGGATATCTGAGAATGTGGGAATCAGCTGATTCCATTTTTCCCCCTCTGCTTCCTCCCACTGGCAATCTATTAGAGATTGCTCTCCCCTAAAAGAATTAGTGACCCCTTAATTCTTTGCCTCTCCTTCCCAGCAGTTGTGGCATGGTTAGGCAGGTGCCAACTTGACTGGAAGCCCCTTGTTTGTTTATTTTTGTTATTATTAAAAATGGGACAATGTTGTTTACTTCTTTCTCTGTATCTTTGACTTTTGCATATAGACAGGGTATTGATTTTGTATCCTGCTACTTGATGAAGGAGTTAATCACCTTTAAGAGTTTTGATATGGAGGGTCTTGGGTCTCTTATGTATAGAATCATGTCATCTGCAAATAGGGCTAACTTACATTATTCCTTTCCAATTTGTATCCCCTTTATTTCTTTCTCCTCCTTATTGCTTGAGCTAGGACTTTCAGCACTGTGTGGAAAAGCCGGGGTGAGAGTGGACACCCCTGTCTTGTTCCTGATCTCAATGGGAATTCCTTCAGTCTCTCCACATTACTTATTATTTTGGGCTTCATATATAGCCTTTATTACATTGAGATATAAACTGTCTATGCCTATTCTCTCAAAAGTTTTGATCATGAAGTGATGATGTATTTTGTCAAAGGCGTTTTCTGCATTTATCTAAACAATCATGCAGGTTGTGTATATAAGCTTATTTATGTGGTGTATTATATTGACGGATTTCCATATGTTGAAACCACCCCTGCGTTCCTGGGATGAAGCCTGTTTGATCAAGGATAATGCTTTTGATATAGTGTTCAGTTCAATTTGTGAGGATTTTGTTTAGGATCTTTGCATCTAAGTTCATCAGGGATATAGGCCTATAGTTTTCTTTTCTTGTGGTTTCTTTGCCTGGTTTTGGTATTAGGGTGATAGTACCTTCATAAAAGGAGTTGGGAAGCTTTCCTTGTTCTCCAATTGTGTGGCACAGTTTGATAAAAAATTGTTTCAGTTAGTCCATGAAGGTTTGATAGAATTCAATTGAGAAGGCATCTGGTCCTGGACTCTTCTTTTGGGGAGGTTTTTGATAACTTTTCATTTCTGATCAGTGTGAAAATTTTGTTTAGGAGATTAATCTGCACTATGTTTAGCATTGGTAGGTGATATGTGTCCAGGAATTCATCTATTTCTTCTACATTATCCAGTTTTGTGGAGTAGAGTTTTGCCAATAAGTCCTGATGTGTCTCCCAATTTTACGTATGTCTGTTATGATCTCTCCTTTGTGTTTCTAATTTTGTTAATTTGTAGCAATCTTTTTTTGTTTGATCTTTTCAATTTATCAAAGAACCAGCTCTTTGTTTCATCAGTTTTCTTAACTGTTTTATAAGTTTCCAATTTATTAATTTCTGCTCTGATCTTAATTTTTCTTTCTGTCTGGAGCTTTTGGGATGGATCTTCTTGCTTTTTCATTGCTTTTAGGTAGATTCTTAGGTTATTGATTTGGGATCTCTCTATCTTTGATATGAATGCATTCAGTGCTATGAATTTTCCCTTGAAGACAGCCTTCATTGTGTCCCATAAGTATGTTGTGGTCTCATTGTCATTCATTTCTAGAAATTTCATTTATTTCTTTGACTACCCATTTATTATTTAAAAGTGTGTTCCACTTACCAACAGACCCAGTTATTCCTTTACTGGGCATATAACCTAAAAACTACATGCCTCAATTCAGAGAGATTTGCTCATCCATGTTTATAGATACTCAATTCATAATAGCTAAGAGCTAGAATCAGATGTCCATCATTAGACAAATGGATAACTAATATGTGGTATACCTACATGATAGAAGTCTACACATCAGTAAGGAAAAATGACACAATGAAATTTGAAGAAAAGTGGTTGAATCTGGAACAGATCATTCTCAGTGAACTCACCCAATCACAAAAAGATAATCACCACATAGTCTCACTCATCTACAGGTCCTGTCCTGAATCTATCTGGAATTCTGAAATACCTAGAAATCATCTCAAGGACTGGACAATAAAGTGGGTGGGAAGAGAGGGGAGGGTAAGGGAGGAGGTGGGTGACACAAAACTGGACCCAAAAGGCAAAGGTACTTTAAAATTCTACATCCTAATTGACAGACCAAATGGTTCAACCTTCACCAGGCCCATAGAGGGAACACCTGAATCACAAGGCCCTGGAGAGGATACAGTGAAAACTGATCTTAATCTCCTTCTCTTTTTCTCTCTCTCCCTCATCTCTCTCTTTTATACTACTTGTCTTTTTCTTCTTTGCCTCTTTGGTTGCTGACCTGTAACTCCAAGTACTTGAATGTCACTATCATCCACAAGGAGTTCTTGATCAGAGAGGCCTACAGGCTTTCCCAAAAGAAGACATATTTCTGTCAGAGTACTTGATGATCCACAAAAGGTTAGTGGTAAGACCCTACTAATGAAGACACCATATGCTGTTTGCATGTAACATGGAGTGACATGGCTGGAAGCTGAAAGAGAGTCAGTCCCCAGACAGTTAGCACATCTAGTGCCAGAAGGTGCTACATGAGCTACTGGGGGAATGTGACCAATATCTGTCCAGGCAATTCATGGTCTAAACTACTCAACAGCAAACAACCTGATGTGATGCTCACACAAGTGCAATAGTGGCACACAGCCATGGTGGGAAACCAACTTCTCTTCATTTGGCTAACTGATCTGCTCAGTGGAATGGAATTCATAGCTGGAACTGGAAAAAAAAACCCTCAGAATTATATCCAAAAATGAGTTCACTCTCCATTATCAAGCCCCCACCAATCATTGGATATAAGAGGGCCTACACATATTTCTTTCTCTCTTTACAAAAAGAAAGAAAGAAAGAGAGAGAGAGAGAGAGAGAGAGAGAGAGAGAGAGAGAGAGAGAGAGAAAAGACCAAGGGTTATCCCATTTATGTGGTGTATTTACTCTGCATCAGAGAATTTGCTTCTCTTTTTCTGATGGACTCAGATCCTAAGGAGAGAACCATCCCATCATACCTCAAAAGGGCACCAGCAGAAACTAACAATAATTGGGGAAACAAGAAAGAGTGCTGTTTTCTTGGTGACTCTGGTACCAGCACTATGGTGAAAAAGACACAGAGGACACAAATCAGATATCCAGAGATACAGAGGCTCCCAAGATCTCATCACTGAAGCAGAAGTAAGATAAACCCAACATGGCTCAGGGAAATTTGTGGAACAGAGGGCAGAAAGAATGTCAGAGCCACACATTGGATCATAATACCCAGAGACATTGCCTCCTACTTAGATCTGATAGTTAATTCCACAATGTAAAACTCATATTCCACAACAATGAGGGTCCCTGCAGAGGGGGGTGTTCAGGGAGGAAGGTAACAATGGTAACAACTTGACTGTATTCACCGAGTATAAAACTAATATAAAAAAAAATGTGTTGTTTAGTTTACAGGAGCTGATAGGATTGTTTGTGCATCTTTTGTTAATTTCTAGCAATATAGCATTGTTATTTTATATCATGCAGGAAATTAGGTCAGTCTTCCTAAATATATGGAGGCAGGCTTTATTACCCAGCATATGGTCTTGGATTTGGGGTAGAATGTTCTGAAGATGTCCATTATGTCTAATTGATCTGTGGTTTTGTTGAGTTCTCTCACTTCCCTGTTAATTTTATGTTTGGATGTTCTATCTATTGCTGGTAGTGGAGTATTGAAGTCCCCAACTATGATGGTTTTGGTGGTTATTTCTGTTTTGTGGTCAAGTAGGTTTTGTTTCATGAATTTTGGTGCACCTGTGCATAAATATTGATGATTGTGGTGTCCTCTTGTTGGATCATTCCCTTGGTAAGGAGAAGCCTTTAAATTGATAGTATACCATAATCTGGTTACTTTCAGAAAATGTATTAGTTTTTTGTTTATACTACACTATTTTAATTCCTGTAGAATTTGCATAATATATGATTGTTAGGTCAGGTTGGGCTCCCAATACCAATTCCTCTCCCAATCTGCCCTGACGTCAGAAAAAGAAAAACAGAAAAAAGCAAAAAACAAAAAAATACTTTAAATGTCTAAAATAGGGGCCTCAAACTCTTCAGAGACTTCTGCTTGAACTATCATTTAAAGTTTTTGTTTGTTTAACAGAGAGGATCAGGAACATACTGAGAGGGTGACCAGAGAGAGGAAGCAGTTCAATTTCCTGGCTGTGGCCATGAGGCCCTCTCCAAAGAAGATGATTCAGCTACAATGCTCACCACCAGAACCCTGCTACAAGTGTGGCCACACTATTCACTGGGAAATAGCCTGCTGCAACTGCACATACCATTAGGTCCCTGTCCCCACTGTGGACTTGCTGGACACTGGAAGGTCATCTGTCCTTCTTTGCCTTGTTTCCCATGAGAACCAATTACTGATCTGGGCCTGGGGGCCAAAGACTGACAGTGCTCTGGGACCTGGGACCCCCACCAACACTTTCCATATCACAGTGTGGCTCAGGATCACAATTCAGCTGTCAGAAAGGACTGTCTCATTTTTTATGAGGGCCAGTTGGTCAGTCCTGCCACCCTGCTCTAGTAAGAATTCTCCCTCACAGAACTCTGTGTTGGGTATTGATAGCCTATTCCACACCCCTGCATCACCCCTCCCCTCTCTTACCCTGTGCAGTCTGGGACACTTTCCTCTCCCATCCATTGTTTGTATTACCCTCTTGTTTGTCCCCTCCTCGGTCAAGATCTTATGCAAAATCTCTCTCTCTTACTGCTCACACTCTATATTCCTCCTCTCACACCAGCCCTCTCACTTAAAAAGAATCCAAGTTTCCCCCTTCTGGTCTCTGAGGTTGATCCCAGGGTGTGGGACACTTCCTTGCCAGCACTCCTGGAAAAGTCCCTTAATGACAAAGCTAAGGGAGACCTTCATAAACCCCTAGACCCTTAGTCAGTGACAGATGCTCCCTTCTCTCACCTGCTCTTGGAAGCTCCAGCCCTTTCATTTCCAGATTTTCAGTAGCCTGTCCTTCTTTATTCCACAGAAAAGGGGGTATAGCATTAGGAGTTATGGACCAAATGAAGGGCCCGTCCTTTTCACCTGTAACTTATCTTTCTAAAGAACTAAAATCCATCATTCTGAGGTTGATAACTGTACCTAGGTGTTCTTTCTGCAGTTGTTCTTCTGGCCCAAGAGACACAAAAATTCACTTTTGGGCAACAACACACTGTCCTCTCCCTACACAGGCTTAAAAACCAAATGCTATTCTCAAAACTCACCTGTCTAAACTGACTTCTAAACATCACCTATCCTGGCTCCAGCTCCTCTAACTTGCCTTAGCCCAACTCAGAGGTACTCCTCAGACCACCTCCTTCTGTAGCCCTTTTGAACTCATGTTTGGGCATCCCTTCCTGTTAAACCACCTTCCCCCACTACCAAAAACTCTTCTCAATGGGTACTTACCAACTTTTACTTTTATTCAGAAACTTCTCTAGGAGCATGCTTACAGCCTGTTTCCCCTACCTTCAGAGGGAGCCAAATTCCTTCACTTAACCCTGGAGAACAAGTCTACCTTAAGCAGTCTTGCTCTCAGGAACTCAAGCCACTCTGGACTGGACATCATTTGGTGGTCCTAACCATTCCCATGGCCACAGAGCTTCATGGCATGCCCATCTAGATCAAGTTATCACAGCTCAAGTCACCTCCATCCTACCCTGCCTCATCTAGGGATAAGTACACCTCCACCCTAACAAACTCACTCAAACTCTTTCATGTTCCTACTCTTCCCCTATCCTAGAATGTTCCTCTTGAATACAATAATGCTCCTCTGCCTCCTCTCTCTTACCTGAAGCCCTCTATCCCTTGCCTCTGGGTGCTCATCTTCACTTTACACCTGGTATTTTGTTGACAAAGATAACACGCTCCTTAATTCTTCCTTCTGTCCTCAGGGTGTGAGCAGCTCATTTCCCTCACCACCTCTATAACAGATGTCACCGTCAAATGCTCTGAAGTCAGCTCAAAAGAGGGATGGTACATAAAAGTCTCTGTTTCACTCAGGACCAAGTCATAACAGCATTCTACACTGGCACTGTCAGAGGGATCTCACCACTCTGTCTCTTCTAGCCACCATGGAATTGCCTCCTCATCACCTTCCTGACAGAGACCCATCAACCACATTATCTAGCCTCTCCCATAAAAATACATTATAAAAAACATTACCTTTGTCTCTTATCATTACAAAAGACTTAAATGTTAGGTCAGAATGGGCTCCCAAGATTGAGTCACCAAGGTCAGCAGAATGGTAACAGAGGCATAAGAAAATGGATTACCCACATTCCTCAAGAAACCACCTGGTTATTGTCCCCTCCTTGCCTAACAATGACCCAGGTCATGGTTTCCTGCCCCCTTATCTTGTAAGTTACATGGTTTCTGTTCTGATGTCACAAATTAGCTATTTTAAATGATTAATGTAACGGTCTCCCCTAAAAGAGCTTTTATATTCAACTTAACAAATGAGGCTTTTTTTCCCTTGCTCACCTTCTCCCAACTGAAGAAGCCCTATAAAGCCCACTATCTGGAATCTCAGGTTGGCTGTGCTCCTCTCTTGTGAGTCAGCCCTGGCAGCTCATGCTTTGCCTGAATAAAAGTCACTCCTAAACCTTATAATGGTGATGTTTTCCTCTCTCACAGTCTGAAAGATGTTTGTGGCATTTTGTGATTTAAACGATTTTCATCATATCATGAACTAATGTTGAACTGTAATTCAGCCACACATAGATACATTTTGACATGCTAATTTATCTGAAATGCTGTGTCTGAATGATCTTATAAAGTCAAGATGTTTATATTCAGTTCTCCTAAGAATACTTGAATTTCATTTCTTTAGAATGAAGTGATTACTATAAAGATTGTATTTTTTTTTTCTGTTTTGGTTCTAGTTTATGTTTACAGTATGTCTTCTAGCTGTATTTTTAATACAAGAGATAATACTAAGTTTAGAAAACCATTTGTTGTGATGTAAATTTAGATGCACGGTTATAAGAAATAAACTCACAGTGGCAGTGCCATAATGAACTTGACCTTAAAATTGCAGAGATAGAGAAAAAGCCAAGTATTTAAGAGGTTGACACAAGACTTTTAAAATTGTATTGATGTAGATTTTTAATGTTTTATAACTGGGAACCTTAACTTATGAACATATTATTAAATAGTTATATTCCCATTAGGTTATAATCTTCTGTGTCCTCTTGCTCACCTCTTTTCCACTCATGGTCCTCCTCAATGGGATTAAGGTATTCAATGTGGGGTCATGAATGCAACAATCAGTCACTCTGGTTGTGGGGGTTGTTAAATGTCTGAGAGTACACCTTCCCTCCCTGTCGCTATTATATTCCTTCTGCTTCCTCTTCTTCAATGTTCCCTGAAGCTTAGTAGAACTATTATAACTTTCCTTTGTTGTTAAGCTTCCAGCAGCCTCTGATTTTCTAATGCAGAGTTTTTAAGTAGCCAGTGCAAACAATTTGGCTTAGCCCACACAGAATATGACCTGAGCATAGTCCACTACAATAAATTTTTTGAATGAATTATGTTTTCCAAACTGTTTTTTTAATTTACATGCCAGTCAAATTCATTTCTCTTTCATCTTAACATGGCACATTTTCCACAATAATATTATTTTTACAAAAGCAAAATTAGAATAAGTAACTTAAACCCATACAGATAACTTGAGAGAAATACAATATTTTATATAATCTACCATTTACCCCTAGATAAGATTATGTCATAGAGATATGATTTAGAATTTATCACAGAAACACAGAGAAGAGCAGGTACTTGCCTGGATCAGGGCCATGATATGAAGTTAAATGTGGACATGGCTTTGAGGTGTGGTTTTGTGGCAGATTTGTTGGCAAGATTGGGTAAGTAGAGTTAAGACCCAGGAACAGTTGTGGCTTCTATGATGGACAAATACTGGGCATGACTCAAGAAGGTCTCAATTACTGTGATCAGTTTCAGTGGAGAAGAGATTAATTTTGAACTGTTAATTTCAGAAGGATGTACAGTGGATTATTGAAATGTTCAGACCCCTAAGGTTACAGGATACATCAGCCTAGAGTTCAGGAATTTTCTCATCTAGAAGCTTGTGTCAAAGCTAAAGCAGGGATTTGATGACATGAGTAAATGTAATCAATAGGAAGAAAATATAGAGATGGCTTAACATGAGATCAATATTACTCTTAATGTCAATTTGTATAGTGTTATTGTAATAGTTACCATATTATCATGTTATGTTAAGATGAATATAGAATATTAATTTACTCATTTATCAAAATATGGCATTATTATTTCTGAATGACATATTTTAAATATTTGTTTTAATTAAAAATTATTGATACTTAACTTAAACATTTAATTTATATTTAATTAATAAGCATTAATTAATGTTAAAAACAAAGTAACTGATACAGTTTGATGGAAAGTTAGAGCTCTAAGGTGAATAAAAAGATATTCTTAACAGGACATATAGCTTAAAATGTGTGTTAACCTGATAACAAGTTAGCCTTTATAAAAACATTGTTACTTATAAGCAATAATACATTTTGAAAAAAGTATGGGGATAAGCTTCAGTAGAATAAACTTGAATTCCAGAGAGAAGAGATTTCCAGAACTCAGTAACATCAATTATTTTAATTTTGGAACAGAATAATATTAGTAAGTTTTTAAAGATTGATTGTTCTAATCAACCAAAGAAATTAAGCAATGAATGTACCTTCCCTCATAGTTATCAATTGTTTTACAGTGAAAAAAGAAATATAAGGAGAAATTAACATATGAGAATGGAAGATTATATCACATGTCTTTTGTCAGAGTTTATGTTGAACAAGTAAGTGTGCAAATATTTGGCCCTTTTAATCTACAAAATAATGGCAAATGCATAGGTTTGAACTAGTGAAGTAACAACTGATTGTTCTAAGTAATTTGAAGGATATTTTAAATATATTCACCTGTGCTTGTAAAAAAGTAAAAATCCCTGCTTTCATTGAGCTCACATGCCAGATTAAAGATTAACAAAATCTGAGATCTGCTTAACATTTAAATTAGCAAGAGAGGCCTAATTGAAGTTCTCAGTTATTTTATTTTTCCAGCTTCTTGCCAGAAACACAAATGATACAAAGATAGACAGTGTTTGCTTTCATTTTTCTCAGAAACACTTGGACATTTACATGCTACTAGAATGAGAAGGGTATCCATTTGCCAAGAGTGCCCTGGCTTCAAGTTAAAAGAGAACTTCCCTTATTTTCTAGAAAGTATTTAACTGAAGACAGCATGCATAAAGTTACTAGGGTCAAATGTAGGGTGGTAAAGGGCTGGAACATCTCATTCTCAATATTTTAATGTTTTCAACCAAAAGGCACAGCTTTCACCTCTAAAGAATAAGAGATAATTTATTCTGGAGTCAAATATGAGTGACTATGGCCTGGGGACACAGATTTAGGTTACCCCAAATTCAGTCCATGTTCCAACATATTAACAATTTCATGAAGGTTTTATAGTTACAGAACAAAAAAAAGTGATAAATCGAGGCACCTTTCAAATGCATTGGCTGACTATCAGCTAGGCAGGTTACAGTGAAGTGGGGAAAATCACCATAGCCCTTGGATTCTTAGCCCTTGGGTTCCAGAAAACATTTCTGTTTGCTGCACCTACTTCCAGCAAGGCTGAATAGACAAAGGTCCTGTGATCACAGAGAGACAGAATGTTGCAAGTCAGAGCCAAATTACCTTGGGCTGCCTTTAGCCCCTTAACAGCCATTCACTGCCCCTTCCTCTGTGTCTGCACTACCATCCTGGTGATTATCAGTTGATCAGGTGTAATCCTTTCTGAAACACAAGAATGGACCCCAGCTTCCACCAACCCAAGGGCTAATTAGCTGAGAGTCAGCCAATGCATTTGAAAGGTGCCTCGATTTATCACTTTCTTTTGTTCTATAACTATAAAACCTTCATGAAGTAATTTACAAATTGGAACATGGGATTTGGGGTAACCTATATCTGTGTTCCCAGGCCATAGTCACTCATCATTGGCTCCAGAATAAAATATCTCTTATGTCCTTTTGAGGTGAGAGCTGTGTATTTTTCATTGACAAACTCATGGTAGATATTACATGAACAGAGCCAATCTGTCATTTATCACCAGCTATTGTATTCTTGAGATCAGGCAGTGCCCTGCCCTAAGTAATGCCTGGTTTTTCAGACTGGGCCCTGCCCTGAGGTATGGCATTTTAAAATCAGCATTTGGCTCCTCTTTGAAGATGAAGCATGACTCTACATGCTAGTGGTCATGTAAATACCACCATCTGTCCTGCATCACCCACATGTCTCAGACTGATAAATAACTTATCCCTAAAAGTACAAAGGTGCCACCCTATGAATAGAGAATAATTTGTATTGTGGTATCAGTGGCTGTTGTGCCAAGACCCCTGACCAGGAGCCAAGACTCCCGGTCCGCCACAGAAGCTGAGACACTCTAATGTAAAAGCAACAGTTTTCTTTATTGCAAGCCTATGCCTGGGCTCCGCCCACACAGTCTGTCACAGCAGTAGTGAGGGAGAGAGCCCAGACCCTCAGAGGGATGGGGTTTATAAAGAAAAAAAGATCACTGGGGTTACATCATATTGCGACTTTTAAAATGATTGATTGTAAGAGAGTGTGTGTGTGGGAATTTCAGAGAGGGTGCACGTGGGAACTCCAGCCTACTTATCTTAAGGTAAGTAACTTGTATGCAGAACCTATCTTTTGCAAGAGGCCAGGGCCTCCATGGCTAGGTATCTCTGGAATGTCCTTGGGTGGAGGCTTCCCAGAAATCGAGAGTGGGGAGACTATAGCTAAGCAAGCACGGATACAGAAGCAAAAAATAGCACACTAGACAGCTAGTTATTCATCTGAGCCTGGCCTGGGCTCTTTATTGACTCAAAATGGCTGTCTGATTTAAAATGGCAGCACCACTGTCCAGCCACTAAGCGAGGTCACAGAAGCCAGATGCAGCACGTTTATTCTCCTTGGTTTCTCATTTCCCCTTCCCTATGTTCCATGAGGAACCAATCTTGGATCCCAATTGAGTTAGTGAGTGGAGTCTAATGGTATATACTGTGATCTTAAAACCATAAGCTCTACTGTATTAATGTGTTCCTTAACAGAAGCAACTAATCTATTAATAATTCGAGGTCTTATTGTGATTAGCAACAAAAATAAAAGTAATGGTCCTGCTAAAGCAGACAGCAGAGTTGTTAACCATGGGGAATGGCTGAACCATGACTCAAACCATCCTCTATCAGCTTTTCTTTCTTTCTCGTACCTTTGCCATTGAGTCTCTAATTATACCTGAATGGTTGATATAAAAGCAGCATACTTTCCTAAGGCCACATATAGTCCCCCTTGCTGGAGTAATAATAAGTTCAACCCCTGTCCTATTCTGTAATCAGCTAAGTAATCTACGCTTTCCCCTAAGTGAGTAATGGATGTTTTCAGTTTCTGAATGTCTAAGTCTATACTTGAAGTTTTCCTTGAAGGGTGAGTGCTGCAATGCTTGCTCTTGCCCCTACCAGGCCTGCATTTGTAAATGTTGTCACCCTCCTGACAGTAAATAAGGCACCAGGATCATACCCAGTAACATATAGTCTTATTCCCCAGGTCTTTCCATTATTGCAGGACACCTGTCTCCCTTTTTCTGTAAAGTTGAGAGAAACGAAATTACAGGTTTCATTTCCTTTCAAGGGACGGAGGTAACATGGTCCATTTTGGTCCCTGGTCTGGTCAGTGTCATGGTGATAAGGTCCCCCTTAGTAGGTGGATTTCAATATACATTTCCAGTAGACACACATTGCCAGCCAGCACAGTAGAAGGCTTCAGGTTCCCCACAGCCCCCTTTGATTCTTGCTTTCCCTAAGTGCCCGGGGCATATGTAGGCATAAGAAATTTCCAGATTTGCCAGAGTCCCATGAGTTACCCACTAGTTGATGGAGGTCAAAGATCAAATCAGGAAACCATGTTCCCTGTGGGGCAAGATGTGATTTGGAGTAAGCAATTTCCCTCTTGGCAGTGTTGGTTATTATCCAGGTCATATTGTAAACTTGGTGGGGAGCAGCTGACACAATACATACAGTTAGGAGCACAGTCAGGATCAAGAGCATTTGAGTTGAAGCTTGAGTGGGGTGCTGCATTTCCATTGTGGCTGATAGTCCTCAGGTTCAGCCAGTGGATCTGCCAGTCAGATGTGGGTGCGATGAATCCAAGTGGCAATTCTGTCCATCTTCACAGTGGTAGGTGTGGTCAGGATGAAGACTTAAGATCCCTTCCAGCTTAACGTCCCTTCCAGCTGGGTTCCGTCTTGTGGTGATGGCAACATCCAGTCTCCCAGATTATTTAGATATTTTAGGTTTGAAAATATCCCTATAAACATCTGTATTTTTTATTATTATAGAATTAAAACTATGGGGAAAAGATACCTTAGTGTTTGTTTCTCCTCTAGGAAAGCTCCTGTGTTACTTAATAGGCCATTCATAAATGTAAGTTTTTTTTTTAATCTTTGGTTAAACATTTCTTGCTGAGTGTTTAAGACCATGAAGATAGGCAAATTTAATTAAGGATTAGTTTTGGAGGTCACTAATGGCTCTCTAAAGAGACTTTAGGGGGCTAGAGGATGGCTTAGCGGTTAAGTGCTTGCCTGTGAAGCCTAAGGACCCTGGTTCGAGGCTCAGTTCTCCAGGTCCCACGTTAGCCAGATGCATAAGGGGGCGCACGTGTCTGGAGTTCGTTTGCAAAGGCTGGAAGCCCTGGCGTGCCCATTCTCTCTCTCTCCCTCTCTCTTTCTCTCTGTGTCTGTCGCTCTCAAATAAATAAATAAATATTTAAAAAAAAAAGAGAGAGACTTTAGGGACACAGGAATAGATCCATAGCTTACTTGTGTCTTCTGTCTGTTAGGATGAGTCAGGGCTATGCTGACCAGGTAGTTTTCCCTTCTTTGTGAAGTCAGGAGGACTTATTGATCCTCAATTGTGACTCTCCTGTTTGAGAATCACCAATTTTGTTTGGGTCTCCATATCCTCCCTGCTCAGGAAGACAGGTGACTTACCAGTGGCCTCATGAACTGGGAGACAGGCCAAAATATTGGTGCCTCTTGCTCTGATGATTCTGATTGGCTTTGGCTTCTAGGTAGGTAAATAACACACTTAGAAAGGAACTTAAACCAGCCTGGATATATATACATATAGCACATATTTGATTACTGAAATAGACTTAGTTAAAGAATGGCACAAGGGCTTCTGAAATCATTTTGTCCTATCTTTAGAATTTTAGTTGTATTATGGCAGCATAAGCCTTATATATGAGGTATAGAAGGTAGGCACATCTCATTTTTTAAATATCTAAGATTTATAAATATCTCACATTTTAAATATCTAACATTTATAAATATAGGCAGAATCTGTTAGCAGTCTTGAAAACAGTACCAATTAATTTACAGACTAATTCATTTAACCTAGAAATTGTCAGAAAAGCACAAGTAAGACAGTATAAAGTCTTAGCACCTGTGTTTGAAAACATCTTTGATTAGTTCAGATACCTGTGTTCGTAAAAATTACCCAGAGAACACTGGAAACAGAACCACAGAGCTTGAAAATTTTTTTTAAACCAAAACAGCTAGCTAAATTCTAATATAACCCTTGATAAATCTTTCTGAAAGAAATAAACATTATTTGACAACCCATGATTTTGGCTTAAACTTGATAGCTATTGATTTTATGTACCACAGAAATTTTTATTAACATAAAGCAATTTTATGCTTTAACCATGACTTAAATTTGATAAAGCTTAAGCAAGCTATCCCAACAGGAAGATGAAAGTTATCATTACTGAAATTAAATCACTTAAACCTAAGTGATTAAACCTAGTTATGACCATCCAATAGAATTAGCATTAATAAGACAGAAGCCATCTTTAAAGTCACAATGTCTTTAGGTATGAGTACTTCACCTTTGATGAAAAGAGGAAACTTTACTTTACTGAGAGAGCCTTAAAGCCAGTTTTATAACCCTTAACTAATAAAAAATTAGCATCAGTGACCTGTTAATAAGTGAGGCCTTATCATAAGACTCAGTTTCTCCACTGATTCAAACTTTGGCATCAGGTATACCTTAGATTTAATCCAATTCAATGTTTCAATGAAGGGGCCCTTACCTTGATATACACATTAGGTAAGCCTGATGCTTGTCTTATGTAAGGAGTTTGTAGCCTGATCAAATAAATTGACTCAGTTAACCTACTTGACATTTTTGTCTAGTGAGAAATTTTATCTAACAGATGTGACTTTAGGTGTTCAAAGAGAAGAAATAAAGAGAACCACAGTTATAAGCTGTATTCCTTTTTCCGTGTCAGAGACAATTGAGTCATTTTGTCTCTAGTCAGAGTCTGGGGCACACATGGCTTAAACTTGTATGGGGTCTGAGATAAAGGGGGTTTCATCTCTTTGTTCAGAATCCAGCTTTCCATGAATTTAAATAACATATGTTGGAAAGTAAGAGCAAAATGAAATTACAGAGCAGAGAGATAAGCATCCTGACATTCCTTATCTTATTCTGAAGTTGTTTGTTTTTACATAGCAAATTTACCCATTTGCAAAAAACAAGGTGATAGACTCTTGTCTATGCTTAACCTTGTTAAAGCTCCAATTACATCTGTACTTATGACTTTGTGACCCATCTAGCATAAGCATCACCTGTGTCTAATGTAAGACGAATTTAGATTAAGACTATGTGCCTATATAAAACTTTAGAGTATTTTTAAGAGTCTGTAAACAGTTAAAAAAATCTCTAACTTTAGTCATGGCATTTAGGATAAGCCTGAAAGTTCTTTCCTACATATGCACATCTTTATCCACATACTTTAACATTCTCATCTAAGTACCACTCAAAAAACATTTTTAACAAGCATTCTGTGCCCCAACATTGAAAAATTCCTTCCCATTTCCCTCAATCAATTCATCTCATCCCATTATTAACCACCTTTCTTATAAGGCTATTGTGAAAAACTACACCAAACTAATTAATCCTATTACTCACTAACAAGTGAGTAGTCAAAAGATAATTTTATGTCATTAATACCAATAAGATACTAAACTAAGGCAGATATTGTTGCTATCTTTAGGCAGGTGGCCTAGAAGTCAGGTCAGTTGCCTCGTCCTTTCTAAGTACATTACAATTTTTTTTAATACCTGAAAAATTATAAGTTACCACTTTAGAGAGAATTCTGTTGTTTTTAATAATCCTTTATGAAAGTGGAAGTTGACCTAGAACATAAATTCAGTAATTATATTTATGATATCATGTAACAAAGATGACACATTATTTTATTAAAATTTTAGTTCTTTATAGGCTGCAGTTAAATGTGACTCTTTTTTTCTTTTTTGCTGCTTTTTGGTGCGCTGTTGCAGCTGGGCAGGGCTTGTATACACCTTAGATCAGCCTTGTCTTATTCCTGGCACTCACCAGGGGTACAGTCTAGTACACGTGGAGGTAATGGCCAAGAAGATTGCCAGGAGGCCAAGGATTCTGACTACCTGAAGGGGAAATGGGAGAGCCTCCAGGACTGCCAGGAGGCCTCTGAAGGAGTGGGCCTGCTTGGGGGTGACTGGGAGAGGAGGCAGAGACATGGCACCTGCATGGGCAAAGGCACCATTGTCTGTCTGCTACCTGACTCTGACCCAAGCCGCTTTGGAGTGCTTGCAAAGCTGGCTTGTAGTTTTTCTGCTTAAAGGGAGTGAGGGGAAATTTCCTTCCTGAACTTTTCATTTCCTATTCAGATAAGCTATGTGGGTCCACATGGATGCCCAGAAATCCAGAAATTACCTGGAGGATTTCTTTCCAAAAGGAGCCTGCCTCCCTCTGGGAGAGCTAATTCCCTTAACTTTCAGAAAAGATCTTATTCCACGAATCTGGTTATGTGTGTGTGTGTGTGTGTGTGTGTGTGTGTGTGTGTGTGTGTGTTTGGTGGGAGGTAGGTAATGTTACCCATTACAGAGAAAGATTAGAAACACCAAGACCAGAGGGCAATGTCCCCTAGGGCTGAATAGGACAAGGGGCATTCCCCAAAGATCCAGGCATGAGCCTGTCCACAAGTTTAAGAGGCCAGCAAGCTGCCCTACAGGCTTTTAAGAGGTTGATGTGTTACCAGTTTTTTTTGTGTGTGTTAGAGAGAAATAGAGGGTTTTTTGCCAACACCCAATGGGCTGTCGAGGTCCATGCAGAGGATGGCTGGCCTTCAGTCAATACTGAAGAGTGGCCTCAGTCAAGAGACATCAGTTGGTAGTTTGTCATGTCTGGTCCCACATGATGATGTTAACTGAAAATAAAAGAGGAGAAAGAGAAACCTGCCAGCCCTCAAAGACATGGAGGCAAGGCCACATGGGTCGACATCTCCCAGTCCCTCTGGGAGAGCACTCACCCACCATGTCCATCTCATAAGGTCCTGGTTCAGGTACCAGCTGTGGGTTTTTGGATTTTTGCTAGGGTTGGGGTGTGGTTCACCCCAAACACATCTACGCACCCGGGGGTGGGTGAGCATGTGGAGAGGGAATGACACTCCCAGGAGAAAGTTGAACACCTCTCTCCTTTCCTGCTGCCATGTTGAAATCCCACTAGTCTAGTCAAAGGGAATAAGGTATCAAAGATAGCCTGATTATTGGTGGTATCCCCATTAGTGCCCAGAACCAATTTCCCGGCATCAGTCTGGATTCTCTTTCTTTCCTCTGCAGTAAAGAGAATATGTAACAATTGTTGATCAATGGGTCCAGCTGGACAGAGCAGCAGAGCCATGGAGACATCTGGGGTCTGTGGAGTGGCTGCCTTCCAGCTCCATGTGGCTTGAGTGGGGAGGAGTAGCGGCAGGGTCCTGTGCTGTGGCTAGAGGTTGGAGAGGAGGCGGGGGAGCATGGGGGGGGGGAGTCTGCTTCTTCAGTGCCCCCACAAGAATTGGGGCCAAGGCTTCAGCAATGAGCTTGGTGCCTCTTTTGGGTGTAACTGCCAGCACCTGTAAAGGAGGGGCCGAAGGAGGGAGGAAAGACTTCACCCAGGGGAAAGGTTCCTCTATCAGGTTCCTCCAGGTCATAATATAAGTGGTTTGATCAGGGTGTCCACTCCTAGGGCGAAAAACAATTTTTTCAACCACAAGTATAGTATTTAGGTGAAAGGTCCCCTCTGGTGGCCATCCTACATTGAAGGTAGGCATTCAGAGGAACAAAGTGTAATCCATCTTTCTTTTTTAACGTGTACCCTGTTGTTATGGGCAACTGTTTTGATGTCCTTCCAGTGCTCAAGGCAGAGTCCTAAAGGGGAGGAAGAAATCTGTCCCATGTTATTGAATCAGGGGAGGAACATCTGTAGGATTATGGTAATGACAAGACACACAAGTATTGCACAGACACACAGGGCCCAAAATAACAGATGTGCATGCTACAGAGCCAGATTCAGATCCATGGTGGCCAGAAGAGTCTGAGTGCTTAGGGGACGGCTCAATAATGCCAAACATGGTACGGATGGTAGCAGGTCTCCCCAGCAGGTGTGCTCTGTCCTCTGGGACAGAGGCCCCACTCAAATGAGGAGGCAGGTCATCTCGTGCCACCTCCATGTCTGTCCTTATAGTGTATCCACCAGGACATATGACCTGATCAGAAAATAGATTCAGCTAGCCAACAGAGTGAAGGTAAAATAAGAGAATGCTCAAGTGGAAAACTTATCCAACTGGACAGGAAGAAACCTTCAGGGTTTCGGGTTCATTGGGGGGGGTCTCTGGGGATCCTGGACGAGACCCCAAGATGTTGTGGCAAGACCCCTGACCAGGAGCCAAGACCCTCGGTCATCCAGGAGTCACCCAGAGAACTTCCACAGAAGCCAAGACACTTGAATGTAAAAACAACTGGTTTCTTTATTGCAAGCCTAGGCCTGGGCTCCATCCACACAGTCCAGCACAGCAGTAGTGAGGGAAAGAGTTCAGACCCTCAGAGAGAAGGGGTTGATAAAGAAAAAAGGATTACCAAGTTTACATCATATTGCAACTTTTGAAATGATGGGTTATAAGAGGGCGTGCATGGGAATTTCAGAGAGGGTGCATGTGAGAACTCCAGCCTACTTATCTTAGGTTGGTAACTTGTTTGCAGAACCTATCTTTTGCAAGAGCTGTGTGCAGAACTTATTTTTTGTAAGAGGCTGGGGCCTTCGTGGCTAAGTATCTCTGGAATGTCCTTCGGTGGAGGCTTCCCAGAACTGGAAGTGGGGGTGCTATAGCTAAGTGAGCATGGATACAGAAGCAAAAATAGCACATTAGACAGTTAGTTATTCATCTGAGCCTGGCCTGGGCTCTTCATTGACTCAAAATGGCTGTCTGATTTAAAAAGGCAGCACCACAGTCCAGCCACTAAGTGAGGTCACAGAAGCCAGATGCAGCCCGTTCCTTCTCCTTGGTCTCTTAGTGACCACTGTCATGCCTGAACATTGCTGACAGCATGTTTGACTGTGAAAAGCACCTTGTGTCAAGAATGCTTATGATTGTAAAGCCAGTACACATGTATTCTAATGCTGGTTGTGGAATTCAGTTGTCCCTTCTTCAAATTAGATTACACAAAACAACGTTAAATCCTAACCACAAGCTCCATGCTCGGATTATCTATATCTTCCTAGCATACAAACCCTTTGTGTTAAAACAACATCCCATAAAATTAGGGATGTTTACTCAAGGGAGTCTGTTCTAGGTCAAAGTAATTATTTGTCTATCTAAACTACTTGTGATGCATATGTAAGGCTAACAATAAAAACACAGTGGGTCAAGGTTGGGGTCTCTGATCCTTTGAAAAAGAGCATCCCCTAATTCCCCCAATTTTATGTTCCCCAAATTGTCTTATGTCTTGTTTAAGCCATGGCAATTTCCCTTTCAGGATTCTAGGAAACTTACTGTGCAGGACTCAACACTACAGGAGTACATCCTCAGATTAAATCATATCTGCAAAGCCTGGCAGGGTGGTACATACCTTTAACCTCAGCACTCTGGAGGCAGAGGTAGTAAGTTTGTAGTGAGTTCAAGGCCACCCTAAATTATATAATGAATTCCAGATCAGCACTGGCTAGGGTGAGAGCCTAACCTTGAAAAAAAAAAATCTACAAAAGCAACCCTGAGAATGTCTCAGGGACAGCAGACATGGTAATTATTACAACTCCATCCATGAAGCTCCATAAAGAAGTAGACACTTAAATTGAGATGGTGGTGGCCCTATCCAACTTGTCTGATTGATTCAGGGCTTTGGGTTTGAGGGGTCCCACCATGTCTTTGAACCTCAATGCTTGGTTTCTTGACCATTTTCACAAAGAAAAGTGACTCTGAGAAGTGTAAATAGGGATTATTAAGTGTATTTATTGATAAATTATGATTTATGAGTCTTATTGTAACTGAATTAAGATATAGGGAAGAGGCTAGCTGAAAGACTCAAGTCAGAAGAATTCTTGCCCAGCTGGAAAGGGAGCAAGGAGACAGAATCTTCATCACAGAGAACTCTCTTGGGGGCAAAGGGACTCCAGTGGAGGCGCATACACCCAGACATGGAAGGCAAGACATAAGGACCTAAGTTTCCCTTCAAATAAAAGACCAGAGAGGATTAAGTATTAGTGAAGGGCTCAGAGAGCAAAGAAAAAATCAGATATGTAGTCAGAGCAAGACATATGTAGAAGGTAAGCAGGAAAATACAGAGGAAGTGTTCAGCTCTTTCCTGCCAGGTTAAGAAGGAAAGAGACAGTCTTACATTTTTGTCCAACCATGAACTCAAGAAAAGAAGATAAGAGGGGCAAGGTGAACATCCAATAAGGCTGAGCCTTGTTATCAGGTGTGCAAAGAGAGAACTGGTTTGTTTGTGAACTCAGAGCACTGACCCATAGAGTCTGAGCTGAGGAAGGAGCAGGAATTCCTGTTGCTCAGTATCTTGGATGTGACAGGAGCAAACATAGGTTCCATGTTGGGTAATATGGACAGATTAGAATCTCCTTTATCCCTCTTTGGGCTTCTGCCCCTAAATAACTGCCTATAAAAAGCTACCTTGTTCTTCGCTTGCCTTCATGATCACGTGTTATGTGCAGCACAGGACTGACAAGCAGAGAGCTCCCGACCATCCTTGGACTTCAGCTTGACTCAGTCAATTGCTGTCCACACATCTGTTCATCAACCTGGATTTGCCTTCCATCCATCTGTGCATTCATTACTGGATCCAGTACTGCCCTTCATTTCTACTGCCTTCAGGGTTCTGCAGCTGGACTCAACTCTGAGGCTTGGCTATTACATGGGACCCTGTATTCTGATGAGAGCAGCATCTGCAACAGCAGGGGCAGCTGGCTTCACCCTTTCCTATAGTTGTTCTCCTGTGTACTCTCTGCATCCTTATGAGCTTCCCAGCTGATACTTCCCAGGCCACTTTTTAAACCATAGAACATTGCTGTGGTCTCCTCAACCCTTTAGATTCATTGACCCATCTGATACATATACACAAATATTTATGTTTATTGTGGGATGTACTATATTTGACCTGAGAATTGATATTAGTAATTAAGATGGAAATAAACTTCTGGCCTCAGTTTGGCTATTAAGGAAATCAGGACCACTGCCATTGAAAATTACATACCTTGTGAATTTATTATTATTCAAGACATTCTGACATTGTGAAAAGTCATATGTTCTGCTATATTTCTGACACAGCATGCTTATGACAATATAATCAAACACCGGGGTTGCTGTGGCTTATGGTACATCTACTCAAGGGAACAAATAGCAGATCCTCTGTTCTCTTTCTTTCCTGATACTTTCAGAGCTGAGCCATGGTACAGAAACAAGCCATTACTCCTATCACATGTAAAGACATCTAGTTTGAGAAGAATTTGACATTTATTTCCATTTATCATTGTATTCTTTTAACCTTTGTTCCCAACATAAGAACAGAAGGATTCTTTTTCAGTATTTTTAAATTGTTTATTTATTTGCATGAAGGGGCTTTGGGTTCTCTTGCTGCCACAATGAATGCCAGATGTTTGCCCCACTTCTTATACCTGTCATTATGTGGGTGATTGGAGAATTAAAACCAGGCAGGCTTTACAAACATTTGCTTTTATCTGCTGTGCCATTTCCCCAGCCTCCACTCTTACGTTTTTCTAAGTGGCTGATATCAATGAATCCTTTTATCCTTGGAAAGTGAATTTAAAATTTTGAAGACTACGTTATTAAAATTTTCATACAAAGTTCTGCTTACAGCCATCAATCTGAGAAGCTCAACATAATTAAAAACTCACAATTTCCCATTAAGAATCAAAACCTATGATGCAACAATTTTGTATTCTACTCTTAAACTTATGTGGTTTATATTGGGCATAAAAGTGATAATATATAGCATCTGTGAATTTCCACAGTTGTCTTGTCTTTTAACTAATATTAAAATAAAGTGTTTAAAAATGATGTAAAATGAACCTTCTAGAGACAGGTCTTAGAATTTGTTTACCTCCTTCTAAAATAAATATAATTATTTAAACTAATCAGGCATATACTAGCACAATTAATTCTATTTAAATTGTCATTGAAAATTCATGATAGAATAAACTGCACCATGTTATTAGCATCATAAAGTAATGTAGATTTAAAACAATATCACTTGCAGTAATCAATGACTAAGAAGTTGACTCAAGTATTCTGAAAGAAAACAATTAAATGTCAACCACAGAAAAACAAGGAGTGAGGTAAATAATCATTTAAACCAAATCCATGACTGAGCTTTTGCAGTAGATTAAGTTTGCCACAACTCTGAATTAAGGGTAATTTATTATTGTGAAAAAACAAAGCTGCATTATAGAGCCACTAATAAGTTTTTCTAATGCTCAGGGCATCAATCTTAAGAATTAAAATCCCCAATGACAAGACCCAACACATTCATTTAAGTGAATTGGTTTCCATGCCTCATGAACTTTCTAACCAAGAACAATCAATTGAGCAAAACAGTAGAATCAATGCACTTTTAGTATTAAACAGGAGTTTGTCATAGTAGCTAATAGTTTTCTATGATTTTATATATTAAATGCTTTAACTGTAATGAGTTTAATGTTGATAATTTACTAACCGATGTCTTTTACAGAAAACATTTTATTTAAAATGTCACTCAGTTGTTAGTTATTCAGAGTGGTTTTATTTACAATAGAAATCCAAGTTTCCTACAAATCACCTTGTTTCAATTCCCAGTGCTCACCTTTCCTAGCCTTGTATTCCATGCCACATTTCATTGAGCACCCCACCTCTTTTGGTCTCATTGTCCCTGTAAAACACCTGGACATTCTTACTTCTGGTGCTTCATGGTATTTGAATTCATCTGTCTCAGAATTCCTCACTTCAGCAACCTTGAATATTGAAGGAAGCTTTCAAGAGAGCACTACTGGATTAGCACATATATAGTTTGTCTGTTTCAGTGTTATGTAGTAAAGATAGCTGTCGATCCTGCATCCTCCAGTCAGATTTAAGTCTGGTAAGTGTGAAGTTTAGGATGGGAAAGACTCACCTCTGCAAGGTTCCAGGCTGTATGTATAGAACCTATTTTCATCCCTTGCTAATCACTTGAATGAAGAAAAGGAAATCATTTACTTTTTCCAGAGAATGAGGTATACACTTCCTAGTGGAAGGTGTAGGTAGCTTTTAAAATTTTTTGTTGTTGTTGTTTTTTGAGTCAGGGTTTCACTCTAGCTCAGGCTGATGATCTTGAAATCATTCTGTAGTCTCAGGGTGGCCTCAAACTCATGGAAATCCTCCTACCTCTGCCTCCAGAGTGCTGGGAGTAAAGGCGTGTGCCACCACGCTCAGTGCAGCTAGCTGTTTAAATTTCCATCTAGGACACTGTTTAACCCAAGGCTTGCTCACTACTTACAAATATCCAATACTAGGAAAAAAGAATTATGGAGGATAGTATCTCAAATGACTACACAGGAGCTTCTAAAGACAAGCCTAGATGATGTGCAAGAATTAAGTACTAAAGATTGTTCAGTACTGTTGTGGCCTGAAAGGTAAAACTTGATATCTATAAATGAAATCTGATAAATTGACCTTTTTTGGGGATGGCATAAACAACAACAACAACAAAAAAAAAATGTGAAGATACACCAATGCTCAGGGAAACTTTTGAGAATAAATTCTCACTAGAATTTTAAATATTTGATCACTTATTTATGAATAGGAGGGATTTAAAACTACTAAGAAAATTCAAAGCATTTGGTTTTCAGTTCAGACATATTTCCATCTTTCATCATTTAGGATTCCTATTGGAGGGACTGAGGAAAATGTTATTGAACTTATATTGGGATTGCAGGTAATTTGCATTAGTGTACTTTTCTCATTACTCTGAGAAAATACATGGGGATATTTTGGAATGTGGTTTGAGGAGATGCTGGAAAAGGCACTGCAGGAAGAGAGTGAGGAAGCTGGTAGCATCGGACCTGCCACTCAGGAAGCACAGACACATGAATGCTGGTACCCAGCTCACCCTGTCCCCTTCTCTTTCTGTTCAGACCAGGACTCTAGTCTACTGGAGTGATCGCACCAACATCAGGCTGCTTTTTTCTCATTTAGGACTGGGTAAACTTCTTATTGGATACAGCTAAAGGCGAGTCTCCCAGGTGACTCCGGAACGAGTGAAGCTAAGCATGCAGATAAGGAATTCATACTTTTTAGTTCACAAAGCCAATAGCAAATACTTGAAAGAATTTTAAAAGCATCACAAGTTGTCGAAAATCCAAGACTCATGATGTTAGTTGCTGACCATCCTCTTCAGGAGTTCATTGAAGTGGATTTACTGACGATTGGTGATGACATGGCCAAGCAATTAAGGCACTTTCTAGCATAATGTAATGAACCTGGTGTGATTCCCCAGTACCCATGTAAAGCCAAGTGCAAAACGTGGTGTATGCCTCTGGAGTTTGTTTGCAGGGGCCAGAGGCCCTGGCATACCCATTCTCCCTCTCTCACTCTCCTCTCTGTATCTCCTGATTTCTCTCTCACTCTGTCTCTAATAAATAAATAATAAAATATATTAAAGAAGGTCATTGAGGAACATGGACTATAGGGGCCACTTGTGTATTCTGATGTGAGAACATTCACATTTTGCAATATGGAAAATGGTTTCACAGGTAAGATGGTAATCTAATTCTGGAATTCTTTTTTAAATACTGTACACACACAAACATGTGTGTATGTATATATTTATATATATATATATAATTTGAGAGAGAGAGAGAGAGAGAGAGAGAGAGAGACTGTGTGTGTGTGCCAGGGCTTCCAACCACTGCAAATAAACTCTAGATGTATGTGCCACCTTTTGCATCTGGCTTACATGGATCCTGGAGAATCAAACTGGGATCCTTTTGCTTTGCAGGCAAATTCCTTAACTCCTAAGCCATCTCTCCAGCCCTAATTCTGGAATTGTTTAAAACATGGCTACCAGAGTAGCATTGAAGATCTTTATCATGGAATATAGAGGATAATTTAATTATATAGTAATTATATAGTACTTATCAAGATGGAGTTAGAGATACAGGTGGAAATAAACTGAGAGAAAACCAAAGGGAAGTTTCATCCCACTAGTTTCCTTTTGTGCAGTAATTTATTGTCAAATTGTCTATTGGTTCAACTGCTAAGGATGTTCAAGAGTTTTGGACTTGAAAAGGAGTTGGAGTAATTCAAATGTACTTGAATGTATGTCTTCCTGAGAAGGAATAAATTTACAAAGCTCAAACAAGGCTCTAATCTATATTTGTACAATTCATGCCTTGTAACAAAAATAATTTTGATTAAATTATATTTCATTAACTAAATATAATTTTATGTTTCTAAAAACAAAGTGTTTGGAGAGGAAATAAACATGCTCTTAGGTGTGATTCTAATCATAGCTAGTTTAGGGTGAGTTTTCTTATAAACAATACTGTTTTATAGAACATAGTGTCTAGCCTACCTATTTTATATATGATAACAAAATATGAAAATGCAATAAGGTGAAAATGACTACATATAAACTTTAATGTTTATAGTAAGCAATAATAAAAATAGCCATAGTATTTCCGTAATTTAAATCATCCTAATTTTATAAAACCTATCCTGTTAAATTTTCTGGAGTATACTGCCAAATTTTTATTCACTCCCAGATAGGGCATCAACAACAGATCAAAGGAAGGAATCTGTCTAAGCCAAGCTTTATAGTGAACCTGTGAATTTTGGTGGTGGTGGTGGAGGGTGGTTCCTGAATTCTGGTTGAAGAGTATGCACAAAAGCCTCGATGACTCAATGGCAGCTGCATCACTGAAAAGCCCATTCCTACACACATAATAATGACTCATGGATGATGTATCCCTAGAGCTCACTCCATTGCTTTGGGCAGGTCTTCTTGTAGAAGTGTCTCTCTTCCCAAGCATATCTTATTCTGAATTTCCTTGTGGAGGGACACTGTGAAATTGTGTTTCAGGATTTTCTGAGCCTTGTGAGGTGTTCACACCTGACTCTTGCTGACTTCCTGGACTTTAATGTGTTTCAGGATATCCTGTGACCCAATGAGCCTATGTTTCAATATGGAACTTCCTAAGGAGCCTCCCCCCAGGACTGAATGTTGCAGTTCAGAGGGAATTGTTCTAGTACACTACACTCCCTCCTCTGGCTCCTATATATTCTTTCTGCTTCTCCACAATATTCTCTCAGCCTTGAAGGGGGTGATATTGATGTTTCACTATACTTCCCCATCCATGGCTAAGTATTAGGTTATTATGCCATAGCAATAGGCCATTTCAGAAATTTAACTGTATATCAGTCTATAGTATAGTTCCCTTAAGAAATGTTTGGAGCCGGGCATGGTGGTGCATGCCTTTAATCCCAGCACTTGGGAGGCAGAGGTAGGAGGATCACAGTGAATTCCGAGGCCATGTTGAGACTACATACTGAATTCCAGGTCAGCCTAGACTAGAGTAAGACCTTACCTCGAATCCCCTCGCCAAAAAAGTTTGCTTTTCTGACTGATTAAGCCTGATAGAAACAATGATATATGGATATAAACACAGAAGTTTAGAAGGCAATTTATAGGTATATTAGACACAGTTAATAAAACAATAACAAATGCTTCCCTTGTGAAGCCCATTACCTCCCAGCTATGGCATTTCCACTGGCTTGCCATAGAAGATGTGTGGAGTAGGACTTAAATCTAATTCAATTTCAATTGTTTGAACTCATAATATTTATGCCACTATTGCATCAGTGGACACATGTGGTCTTGAATTGAGGAGAATTGGAGGTGTAGGAGGGGGGAGGGCTTACAGAATAAAAAAATGAGTCAGTGTACTGGAGAGATAGCTTAGCAGTTCAGCACTTTCCTCTGAAGACAAAGGACTCAGGCTAGGTTTCCCAATACCCATGTAAGCCAGATGCACAGGGTCATCATGCATCTGGAGTTCATTTGCAGCAGCTGGAGACCCTGGCACATCCATTTTCTCATTCCATCTCTCTCTCTTTCTCCTAAACTTAACAAAAAATGAGTCAAGGAATATAGACATTCTATTTCTACAGTTAACTTCATGGACATAGAAGCATAAAAAGAAAGCTAGGAAAAAGCCGGGCGTGGTGGCGCATGCCTTTAATCCCAGCACTCGGGAGGCAGAGGTAGGAGGATTGCCGTGAGTTCGAGGCCACCCTGAGACTACATAGTGAATTCCAGGTCAGCCTGAGCCAGAGTGAGAGACCCTGCCTCGAAAAACCAAAAAAAAAAAAAAAAGAAAGCTAGGAAAGAAATGCCAATAGTTTTAGACCTGTCTCTGCTGTCCCTCCCTTCCAAATGGAGCACTTTTAAACTTTATTTATTTATGTATGAGGCACGGGGGGGGGGGGGGGCTAGAATGGGCATGTCAGGGCCTCTAGACTCTGTAAATGAACTCTATAGAAATAAGCCACCATGCACCTGTGGCTTACATGGGTTCTGGGGAATAGACCCTGAGTCCTTAGGCTTCAAAGGCGAGTGCCTTAACCTCTAGCTGGCTTCACAGCCCCCAGAGGGAACTTTTTCTCTTGCAAGAAAAAAAAAAAAAGAAAGAAAAACAAAGTTTGATACTTCTGCTTTTACTGTACTTCTGAGTCTGTCTTCATTTATGGATCATAAAAATATTTGTTAGCTTCAAGAAAGGACCCATGGATGCCCAGACCATCATGGGGGGTATTTTTTCCCACAACTTTTTAGAGTCCATAGCTGAGCAGGATTGCTGGTGTAATTCTTCCCTAGCAGCCTTCATGGCACTATTTTGGTGGTATGAAAGCCAACCAAGAGTTTAGGAACTGCTAGTCCAATTCTTCTTTTATACCTCCAAGTTCTGTAGCCAAAGCATATGCTTTCTTCAGCAATAGGGACTCACTATGAAGTGCTAGCATGTACTAAATCTTAGTGGCAGTAGCCTTTATGATTTTGGAGGCACCAGAAGGTGGCCTCCTCCTGGTAATATGTGGGTACTGGGTGGTACTGGATTCCACCCAATAACTATATGGCTATGGAGAGGATCCTTTCCACTCATGCAGGGTGACTTAAATTCTTTAATTTCTGTTTTCACTCTATTACCAGGCACTTTTCTAAATCTAAAAAATATAGACATGAAGATATCTCGTGTATTCAATTAATAATCCGAGTGCTTGATTACTCAATTTTCATGTATTCTGGGTTAAGATTATGCACACATTTTATAAAAGAAAGAATATGGAAAAATTAAATCAATTATTTTTTAATCTATGAAGATGGAGCATTTAATTTCTAGTGACTCTTAATAGCAATCTTAATTAAAACTATGAAGTTTTCTACTTAATCAACTGTGAGCAAAAGAAATATGATGCATTGAATTACACAGAAAATGGACCTCACTATTATTTATTTGTCCCTAGCCAGTAACAGAATTACAAGTTCTCATTGGAAAAATGGCAGGTGGCTATTTGAAACACTGATCTACAATATCACCATTGCATAGGAATCTTTTGATATACTTATCCATCACTGCCAAGCTCTGGAATAATGTGATTGCAGTAATAGAGAGCAATGGCTGCACTCTTGAAGCAGTGGGTGGCTTTGCCGAGTGCTGATGAATTACTGCCAAGGAATACATTGGTCATGCACAAAGCAACTATATTTTGCTTCCTCTGATTTAGTTAAACTACACTATGAATCAGTGGTGCTAAAAATTGGTTGAAAGTCCCATCAAATACAGCAGCAATACAAATACAGGTTTAACTTGGCTGGAAATTTGCAAATTGAAGTTTAAAGGTTGCTTTTAAAAGTAGGATTATATTAAGAATCCTTTCCATGAGGAAAAACAATATATACAAGTTTAACTTCCTTTAAGTTTTACCTAATGTCATAGGAATAAGTTGTCTACAACTATAGTATTAGTATTTGAATAATAACTATTTATCACTTAAAAGACACATAATAGATATTTAGCTGGCACTGGAAAATTTTTCTACTCACTGGAGACTCAGCTGTGAATAAAGCAATGATTTTGCCTATGAGAGGATTACATATTACTAGTGTAAACAGACAGCACACAATCTTAATAAAAATATTTTTTTCATTATACTGAATCACTAGGAATAATAAAACAAAAGTTAGTGGCTAAAACTGACAGAGGGGGACAGAGAAGGTCTCAGAATGTTTGAAATCTGTTCAAACACCTAACCAAACCAGTTGTAGAGCATGAAGAGATGAAGAGGGAGAATACACTCCCACTGTGGAAAGAGCTTGTCTTGTTCGAGGGATAATGTGGAGGTAGGATAGAGCACAGTGTCTAAGTACAGAAAAAAGAAAATAATGTCAATAGGAAGTATTTACAGATTCTCATGCTGTACTGTAGAGTTTTTAAAAGTGAGTGATATAAGTACATTTCAAAGACAAGAATAAAAATAAAAGCAATCAGGATATCCTTTCAAAAATTTAGAAGGACAATTATGAAAAAAATAAATGTGTAGCAATGAAGCTGTTGAAAAATATTTGAGAGCTTGTTTGGAGGTTCCAGCAGGGGAACACAGCTACTCATATACCCTTGACAAAAGACCAGCTTCAGGATGGATTCACATAGAGTGGTGAGGGAGGAAGGGGACACCTGCCTCGCCAGCTAGATCAGCTGAATCAACCCTGGTGATCAATGGGGTGACAGATGTTAAAGCCAGATCACCTTCATATCCTGAGAAGTATTTGAAATGATATTTTTTTTAAAACCATAGTTCCAACTGATTTTGGAATGTAGGATAGATGAAGACATTTGAATTATAGGCCAAAGGTAGTGAGGAATCCACTTTGAGTTTGGGGAATACATCATGCACATGATGCAAGGACCACAAGTGCCCAGAGCTACAGGAAGAGTATAAGAGAAGCAAAACTATGTTTCAAATTATGGGCATAGTTATGTTCTCATAAGGTAAGCATGTGAGAAGCAAGTAACATTTCTCTATCTGCTTCTCTGTCTCTTTCTCTCAAATTAATAAGAAACAATATTTTAATAAATATTTAGTTTTCATATTATTCATCATATTAGTTTCAAATAAATAAGATATGCTTTTTGAGACCAAGTTCACTAAATATTTTTTGTCTTTCAGTTTTGTTCTCAATTCTATACTATGAACATCATTTCTTTTTTCTTTTTTTATTAGGTATCTACAGTGTGTAAACAGTTATGTTGATACCATCACTAGCCTCCTCCCTGTCATCTCACCTCTGAAGGGATTCTCCTTGTTAGGGTCCATGGGTTGTGCATTGTGGGGGTATCCATCAGTTATTGTGGGGGTATCCATCAGTTAAGGGGAAGAGGCAATGTCTCTGTGCATAATGCACCAACTTTTTGCTTTAACAATCTTTCCACCACCACTTCTGCAAATTTCCCTGAGCCATGTTGGGTTTGTTTTAGGTATACTTCAGTGATGAGGTTTTTGGAGTCTCTGTGTCTCTGGATCTCTCTGGTTTGGTAGGAGGTGAGTGTTCTCTGTGTCTATCTCCTTCTCCCTTGTGCTGGTACCAGGTACACCAAGAAAGCAGCACTCTTGATCATTTCTCCAATTACTCTATAATTTCAACTGGGGCCCTGGTGAGGTGCAATGGGCCGATTCTTCATATTCTGCATCCATCTGAAAAAGAGAAGCAGATTCTCCAATGAAAATTGCAGATAGCACCAGATAAATGGGATAACCATTATTATTTTAGAGAGAATTTAATAGGTATAGGCCTTCTTGTAGCTCCAGATTGGTGGGAGCCAGATTGGTGGGAGCATAATATTGCAGAGGAACTCATTTTTGGATAGAATTCTGACTTGTTTCTCATTTCCAGCTTCAGGTTCCATTCCACTGAATGGATCCACTAGCCAATTCAAGAGCAGTTGGCTACCCACCATGGCCGTGTTCCAAGGTGCCTTTTCAGCATCTGTTGAAATGAGCATGTGGTTTTTACTCTATTAAACATTCATGGAAGAACTCAAACCAATCTTTCTCTAACTGTGCCACACAACTGGAGAACAGGGAAAGCTCCCCAACTCCTTCTATGAAGCTAGTATCACCCTAATTCCAAAACCAGACAGAGATTCCCAAGAAAAGAAAACTACCAGCCTATTTCCCTGATGAACGTAGATGCAAAGAACCTGAACAAAATCCTTGAAAACTGGATCCAACAACACATCCAAAGCATTATCCACCTTGATCAAGTGGGATTCATCCCAGGAATGCAGGGATGGTTCAACATATGGAAATCTGTCAATGTAATACACCACATAAACAAGGTTAAACACAAAAACCACATGATCATTTTGATAGATGCAGAAAAGGCCTTTGACAAAATACAACATCACTTCATGATCAAAGCATTGGAGAGAATTGGCATGGTCAGTTAATATCTTAACATAATAAAGGCAATATACAAAGCTCCTGAGGCCCAAATAATACCTAATGGAGAGAGACTGGAGGAATTCCAATTGAAATCAGGAGCAAGACAGGGTTGTTCACTCTGACCTCTGCTCTTCAATATAGTACTGGAAGTGCTAGCTGAAGCAATAAGACAGAAGAAGGAAATAAAAGGGTTACAATTTGGAAAGGAAGGAGTTATGTTAGCTCAATTCACTGATAACATGATTGTATATGTAAAGACACCCAAGAAACTCCATCCCAAACTCCTGAAGGTAATTGATTAACTCCTATAGCAAAGTTGCAGGACACAAAAATCAATGCACAATTAGTAGCCTTTCTATATGCAAATGACAAAGGTACAGAGAAAGAAATAAGGGACATAGTCCCATTTTCAATAGCAACAACAACAACAAAAATACCTTGGAATAATGTTAACCAAGTAAGTAAAAGATCTATACAACAAAAATATAAAAACTCTCAAAAAAGAAATTGAAGAGGACTTGAGAAGATGGAAAGACCTCCCATGCTCCTGGTTAGGCAGAATTAACATTGTGAAGATGACAATCCTACCAAAGGCAATATATAGATTTAACACAATTCCAATTAAAATCCCTACAGTGTTCTTCACAGAGATAGAAAAAATGATCTCAAATTTCATATGGAAAGGTAGAAGGCCTCGCATATCCAAACATATCCTCAGCAAAAGAAATACCTCTGGTGGCATCACCATACCTGATCTAAAGCTATACTACAAAGCCATAGTAATAAAAATAGCATGGTACTGGCATAAAAACAGGAGTATAGACCAATGGAATAGAATTGAGGACCTATACTTTGGGTCAAGCAACTACAGTTACTTGATATTTGACAAAGGCTCTAACCATATAGACTGGGAAAAAGACAGCATCTTCAACAAATTGTGCTTAAGATTATTTATATGATGTATTATTTATATGTAATATTTATATATTGACAGATTTCCATATGTTGAACCAACCCTACATTTCTGGGATGAAGCCTACTTGATCAAGGTATATAATACTTTTGATGTGTTGTTGAATTAGTTTTGTGAGGATTTTGTTCAGGATCTTTGTGTCTAAGTTCATCAGGGAAATAAGCCTACAGTTGTTTTTTTTTTTTATGACATCTCTGGTTTGCATTTTAGGGTGATACTAGTTTCATAACGAGTAGGTGCTTTCTCTGTTTTCTGATTATGTGGCACAATTTGAGAAATTTGGTCTTAATTCTTCATTGAAAGTTTGATAGAATTCAGCTGAGAAGCCATCTGGTCCTGCACTCTTCTTTTTGAGGAGGATTTTTTTAAATTTATATTTTAAAATTTTTGATAGTTAACAACTTCCATAATTGTAAACAATATCCCATGGCAATTCCCTCCCTCTCCCCATTTTCCCCTTTGAAACTCCATTCTCCATCATATTCCCTATCCTTTTCAGTTTCTCTTATATTTTGACATCATCATCTTTTCCTCCTATTATCATGGTAGTGCCAGGTACTGTGTTTGGAGTTTTTAAATTACCTTTTCAATCTTAATGGGTGTATAGGTTTTCTTAGAAGATTAATCTGGTCTGAGTTTAGCTTTCATAGGAGATATGTATCCAGGAATTCATCCATTTTCTCTATATTATACAGTTTTGTGGAGTAGAGTTTTTTGCTATAAGTCCTGATGATTCTCCCAATTTCACTTATGTCTGTTGTGATATTTCCTTTTTCATTTCTAATTTTGTTAACTTGAAGCATCACTTTTTTCTCCTGATCAAATTGGCCAGGGGATTATCAATCTTGTTTAATTTTTCAAAGAACCAGCTTTTTGTTTCATCAATTTTCTTATTTATTTTCTTTTTTTTTCATATTTATGAGTTTATTATCAAATCACAACTTTTTTTTAATTTAATTTATTAATTTTCTTTTCAGTAAATACAGGCAGTTTGGTACCATTATTTAGGCTCATCTGTGATCTACCCCCTCCCATTAGACCCTTCTTGTTATTGAAAATGGGTCGTGCATTGTGGAGTTAGCCCCCAGTTATTAGTATGATAAATGTCTCTGAAAATCATGACCCAACATGTAACTCTGACATTCTTTCTGCCCCCTCTTCCGCAAGATTTCTCTGAGCCATGTTGGGTTCATTTTTGGTCTGCTTCAGTGCTGAGGTGTTGGGGGCCTCTGAGGCTCTGGCTCTCTGATTTGGTAGGAGTTGATTTTTCTCTGCATTGATCTCCTTCCCCTTTGTGCTGGTATCCAGTTCACAGGAAAACATCACCCTTGCTTATTTCGCCAGTTGTCCTTAGTTTCAGTTGGGCCCCTTCTGAGGTATGTTGGGGCAGCTCTCTTCTTAGGATCTGCATCTATCTGGAAAAGAGAAGCAGATTCTCCAACGGAGAGTAAGTTAGCACCCAGAAAATTGAGATAACACTTACTTTTTTGATAGACAGTTTGATATTTATTTTCTTAGTTTCCAATTCATTAACTTATTCTGTGTTCTTAATATTTCTTTCTGTCTGAAGCTTTGGTGGTTGGCTTCTTCTTGTTTTTCCAATGCCTTTAGGTGGATGAATAGGTTATTGATTTGGGATCTCTGTCTTTGTTATAAAGGCATTTAGTTCTATGAATTTTTCCCTAAGGACTGCCTTCATTGTTCCTCATAAGTATTGGTACAATAAATTCTCATTGTCATTCAATTGCAGAAATTTCACAATTTCATTTTTTATTTCATCAACTACCCATTTATTCTTAAAAAGTGTGTGGTTCATTGTCCAGAAGCTGGTGGGAATTCCTGGTGCATCTTTTGTTATTAATTTCTAGCAATACCACATTGTGATCTGATATCATGCTAGAAATTATGTTGGTCTTACCAAATAAATGGAGGCAGGCTTTATGGCCCAGCATATGATCTATTTTAAAGAAGAGTCCATGGGCTGCTGAAAAGAATATATGATCTGTGAATTTTGGGTAGAATGTTCTATAGATATCCATCAGTACTAATTGAACTATAGTGGTCTTCAGCTCTCTTACTTCCCTGTTAATTTTCTGTTTGGATGTTCTGTATGTTGCTTATAGTGGAGTATTGAAATCCCTGATGACTATAATGGTTGTTGGTTATTTCAGTTTATTGTCAAGTAGGTTTTGCTTTATGAATTGTGGTGCACCTGTGTTTGGTACATATAAAGTGATGATTGTGATATTCTCTTGTTGAATCTTTCCCTTGGAAAGTAAGAAGTGGCCTTCTTTGTCTTTTTTGATTACTTTGACTTAAAGTCTCTTTTTTACTTGGTGGTGAGAAAATGGAAGGATGGAGGGTAGGGAATTTTTTTTTAAATTTAATCTATTAGTTTCCTTTTCAGCAAATACAGGCAGTTTGGTACCATTGTTTAGGCTCATCCATGATCTACCCCTCCCATTGGACCCTCCTTGATGATGTAAATGGGTCATGCATTGTGGAGTTAGCCCACAGTTATTGGTATGATAAACGTCTCTGCATATCATGACCCAACATGTGACTCTGACATTCTTTCCACCCCCTCTTCCGCAAAATTTCCCTGAGCCATGTTGGGTTCATTTTTGGTCTGCTTCAGTGCTGCACTGTTGGGGGCTTCTGAGGCTCTGGCTCTCTGATTTGGTAGGAGTTGATTTTTCTGTAATGGTCTCCTTCCTCTTTGTGCTGGTATCCAGTTCATCAGGAAAACATTACCCTTGCTTATTTTGTCAATTTTCCTTAGTTTCAGTCGGGCGCCTTTTGAGGTATGTTGGGGCAGCTCTCTCCTTAGGATCTGCATCTATCTGTAGAAGAGAAGCAGATTCTCCCACAGAGAATAAGTTAGCACCCAGAAAATTGAGATAACACTTACTTTCTTGATAGAGAGTTTGATAGGTGTAGGCCCTCTTGTACCCCATGACTGATGGTAGCTTGATATTGGAGAGTGAGCTTATGCTTGGGTTCTGACTTGTTTCCCAGCTCCAGCTATGGGTCTCATACCACTGAGGGGATCAGTTAGCCAAATCAAGAGCAGTTGGTTCCCCACCATGGCTGTGTGCCACTATTGCACTTGTGTGGGCATCACACCAGGTTATTTGTTGCTAATTAGGTTAGACAATGAGTTGCTTGAACAGATACTGGTCATTTCCCCCAGTCGCCCATGTAGCACCTTCTGGAACTAGATGTGCTGACTGTCTGGGGACTGACCCTCTCCTGGCTTCCAGCCATGCCATTCCATTTAAGTGTCAGCTGTGTATGGAGTCTTCAGCAATAGGGTCTTACCACTGGCCTTTGGTGGGTCATCAAGTACTCTGACAGAAGTCTGTCATTGTTTTGGGAAACCTTGTAGGTTTCTCTGATCAAAAGCTCATTGTGGATGGTAGCCCCAAGCTGGTAGTGGGGGTTACAGGTCAGTGCCCACTAAGAAATTGAGGAAAAACATAACTAATATACAAGAGTTAGAAAGGAGAGAGGGGGCGGGGGAGGGGAGGGAAAATTTAACCTGCTTACCTGGGTCCCAGTAGACTTTAGGAAGTACAGGAGGACCTGGTCCACCCATGGAGGGGCAGCAGGTGGATTAGTGGTCAGTCTTGGAGCTCCTGGTGGTCATGGTGGTAAAACCGAAGGGGGGAGGGAAGGGGACCACTAGCCTGGTGTCCTTGGTCCAAGTAGCCTGCAGGAGTACCTGGTCCACACAATGCAGGGAGGTGGCTGGGACAGAGGTAGCATGTGGAGGTCCCTGGTGCCTGGCCAGAAAACCAAAGGAAGGAGGGAAAGGGAATGTTAATCTGCTGACTTGGGTCCCTTTAGCTTGCTGGTATTGCAGGAGGAACCTGGTGGTGCTGGTGGTGGTGGTGCAGTGGCTGGGATGGTGGCCCGGACTGTGGTAGGACGCTGCTTGAGGGGATTGGGGGCTGTTGGACTACCTCAGAGCATGGAAATCAGTGAATTTCTTATTTTGATCCTCTGAACCCTCCCACTGGAGGTCTACTAGGATCTGCAAACCCCTAAAATCCACAAAGATCTTGCCTTTCCTTCCCCATGAGGTGAGGTGTAATGGTAGGTGGATGCCATCTTGACCAGAAGTCACAGAAACATCATTTATTTTCTAAATTTGGTTAACTTTTTCCTTAGTTTTCTCATATATATGTATATGCATGTATGATTTTTTGTTTGCTTTTTCTTATATGAATCTAATGTCAATTCATCTGTTTGTCTGCATCTCTACTTTTTCCTTGGCTACTACTCTGAATACAGCACCCAGAGTTTTCTGTTCTAATTTAACTGCTGTGTATATATGTTGGCAATTTCAATATTCTCATTTATGAAGTGTCTCCTATTTACCCGAATTATCTATCTTTTTTCTTAATGTATTTTCATTCCTGAATATGCTGGGTTTCTGCCTTTAGCTATCATATGTGTGTGATGTAAAAAATCTCCCCTTACAAGGTTTGTCTTTCCCTTGTCAGGATGAAATCTTTGGGTCAACACAAGGGTCTTATTTAATGTGATGCAATGCATCAAATACTTATTTTATGATAACTGTGCTTGGTCAGCTACAAATAACTTATGGACATCTGTGAGATGCAGATGCTCACTTGTATATTATTCATCTATTGCTCTTTAAATTCAAATAATTCAAATCTACAATGTGTCTGGAATTAAATTATGTGCATTGTGTGAGAAAGGGGTAAAAATTCATGTTTTTTCTATACACAATTTTAGATGACTCACAAATTATTGAGAAAAGAATTCCTTTTCCTCTTTTGAGAACTACAACTTTCTTCATAAATATTTTATACTATATACATGCATGAGTCTGTAGTTTAGGCTTGATACCCTTCTCTTGTCCATTTATTTGCCCCTTAGTCAATGAAAGACTGTCAAGTTATTGTATTAAATGTTTTTCTCTGCAAAGTGTATGTATATTCTATTGTTAAATTCCTTGGGCTCTTCTCCTTTTTTGTGAAACCCTTAGATCTGGTACTCTGCATTTTCTTATCAATTTTACATGAGATTGTGAATGTATACAGCACACACACACACAAATACACACACACACACACACACACACATACACATGCATTTACTGAGGTTAGAGTCTTTTATGAAATTGAAATTCTAGGTAAATTTAGAGGAATTAATATCATAACTGTTGCTTACAATTTCAATTCCATGAACCTAGGTTTACTTACCCTAACTTGTTAAATCATGTTTTATTACTGTCTGTGTATTTGATTTGTTAGATATAATCCCAAGTGCTATGGACTCAATGTTTTTCTGCCCCTAAAGTTCATATGCAAATACTTCATCTCAAATGTGATGGGGTCTAAGTACAGGTAGAACTTGAGAAGTGGACTATGAACAGGACCAGTGCACTTACAAAGATAGCCCCAGGAAGATCTTTTGTCACCTCTGTCATACCATTTGTTGCAGTCCAGTTCACATTGCTGGTAGAAATCACCCAACTAAGAGCAGCTTTTGGGAAAAAGAGGTTTATTTTGGATTATAGGCTTGAGGGGAAGCCCCATACTGGCAGGGAAAATGATGTCATGAGCAGAGGGTGGACATCACCTCCTGGCCAACATAAGGTGGACCATAGCAACAGGAGAGTGTGCAAGGGGAAACTGGCTATAATATCCATAAGCCTGCCCCCAACAATACACTCCCTCTAGGAGATATTAATTCCCAAATATCCATCAGCTGGGAACCTAGCATTAAGAGCACCTAAGTTTGTGGAGGACACCTGAATCAAACCACCATATTCCACCCCTGGCTCCCATAAACTGATAACCATACATTATGTAAAATGCAATGCATTCATGTAACTTTAAAAGTCCAATAGTATTTATCAATTCCAATGATGTTCATATATCCTCATAGTCCAAGATCTTTTAACTGAGCCATAATACCCAAAAATAACCTCAAAAGAACCATAACCCATAATGGCACAGAACAAACATTCACACTGCAAAGGATGGCATTGGGCATAGCAAAGAAATATTCAAGCAATATATGATTTCAACAGGACAAATACCAAACTCGGCAGCTTCAAGTCCAACAACTCTACTTAGTGATAAATCTCCCAGTCTGATAACTAACCAGCAACAAGTCTCTGGACTTCCAATTCCACTCATCCAGCTAGGCTACTCACAGTTCTGGAAAACTTCATCAGGGCTGGCAGCTCTCCTTGGCAGCCATCTCATGGTCCTGGCATCTCCACTGGGTCTCCACTGCAAGCCTCGGTTCATCCTCATGGACCCATGGGGTCTCCATGCAGGCAAACAGCAAACCTGCTTCACACTGCCCACAGCCATTTCCAAAACACAAGACCGTGTTGCAAACTCAATGACCCTCTTTCCAGCATTTCTTATACTCCACAATACCAGGTAAGATGCCAATTTGTTAATCCAGGGATGGGGGAATAGAGCAGACTTTGAAGAACAGGACACTCCTTGAGCACTCAAGCCCCTTTAAAACAATCGATATTCTTTCTGTTGCCCCAGTGCAGGACAGCTAACCCAGTCTCAAAGGTTGTAATCTCTCAGTTGAAGCTGAATGGGAAACAGTTCACCCAAAGATTTTTCTTTCTGTGCCGTATCCCTCTGCTCATACCAGTTCATTTCTATGCACAGCAACCCTGCACAACTTCTCAAGATATGGGCATAAGAGCAAGCTTCTCACACAAACTGCTAGCCCAGTCCAAGCAAAGGTCTTTCTCACCCTCACAAGTCAAACCTCACAGTCCATAGTTCTTACTGCCTTCAGGTCTTTCACCTCAGACCAGAACAGTCCATTGAGCTGTACTTACAGCACTGCAAGGCATCTCTTAGGCCAAGGTTTCAAATCCTCCCACATTCCTCTTGAAAATCAGCTCCCAAAGGCCAAAGCCAGTTAGGTATCTAGCAGCAATCCCACTCCTCGGTACCACTTTACTGTTGCAGTCTGTTTCACATTGCTGGTAGAAATCACCCAACTAAGAGCAGCTTCTGGGATAAAAAGGTTTATTTTGCCTTATAGGCTTGAGGGGAAGCTCCACGATGGCAGGGAAAATGATGATATGAGCAGAGGGTGGACATCACTCCCTGGCCAACATAAGGTGGACCATAGTAACAGGAGAGTGTGCCAAACACTGGCAAGGGGAAACTGGCTATAATATCCATAAGCCCACCCCAACAATACACTCCCTCTAAGAGGTGTTAATTCCTAAATATCCATCAGCTGGGAACCTAGCATTCAGAGTAAATAAGCTTGTGGGGGGCACCTGAATCAAACCACCACACCATTTTATAGATAGTCTATGACCATCTGTGAACAAAGATGCAGATGCTAAATATACTGGTACCTTATCTTGAATATTTAGCCTCCAGAGCCATGAAATATCTTACTATTCCTTACTATCCTATGTCTACAGTAGCTTAATGACTAGAGTCCAGAAAGAATAGTATACAAAGTATCCAACATTTTAGCATATTTTTTGATCTTATATTTAGACTTATTTTAATATTTATTTATTTTCAATAAAATATGTTTAATATTTAAATTAAATGTAAATTTAATATGAAAATATTGCCTAATGATTATATCAGATTGTTCTCTTATGTTCTCTCTCTCTCTCCCCCACCCCATTACACTAAGGGCTGTATTATTTATAAATGGAAATATTTCACTAGAACCATAAGATGCTACCATACTTCTAGGGCTCTTATCAAGCATAAGTTGTGTTGACTTCCTCATCCTTTTTCCTATGAAATTCAACATCTTATAATTCATTAAAACAACCTTCAGTGCTATTATGTATATCTAATCCAAACATGTCTCATCGTTCAACATTTTCTTCTTTACTTTATGTAACACTGTTTAAATCAGTCACCAAATACTATATTCTAAAACATGTACTTTGAATTTACTGGATAAGCACTGACATTTTCCTTCTTGTTATTGATTGTTTATGAGGCAAGTTCAAAAGACTGGCCTTTATTTTTTATGTGAAAGCATGAATGAAAGAGAGAGAATTGGCATGCCAGGGCCTCCAGCCAGTGAAATCAAATTCCAAATGCATATGCCACCTGGTGACTTTGTGCACTTGCATTACCTTGTGTGTCTGACTTAAATGGGATATGGAGAGTCAGACATGATTCCTTATACTTTGTAGGAAAGCGCCTTAACTGTTAAATCATTTCTCCAGCCATGTTATTGACTTTTAACTTCTGTTTATTGGTCACAGAGTCTTGCTTTATAGCCCTGGCTAACCTCTACCTTGCTATTTAACCCAAACTTGCCTCAAACTCTCACTAATCCTCCCACCTCAGTGCTCCAAGTGTTAGAATTATAGGTGTGAGCCACCATGAATAATACTGAGTTTTAATTTCATTATTATGTGGCTTAAATGGGCTTAGTAAAATGGAAACATTCATGATCTAGAAGCTTTGGAGCCAGTGTGGCATTGTGTGGATGCAGAGTATACTTTAAGGGGTGGAGTCTTATGGGAGATGATTGGGAAGTGGAGCATCTTCTCTGTAAGGGACTAAAGGGTTTTGTGTTATCCCAGCTAGGTCCTCCAAAAGTGGGCCTTATGAAACTTCAAGACTGGCTCCCTATATGCTCCAGCCACAATACCATCTGTCAGTCAACCCTCACCAAAGTCAAAGCCAAGGAGGCCACCTAATCTTGGATTTTTAGACACCAAAACATTAAATAATTTTTTCACTTATGCATTACCCAAACTTAGATATTTTTAAGAGCAAAGGGAAATGGACTAATATATCTTACCTGACTTCTACAATACAGAATCTACTCACAGGTTTCATTACTTTCTATGTATTCTAGATATATAGACATGAATTTTCGTCATATTTATTCCAAGTTAATAGAAATGGAAATCATGTCTTTGGGATTATTTTAGTATTTCTATTATTTCTGCTTACTTAAAAGAATCTTCCTTTTTTTTTTTTTTTTTGAGGTAGGGTCTCACTCTAGCCCAGGCTGACCTGGAATTCACTTTCTAGTCTCAGGGTGGCCTTGAACCCACAGCAATCCTCCTACCTCTGCCTCCCGAGTGCTGGGATTAAAAGCATGCACCAACATGCCCGGCTGAATCTTGCATTTTTAAAATGATAATAAGCATATATTAACAGAATTTTTAAAAATCCATCACATAATGCAACATATTTTCAGTGTTGGGCTCAAAGAGGATCTTAGTTGTATTCCATTAACTCTGAAAAGTTATAAATGCTGTTCTTTTTTATATTCCTACTCATTAATTTATAACTAATCATTTTAATTGATGAATTATTATCCCTGGTATTTAATATGAAATGCATGATTCCATATAATTGAGAATTAAAATTCAGTTACTGGCATTCTGATAACATTAAAATAAATATGGTCTTTCTGTTTTGCTTACTTTCTTATAAGTGAACACTTAAAATCTAGGTAAACCAGAATTTATAAATGATTTAAACATTGACATGATCAACATTTATCCTTTTTTATCTGTGCTCCTTTTAAAATGCACAACTTTAGATATGCATTTTTGGTCTATTGATGTTCAACTCATGCCCAATAGCCTGATAGCCCAGCCTGAATACTTTCTACTGTGAGTTTCTCAGCCTTCTCTGCAGAGGAATACAGGAAAGCAATTCAGCACCACATGTGGGAACCACTTCAAACAGAGAGCATGCCAATAAATCACACAAGAATGTGAAAATCATGTACAAAATGCATCCAAAACATCATCCTTATTTATAGTTAGAGGTTAAAAACAGAAAAATAGGGTACTCTCTTGATTGAACTCATTTGAAATGTGTGCACAGGTGAGTCAAGATTTTTTGCTGTTCTGTCCATGCACATGTTGAATAACTCCCAGAAAAACACAGTACTGATTGTACTGACCTTAGGTCCTGGGTTTATTTAATTATTTTTATTTTTCTGTTTTGACATTTCCATACATGTACAGAATGTATTCAGTCGTATTCCCTCCAATTACCCTCTTATCTCACCAGTCATTAGCAGTCCTTTTCTTCCCAAACAATTTCAATATTACTTTCATGTCCTTTGCTTACTCATTGAGTTAAATTAGATTTGCATGCAGGATCATGTATTGAAGGTTATCACCATGGAATGGGAAAGTTGTCAGCAGCAACACCTGCCATTCTTCTCTATTTGCAGCCTTTAGCAGTTTCCTATAGAAGATTGAGCTTGTCCATGGGAAAAGGATACTTGGGATCCCATACTTCCCAAATCCTTTTTAATGTGGACGAAAAACCACATAGACTCCACAAATAATGACAACTCACTCTCTATGCTGCTGCTTTGAGTGATAAAATCCATTCCACATATTTATGTCACAATTTCTTTGTTAAATAGAGAGAAATTAAGACTTTTCCCATATAAAACCATCTAAAAATCACAGCAATGAAATACTTAATTTTTTTTAGTAAAATGCTCTCCCAATTGAGCTGTTCTCACCACGAGATACTTAATTTCTTAAATAAGACTGCTGTTACTGACATTTTCCTATTTGAAGAAATTAATGGGTTCTTCATGCACAAATGAATTTATATTTGAAAGTGCCTTTGAGGGTGTTGGTAGTGATAACACATAAATCTGATTAATTTGCAAAGAATATCTTATTATGTTTTAAGTGATATTGGTTTGGACAACAATTTACCTTACTTGTGGAATATTTGTTTTCCTTATCATTGATTTTTTAATCTTATTAAAATGGACTTAATCTCTAAGGCCAAATAAAAGCAAAGATTTGTTCATAGTCACCTACACCGGTTAGCCAATGTGGATAAATGTATAAAATGTTTTTGTTCATTTTTCTGAATCTTTGCTAATTTCTTCATGCTGCCTCTTCCTTCTAAAATATGGATAAATTAGTTTCAATACTAACCTCTACTAATATAACATGAAAAATAAATAAATTACTTGAATTATTGTCATTTATATGTTGTAAATAGTATTAAAATAGAAAATTTTATATAACATAGATTTAGAAACTAATCTTGGATTTGTCAAGGAAGCAAATCTCTAATTGTGTTTGTGGGAGGCTTCTTAGTTGAGGTAGAAGCACCACCCAGGAGCTGGCCATCCTGGGCTGCCTGCAAAAGATGAAGTTGCTGACCACAAGCACCCAACTGTTTCTTCCTGACTTCAGATGCTATGTGAGAAAATGCTTCCTGCTCCTGGTTCCATCCTTTGCAGGCATGGTTGACTATAACCTGGAACTGTGAGTCATAATAAACCCTTCTCCCTTAAGTGATTTGGTCACATAACGTATCTACTCTGTTTAAAGTTAAATATGTTTAGGCTGAAATTTTTCATGGGTAAATAGATAATGCCACCTCTGTAAAAATTTGGTCATAAAATTGTCACCACTAAGTTTCATTATGTTTTCTCTGGATATGCATGTGTGAATGTGTCTTTATATGTGTGGGCATGTCACATGTGTGTGTGAGCATAGGTGTAGGGGCCAGATGTTGCCCTTGGGTGTCTTTCTCCATCACATACACCTTATTTTCTGAGACAAGGTCTCTAACTGAACTTGAAGCTCACTGAATTGGCTACACTAGCTAACCAGTAATCCTCAGGGATTCCTTGTCCCCACCTTAACACCAATGGGATTATAGGTGTGTGCTTCCAATCTTGGCATTTATGTGAGAGTGGAGATTGAATTTAGGTTTTCAGTCTAAGCACTTTTCAGTCTGACCCATTGTTCCTTCTTTCATGTATGTATATATATATATACATAATATATATGCACATACACATGTATGTTGGAGAACTTGGTAGAATTGAATTCAGGTTTTTCTATATAGTAGGCTAGTGCTCTATCTATGAACAACACCCCCAGTCCCCGTAATATTTTAAATATATAGTTCAGTATCCTGTCCTCAGTATTCTGATGACTATTCAGCTCAAATTAGCATAATTTATTATATAATGGAATATTCTACGTATTATGATATAAATTTATGAAAATATTTTCAGGTAGATACTTTGTTTATGTATACTATAGATAAGAATATTCAGAAATTTTTGAAAGGTAAGACAATGAACCAAACTGAAATTTTTGATACATAATTGAACATAGGGCATAAAACATGATTCATTACTTGACCATTTTTACACTGTGTGGCATCTGTCTTTTGAGAGATCAATGGATAGAACAAATTAAAATTTTAATTAAGTGAAATCTAGATTTATAACTTTTTCTTAGACATGAGCTTTACTATAAATAAGATTTTGTGAGAAATGGTCAATTGTTTTAGACAGTAGGGCTGTGATCTTTAAATGGGTGAGGCAGACTGGATTCTATTAGATTGTTTCTGGTGGTATGTTCTGTGCACCCATGATGCATACTCATAGAAAAGAAGTATAATCAAGTTATGAAATATGACATAGAGGAAAGAAAAAAATAGGCCTTTCAAAGAATATTTGGTTATTTTCACATTTTTCTTATTTTAAAATATATTTTTATTTTATTTATTTGAGAGATAGTAGGAGGCCTAAAGGAACAGAGAATGACTGTGCCACGGCCTGTATAACCACTGCATGAACTCCACATGCATGAAGATCTTGTACATCTGGCTTACATGGGTTCAGAGGCATTGAACCTGGGTCTTTAGGCTGCACAGGCAAGAGCCTTAACCATCAGTAATCTCTGTAGCCCAAGCCATATCTCCAGCCTAGTTTTCACAGTTTTATTAAAATTTTGTTATTTGTGTATGAACTGAAAAAAACAAAATAGTATGATGAACAACAGATTCCTTAAAGAAAAATAACTGAAAGTTATATACCATGAGAAACGGTAGCAGTATTTTTACTATTTTTATTTTCTCTGGTTTTACATAATAAACACAATATCACCTAATATTCTAGCTTCTGGATATCAATGTCAAATAATAAAGATGAAAGCCATAATGTTTTCAAGTCCAGTAATTACTTCTTCATGAGTTCACTGAGACTATTGAAAGAAATGATATATTATGAAATAAGCTGATATTCTACACTTTCCTGCCTCCCTCATTTCTTTATTTGTTTGCAAAATTAACAGTGGTATAAAGTGATGAAATGCATTAATAGGGCTACTAAAATTACTTAAAAATTGGTACAAGTTCATCAGTTAGCAGAGATCTGGTGTTAACTGCACATTCCAAAAAGGAAAAGAAAAGACATGGAATGGAGTAGACTGTGAATGGCATGGAGGTGTTTTCCATAATGTGCATCTGTAATTATTGAACAAAGTGGATGTATGTACCCATACACAGACTTTGGCAGAAGCTACAGTGTTTCTTTAGGCTTAAAATTGATTGCATACATTAAAAAAACTATAAAGAGAACTTGTTATAAATCAACCAACTTGAGTTTTCTTCCAATCTCTATGTGTGTGTGTGTTTGGGAGTATGGATTCATAGAGATCTAAACACACATATGGAGGTCAGAGGACAACCTTAGATGTCGGTCCTCACCTTCCACCTTGTTTGAAGGAGGTTCTCTTATAGGTCACCACTATGTTTGCTGGGCTAGCTAGCCCAGGAGCTTCTGGTCTTCCTATTTCTGCCCATCATCTCGCTGTAAGCATGCTAGGATTACAGATGTTAATGGTAACACATCCAGCTTTATCTGGTTTCTGCAGATGTGAAGTCCAGTTATTATGCTTTCAAAGGCAAGAGCTTTTCCCCACTAAGCCATCTTTCCAGATCTGAACCTAAAGCACACTTCTGGAGTATATAATATGTGCCAGGTATTGTCTAAGTAATGAAATATATAAAACATAACTGAAAACTATTATAAATTCATTTCTTATGGAAATAGACATAAACATTATGTGTGTGTGTGTATATACACATGCCTCCCATTTTCTTTATCTACTAATAAATGTTATACTTATTATATATGTTACATATATTCTAATTCTTTTGGTTGCCTGGGCTTTTAGAGATGACCTAATAAAATGAAATCTGTCTTTCTAAAATAACTGCAAGAAGGACAAGATGCAGTATCAAAAAATGTTTATTCTCAGCACTGAATTTTTGAAAAATAGAAATGAAGTAACTTTTATCAAAGATTAATCATACAGGCAGCTATAGTGAGCATTTTATTTAATTTTACCCACAAAGGTGTCCATTGCATCCCTTAATTAAAAGTAAAGCTTGCTGAGGTCTGTGAGTTGTCAGCCTTTTCTTCATTAAGCTCCATTTGGCATGGCAGAGGGAGCATGGGAATCCTCATAGGAGAAGGTGTTCTTCCATGGAGCCTGCATTTGCATCTCTTTGGGGACTGCAGCTACTTAGTGTTGAATTTATTTCAATGTGCCTCAGTAGAATTTCAGTAAATCTAGACACAATTCAAGCCAGTGCAAGAGTGGTAAGAAAAAATAACATCTTGGTAGGCTTCAGGGAATTGAAGGAAATCATTCATTGTTTGCAAAAATATCATATGCTTTACACACTAATTAAAGAATCTATCCTGTGATAAAGTGGAGGAAAAAAATAACCAGAATGTAATGCGTATTGGACATGAACAATGAAGAACATTAACTCATTATGGTTAGCCCTAAGAAGCAGGATGTCCATAATAGCTCCTTATTTTGATCTTACAGAAAAGACACTTGAACCTCTCCAGATAACTCTGGAAGAATCAATTCAATTATATGATTTCATAGAGAAGATGGGAATGGAACCACCTCAACTGCAAAACCCCATCTGGTAATATCAACTCAATTTACCACTTACTGCATTCACAGCTTAACATTTAACTCGGAGCCATCAAATAGTCAGCCAAGGACTCAGCTGGCAATCACCCAAAGTGCTTAGGCAGACACTTTGTTAAAAATATGAAGACATAACCAGGAGCAATAGATTTCAGTGCAGTTACGTTCTAAGGTAATTAAACACTGCAGGATACGGATATACAAATATGGGTGTATAATATTGGTGTGTTTATGAGCATTTGATCATTCTTTTTTGGCACAATCCCACCTCAATATTGGAAATCAATTTTCAGTAATAGTCATGAAATGAAACAAATCATAATGACAGGGGAAAAGGAAGACAGTAAAACATCATGAATGAACCCAACATACAGAAAGCTGAAGTTTATTTCCTTCTGAGTACATTTTACAGTGCTTTGGGAAGCTTTACCTTGCCGCCTTACTAAACATTCAAGACTCCAACCACACGTTGTGATGTTCATGAACTCCTCATAGCCTTAATGACTTTGAGGAGTTGGTTAAAAAAACACAAGAAATCAATGAAACATTGCTGCAAAAATTTGCTTCTTTATTGAGATTGCACCCAAGCAGAACTAGAAGCTTCTTTTGGGTGTGACAAATGTATTTGCCCTGGCTGTACCACCAGGTCAAGCTATCACTTCACTACACACAGTGCTCATTGCCTCACTAACCGATGCATTCATCATGTCCCAACTGACTTTTCTATACTACTTATACTCTCCTATTAGTAACATCCCAGTCCTTTCCAGAAAGGTCATTTAACCCATCAGGTAGTCATTGTAAACTAATGTGTCAAGGTTCACAGCATAAATAAGTACTGGGCATGAGCAATGAATAAGGACATTGGCTCATTTTATCTCAGAGTTCAAGTTATGTAATTTGTCCCCACCTTGAGCTTTATCTTAAAAGTTTGAGTGTTAATTTTCACATGTTTTCTCTTACTCAGTGTTTCTGGTCATTATATCCAATGTTATGGTTTTAAATAACTAATAAGTAACTCTAGAGCCTTTGGCTTATTTCAAAATGATTTAATAAAAACATCAGACAAAATATCACCTAATATTAAAATTTTACATTAGGTAGTTCAACAAATGGTGTCTGCCCATCAAAGACTAGCTAATACTTTGCTTAGCTAGACAAATTTACCCATCAACATATATTGCCAGTGTACCATAACTATAAACTCATCCCCATAGCTAATAATATTAGCATCTACAACATGAAATTTTTATGTAAATTGTGGGCATGAACATTAGCCATATAAAGGAATGATGTAGGGAGTATATATGTGGACACATATATGTCTATATATATCTATGTAGTACACAGATGAAAAGATACACACATATGTATGTACACATTCACACATATACATATACATATGTGTGTGTGTGTGTGTGTGTGTGTGTGTGTGTGTTTTGAGGTAGGGTCTCACTCTTGGAATTCACTCTATATTCTCAGGGTGGCCTCAAACTCATAGCAATCCTCCTATCTCTGCCTCCCAAGTGCTGGTATTAAAGGTGTGCACCACCATGCCCAGGTCAACATATGTTTTTTATGACCCATCTTTTCTTCATGCAATTCGACCTCTATCTGTCCACTTACCTTCAAATGGCATAATTCTGTTCCTAGTTATGGTTTAGAAAAAAGCACATTTTGTTTATATGAAACAGTTTCTTCAATCAATCTTACATCTGTTGGGGAACATCTAGGCTGATTCCTTCATTTGTCCATTGTGGATAGTGCCATTAATTTTAATGTGGCATTAGTGGGCTGGAGAGATGACTCAGTGGTTAAAAGCACTTGCTTTCCAAGCCTACCAGCCCATGATCAATTCCTCAGTACCCACTTAAAGTCAGGTGTACAAAATGGCACATGCATCTGGAGTTTGTTTGCAGTGGCTAGAGGCCCTGACATACCCATTCATTCTTTCTCTCACTCACATAAGTAAATTTTTTAAAAAAATGTTGTCTTAGGAGAACCTCATATTATTTTAATTAATATCACCAAAAAATAAGAAGATGAATTCCATTATGAATTAAAAAATTGAAATTGGATGGGCCACTATGATAGAAAAAAATAACTCACATATCCAATAATCTTCTAGATAATTTATTTTTATATTTCATATTCATATATATTCATATATTCATATGAATTTATAATTAAAATATTCATATATTTATATATTTCACAGTAATAATTTTTAGTAATTTTTTCATAAGTAAATATTTGGTAATTGTCTGGAGAGCTGCTCAAAGATTGGAAATTTTTATTCTTGTTTTAATTTGTTTTCCCAATTGATAGCATTCTTAATTTTATATTTCTTTGCTTTGGTAGTTTTCAAATTGTGTCTTTTCATAAACTTCCAATATTTTTTTCCTTTGAGTTTGCAATGTAGTAAAATACAACTGCTATTTCTACTTCTTGAATACCTCTATGCTCTTGCCATTATGGTCCTCATTTATGTCCATGAATTTTCCTTTATCAAGCTTCTGTGCCTTGAATGGCAGGGAGGAAATAATTCTCTAGTAAGCGTATTATTTAATAGCTTACTTTCATGCTATTTGAATTCTGCAAATAAATTTTTCCCATGTATAGCCAAAGTTTAGTCATATTATACACCACTCACATTACCACATATTTGAAAGTTTAAATGATACAAGTTTATCATTTTACTGGTCAGTAGTTAGAAGTCTGGTCTGCTCTCAATGGATTAAAAGTAGGATGTCTGCAAGGCTGGATTCCTTTCCAGGGAGGGACTTCAAGTCCTTGTTTGTGCTCTGAATGCTACCAATGTTCCTGGCCTCTCTATTCTGTTTCCAGAGACAGGGACAATGCCTATCTTTGGTTATCTCTCAATGTCACATGTTCCTCTGACCTTGAAGAGCAAAGGTACCCAGATATAATGGTCTATGTGATAAGATCAAGCTCATCTTTGTAATCTTCATTTGATAATGACCTTATGTATCCTTCTATAAAAGCCTGTGATTAATGAGATCAACCTGGATAATCCCAAACTAACATCCTATGTTATTCTATTCACCCTTGAGTTACTGGGATAAAACACCCAACCAAAAGCAGCTGATGGGAGAAAAATAATTTATTTTGGCTTACAGTCTCAAGGAGAAGCTTCACCATGGCAGTGGAAAGCATAGCATGAGCAGAGGCTGGCCATCACCTCTGCCACAGCAAGTAAAAGGGCAGCAGGAGAGTGATCTGAGCTAGCATAGGCAAATGGGGTCAGGGGCTAGCTAGTCTCAGGCTCCATACCCAGTGACTACCTACTAGAGCAAGACTTCTCCTCTCAGATTGCCACTAGCTGGGAAACAAACATCTAAAACACAGGATTTATAGGGGACATCAGATTCAAACCACACATAAACCAAGGTCCTTATTTTAATTATACCTGCAAAGTTCTTTTTGTCTTAGCACGTAGCATGCCCCTGGGTTTCACAGATTGGGAAACTGAATCTTTGGGAAGCAATATTGTTCTTCCTACCACATGGAGTAAAATCTCCATTTTGATCACAACCAGTTTTTTTTTTGTTCTAAGGGCGATCAAAATATACTAAAGAAATTTCATTTGGCATTTTTGTGTTCATCATATTTTTTATGATCATCTGGTAACTTTTGCTTCTGGCTTTCATGAGTAACTTGGGAATTAAACCCTGGTCATCAGGATTTGCAAGCAAGCCCCTTTAACTGCTCAGCTATCTTCCTAGCCACAGATTATGATAATATTTTTTTAAGCACTTGGTTGTAATGACTGAAGTGAAGGGATGAATTCTACATAAGCAGTCATGTTGAGAAAATAACAGTAGTGAGTAAATTTGTTCTCTATTTGTATATGAGAAAGATGAGAGATATTTCCTCCCACCCCCAGGTAGGGTCTCACTCTAGCCCAGGCTGTCCTGGGATTCACTATGTAGTCTTAGGGTGGCCTCAAATTCATGGTGATCCTCCTACCTCTGCCTGGGATTAAAGTTATGAGTTATTTTTTCTTTTTGTTGTTGTTGTTGTTTTGTTTTGTTTTGTCATTCAAAGTCAGGAGGAAACATATAAAAGGGTTCTATCTTCTGTACTTCCTCATTTCTTTCTCTGGGGGTTAATGCACTATACTGATGAGATCAGAGGGTCAACTTGAACATTATAACTGCAACTTATTATTTGGAATTACAAGGCAAACTGTCAACTTGTTCCCCAATTTTGCAGTTCATGCCATGGCTACAGGTCAACCACAGCCCCCAAGCCAGGTCCACAGCACTAGGGAGAACCCTCCTCACCCAGGACTGGCTCTGGACAGGCTCTTCTTCCTCCATGGCCAAGGCCATGTTCCCTGTATGCTTTAGTCCTAGCCAACTGGCATTTGTGTCTCTACCTTAAATTTCTGCCTCAAATTTCTCATTGTTCTGAGTGAGAAGAGAAAATAAATGATTTATCTGGTCATAGTTGTCAGCATTAATGAGCTTTCTAAAGTGTGAAGAATGACAATATATTGTTGGGGGAAAAAAAGGCTTAGTTTTTAAGGTTAAAAAATAGCAAAGAGAAAATCAAATGGTCAACAAAGCTGTTTACAGCATATTTGAAATGTTTTTGAGAAGGAAATTAATTGACTTACTTAGTAAAGACTTTTTCTCTGAGGCAAAGATTTTTTTTTTTATAACTTCATTAGAATCTGCCAGGACAGTGTCTTGATGAAGAATGTGTAATGATATTATAAACTCAGATTGTCTCATTACATTTGTTTATTTTTAAAACTAGAGGAGTCTCATTTTGAATATGAATCTTTACTTTAAATTTTTCTATCCTATATAAATATTTTTAAATGTAAAGGTACATGAGACCAATCATTTTGCAGGAGATAAAAAGATAAAGCTAGCTTCTTTTAAGCAATTTTAGTTCAGAACAGGAGCCCAAAGAGGACACCAGAACATGCCATCCTGCCTTGGCAGGAATGGAACTCAACTTGTGTCTGATTCAGTTTCACCCACAAAGGCTGCATCACCCCCTGGTGCCTCCACAGGATAGCAATCTACCTCAGTGGCCTGGCCCTTGTGTCAGCCCCTTGAATCTGTGAACCACTCAGGTCTCCCGCTTACATACCTTAGTATGAGGAAATAATCCATTTTCAATTGACTATAAAGGCTTGTCCATCCTGTCCTCACTCCTCTCTCTGCCTAGGGATCTCTGCACTTATGAGCTTCTAGATCTCATCTCCCATGTGCTTATAACTCTGCCCCATCCTTTCCATTGATCCTTACTTCCCTTAAATGAACCCGAAAATTTTATGGATTGTGATTTCTTCTAAAATAAACCCAATTCATTATTCTTCTCAAAATAAGTTGTATGATCAAAATTTCATGTTTCAGGACTAGGGAAATGGCTTAGCCATTATGGCATTTGCATGTGAAGCCTAGGGACCTGGGTTTAATTCCCAGGACTCATGTAAGCCAGATGCACAAGAGGGCACATGTGTCTGAAGCTTGTATATAGTGGCTAGAGGCCCTAGTGTGCCCATTCTCTCTCTCATAAATAAATAAATAAAATATTTTAAAAAATTCAGGTTGCATTTTCCATGTATTTGTTTTTTGCATATGTAATATAGCCAAATTTATAAATTTTATTAAAAAAATATGGCAGGCAGTGTGCTGCCTTTAATCCCAGCACCTGGGAGGTGATTTAGGATGGTTGAATGTGAGGTAGATGCCATCCTGAGACGACACAGTGAATTCCAGGTCAGCCTGGGCTACAGCAAGACTCTACCTCAAAAAAAAAAAGAAAAAAAAAAAGAACAAGAAAAGAAAATCAACACCCTAATAAAAGAGACTTTAACAGTACTATATAAGTTTTAATACAATGAGGGTACAATGTAGATTCAGTGAAATGATTCATATACTGAGATAGCTGCTGTATTTAATTTGTTCTGCTCTTTTGCAAACATTGTAACTATTCTTAAGTATTAATTTTGTTGGCTTCTTTATTTAATACCAAAATTTAATTTTGTAATTTAAAACCAAAGGGAAGGGTTTATATTTCTTGGAGATACTAATACAGATTATCAGACTTAAAAATCTGGCATACTAGACTTCTGTTTAAGATGGCGGCATAGGTACCACATCAAAGCAGCATGGGGGGGGGGGAGCCAAAAAAAATAAATAAAATAAAAACAGCAAAATACACATTTTGACTAAAAAGTGAGGTGTATAGGAAATTGAAACAGCAGTGCGGAAGTAGGAGAGATCCAGAGCATCCAGAGCCCGCACAGGGCAGGCAGAAGCTATTCCAGTGGGGCGGGTCTGCATGCCAGACAGCTGTGGCAGCATGCCAGCCAGCCACCAGGGTCGGCTTGAGCATCACAATAAGCCAGGCAAGGGGATTTTCCACTCATACTGGAGCTCTCCACAAACTCAAGAAACATGAAGGGAGAATGGCAGTGAACAACAGAGGAGCAGACCACAAGGTAGAAGAACACGTGGAACAGTGGACAAACTAGAGCAGCAGTGGCTCCCTCCCCCACCGCCAGTGCCCAGCCCTTGGGAACAGCACAGTGATCCAGGGACCCAGCCACACCTACTTGAATTGACAGAGCACCAAAGAGGGACCCAATCAAGAGCACAGCTGAGACCAAAATCATCCCAAAAGGTAACTGGCATTACCCCAGGTCAATTCCCACCTAATAAACCTGGTATATAGGACTGAACCAAAAGTGCTAAATGCACCTTCCAAATCATGATTAAGTTATATGTTAAATTGGATGGATGGTCAAGTTTGCCATTATTAAATAAGCTGTATTTTGGGTGTGTTATTTGTTGCTTCTTGAATTATACTGGCTTTGTTTACTCTTCTGTTATACATTAGGGAAGGTTCTCACCTGGTCACAAGCTGACTTGGACCCCTCTACACACCATAAATCTTAACTGCCTTGTTGTCAGGATTAAGGGAGTGGGTGAAGCACCACACAGCCTAAGGGACAGACAGAATATCTGGTTGTCATAATACCTACTCTTGGATAAATACTCTGAGCTGATTTTCATTGAAAGTGTACATTGTTTAGTTAAATTTTAGAATCTGCCTATATTTTGTTCCACTTAGCCTACTTGAATACTCTCATAGCAGGCACACAAAACACCTAGAGTTACTTTTGTAGATACTCTTAGAGTCTTCAGAGCCACACCTAGTGCCTTAAGCTCCTACCCTGAAGATATATAACATCAGATTGATTGATACATCTCATAAAACCCAGAAAACTGGAAAATCCAATCATTAAATAATCCAAGATGCAAAAATATATACATTATAACACAAGAAACACCAAAAATCAAGACAATCTACCAAAAAGTATTAATGCATCAGAAATGAACTCCAGTGAGAACAAGTTAGAGGAAATGCCTGAGAAATATTTCAAAAGAATGATTATAAATGTGTTCAAAGAACTCAAAGAAGAAATCAAAGGGAGCAAAGAAGACACAGAATGCCAACTTAATGAAATAAAGAGGTCAATACTAAACATAAATAAGGAAATATAAATAATAAAGAAAAAACAGTTAGAATTACTAGCAATAAAAAGCACAGATAATGAAATAAAAATCTCTGTAGAAAATCTCACCAGTTGAATGGATGAAGGAGAGGATAGAATATCTAAGCTAGAAGAACAAGGTGGCAGATCTAACATAGTCCAACAAGGAGAAAGACAAACTAATAGAAAAGTATGAGTAGGAATTTCAAAATATTTGGGATACTATGAAAAGATCAAACATAAGAATTCAGGGCATAGTAGAAGGAGAAGAATTTCACTCCAAAGGCATAGTTGGCATCTTCAACAAAATCACAGAAAAAAAACTTCCCCCAAATTGTGACAGAGGGGGCAATGCAGATACAGGAGTCCTTTAGAACACCAGGCAGACAAAACATGGAAATAACCTCTCCTCACAATATTATAATCAAACTACCAAACATACAAACCAAATAAAAAATATTGAAAACAGTTAGAGAGAGAAATCAAGTTACCTACAAAGGCAAGCCTGTCAGTATGACAGCATATTATGCCACATAAACTTTAAAAGCCAGGTGGCTGTGGAGTGATGTATTCCAAATTCTAAAAGATAACAACTGTAAATCATTGTTACTTTATCCTGCAAAGCTATCCATTCAAATATATGGAGAAATAAGAACATTCCACGACAAAAGCAAGCTAAAGGAGTATTAGAAAACAAAACCAGCTCTACAGAAAATACTTGAAAGAATCCTCCATGCTAAAGAAAAAGAAAAGCACACATATAAGGAACTAAGAAAAAACAAACAATACTCAAATACGATTTAAAACAAGAGAGCAAAGGAAAAATAAGAACTACAAAAAAAAAATGGCAAAAATGAATACACACCTTTCGATATTATCTCTTAATTTCAATTGCCTCAATGCCCCAACCAAAAGAAATAGGTTTGCAGACTGGGTTAAAAAGCAGGATCCTTCAAGTTGTTGCCTCCAAGAAACCCACCTTTGTACAAAGGATGGATACTAAATGGACCTAGAAAACAAGCAGGGGTTGCTATCCTAATATCTGACAAGGTAGACTCCAGTCCAACATTAGTTAAGAAATGTAAGGAAGGCCACTTTATATTGATTAAAGGCACCCTCCCACAGGAGGACATTACAATCCTAAAGATATATGTACCTAACATGGGGGCCCCTAAATTCATCAAACAAATGCTATTAGAACTAAGGACACAGATAACACCAAACACAGTGGTAGTGGGTGACTTCAACACACCACTCTCATCAATTGACAGGTCATCCTGGGAAAAAATCAAGAAAGAGGCATCTGGACTAAATGAGGTCATATAAGGAATTGACCAAACAGATATATACAGGACATTTCATCCAAATGCTCCAGAATATACATTATTTTCAGCAGTACATGGAACATTCTCTAAAATAGACCATATATTAGTACACAAAGCAAATCTTAATAAATACATGAAAATTGGAATAATCCCTTGCATTCTATCTGACAATAATGGAATCAAACTACAAATCAATAGCAAAAAAGGCTATACAGCATACACAAAATCATGGAAATTAAACAACACATTACTAAATGATGAATGGGTCAATAGGGAAATTCGAAAATTTAAAGAGTCAAATGATAATTAGAACACAATATACCAAAATCTCTGGGACACAATGAAGACAGCCCTAAGAGTTAAATTTATACCTTTAAGTGCCTATATGAAGAAATTAGAAAGGTCGCAAGTAAATGACCTAATGCTTTACCTTTCAGCTTTGGAAAAAGAAGAACAAGGCAAACCCAAAATCAGCAGACAGGAAGAAATAATAAATATTAGGGCAGAAATTAATGAAATAGAAACCAAAAAAAAAAAAAAAATCAAAAGAATCAATGAAACAAATAGTTGGTTCTTTGAAAGGATAAAACCTCAGCAAATCTGACCAGAAGAGAGAAGAGACACAAATTAACAAAATTAGAGATGAAAAAGGTAACATCACAACAGATGCCACAGAAATTCAAAAAATCATAGGGACATACTATAAAAGCATATACTCCACAAAGTATGAAAATCTGAAAGAAATGGATGATTTTCTTAATTCATATGACCTACCTAAATTAAATCAAGATTATATTAATCACTTAAATAGACCTATAATAAGCATGGATATCTGAACAGTTATCAATAATATCCTAATTAAAAAAGCCCAAACCCAGATGGATTACTGCTGAATTCTACCAGACCTTCAAGGAAGAGCCAACGCCATTGCTTCTTAAGCTTTTCTGTAAAATAGAAAAAGAAGGAATTCTACCAAACTTCTTCTATGAAGCCAGCATCACCCTTATACCAAAACCAGGCAAAGATAGAACAAAAAAAGAAAATGACAGACCAATCTCCCTCATGAACATAGATGCAAAAATTCTCAACAGAATATTGGCAAACAGAATACAAGAATATATCAGAAAGATCATTCACCCTGACCAAGTAGGCTTTATCCCATAGATGCAAGGATGGTTCAATATACACAAAATGATGAATATAATACATTATATAAGTGGATTGAAGGACAAAAATCCCATGATCATCTCATTAGATTCAGAGAAAGTGTTTGACAAAATCCAATATCCCTTCATGATAAAAGCCCTAGAGACACTGGGACTAGAAGGAACATATCTCAATATAATAAAGGCTATTTATTACAAGCCTACAGCCAACATATTGCTAAATGGGGAAATACTGGAAGGTTTTCCACTAAAATCAGGAACAATACCAGGGTGTCCATTGTCCCCACTTTTATATAATATACTACTGGAAGTCTTAGCCATAGCAATAAGGCAAAAGACACACATAAAAGCGATACAAATTGGAAAGGAAGAGATCAAGTTATTTGCAGATGACATGATTCTATATAAAAAGGACCCTAAAGACCCTACCATCAAACTGTAACAGCTGATTAAAACCTACAGTCATGCAGCAGGATACAAAATAAATACACAGAAATCAGTAGCCTTCATATATGCTAACAACAAACACACACAGAATGAAATCAGAGAATCACTCCCATTCACAACTTCATCAAAGTAGATAAAGTACCTTGGAATAAACTTAACCAAGGAAGTAAAGGATCTCTAAAATGAAAACATTAAAACACTCAAGTGAGACATTGTAGAAGACACTAGGAAGTGGAAAACCATCCCTTGTTCCTGGATTAGAAGAATCAATATTGTGAAAATGTCAATCTTACCAAATGCAATCTACACATTTAATGCAATCCCCATCAAAATTCCAAAGGCGTTTTACATGGAAATAGAAAAAATAATCCAAAAATACATGTGGAATCACAAAAAACCCTCTAATATCTAAAATAATACTAAGCAACAAAAATTAGGCTGGTGGTATCACCGTACCTGATTTTAACCTATACTACAGAGCCATAGTAACAAATGCAGCATGGTACTGGCATAAAAGCAGACAAGTAGATCAATGGAACAGAGTAGAGGATCCAGATATAAGTCCAGGTAGCTATAGCCACCTGATATTTGATAAAAATGCCAAAAATACTCATTGGAGAAAAGACAGCCTCTTCAGCTAATGGTTTGGCAATACTGGATATGTATCTGTAGAAGGATGAAAATAGATTCTTCTCTCTCTCCATGTACAAGAATTAAGTCCAAATTGACTAAAGACCTTAACATTAGACTGGAAACTCTAAAACTGCTAGAGGAAAAAGTAGGAGAAACCCTTCAACATATTGGTCTTGGCAAAGACTTTCTGAATATAACCCCAATTGCTCAGGCAATAAAACCACAGTTTAACCACTGGGACCTCATGAAATTACAAAAAAAAAAAAAAAAAAAAAAAAATGTACTGCAAAGGACACTGTGAATAAAGCAAAGAGGCAACCTACAGAATGGGAAAAAAATCTTCGCCAGGTATATATCTCATAGAGGATTAACATCTAGGATACACAAAGAACTCAAAAAGTTAAATAATAAGAAATAAAACAAGCCAAATGGGCTATGGAGCTAAATAGAGAGTTCTCAAAAGAAGCAATAAAGATGGTGTATAAGCATCTAAAAAAAAGTTTTACTTCTGTAGTCATCAGGGAAATGCAGATTAAAACTACGTTGAGATTCCATCTCACTCCTGTCAGATTGGCTACCATCATGAAAACAAATAATTATAAATGCTGGCAGGGATGTGGAAAAAGAGGAACCCTGCTACACTGTTGGTGGGAATGTAATCTGGTCTAGCCATTGTGGAAATCATTGTGAAGATTCCTAAAACAGCTAAAGATTGATCTACCATATACCCAGCTAGAGTGCTAGGCATATAGCTTAAGGACTCATCTCATTTCCTTACAAGTACGTGCTCAACCATGTTTATTGCTGCTCTATTCATAATAGCTGGGAAATGGAACCAGCCTAGATGTCCCTCAACTGAGGAGTGGATAATGAAGATATGGCACATTTACACAATGGAGTTCTACTCATTAGTAAAGCAAAATGAAGTTATGAAATTTGCAGAAAAATGAATGGATCTGGAAAGGATTATACTAAGTGAGGTAACCCAGGCCCAGAAAGCCAAGCGCCGCGTGTTCTCTCTCATATGTGAACCATAGCTACGGAGGATTGGGCTTCTGTATGTGAAGGAAAAAAGTCAGTAGCAGAGGCCAGTAAGTGAAAAAAGAGATACAAAGGGAAGAAAAAGCAAGGGAGGAGGGTACTTAATAGGTTGGTATTGTATATATGTAAGTAGAAGAATAGATTAATGGAGGTGAAAAGGCCAAAAATGAAGTCAGCAGAGGAGATTGAGTAAAGGAAACGTGGAGCAAGGGCTAATCAAAATCTAAGAGGATATAAATAAATCATATGGAATCCTCCGGGTTTGAAAATGGAACATTCAGGAGCCATAGAGTGTTGCTAGAAAATTTTCAGTGCCAGGGATTGGATACCTCCAGTGATTTGTTGGCCAGGGAGGTCCTTGGTGCCCCCAAAATATTATAGGCCTTTGCCGGTTTCCCACCAGGAATCGATGGTAAGACCCTATTGCTGAAGACTCCACGTACTTGGGCTGCAAGGCCACTGAGAAATCCTGCTGGAACTGAGCTGATAACCTCCTCCATGTAGAGCAGGTGACAGAAAACTGGAAGAACCCATTCTACATGCAGTTCAATGGGAGAGAGAAATACTACCAGTGAAGATACTCAACAGTGGACACTGCAAGCTTTATAATTGGCCAGCCAGGCAAATTAGCCAACTAGTGCAATAGTGGCACATCTATCATGGTGGAAACCAACTGCCCTGAAATTGGACTGGAGGCCTGCTGCAAGGGAAGGAATACATCCCTGATACTGAAAACTTAAATCAGGAGTAGTCATGAGCCCTAGGGTTGCAACATCTGCTGATGTCTATATTAGGGTATATACTATGCTTATCAAACTGCCAGTTAGCACTTCTCTTAATATTCACGACCTTATATTAATGCTACTCTCACTTTGGATAGAGAATCTTCTCTTTTCAGATAGCAGGGACCTTGGGACAACTCATAAGGTATCATGGTACTGGAAAGAAGTGACTAGAGTACTACGTAACATCACGATCACACCTTCCAAGGCTCAGGTTCTAATGCGGAAGAGGTGGTGAAAAGAATGTAAGAGCCAAAGGAAGGGTAGGACTCCTTACAATGTGCTCCCTCCATATATAAAATGGCCTTGATATCCATGACCTCATAGTGCCTGACCCTACCTACACAAGACCATCCTAGGAGTAGGGAAAGATCATGACATCAAAATATGAGAGTCTGATTGAGATGGGGATATGATAGAGAATGGAATTTCAAAGGGGGAGGGGGGAAGGGAGGGTATTACCATGGGATATTTTTTGTAATCATGGAAAATGTGTCAAAAAATTGAGAAAAATTAATAAATAATTAAATCTGGCCTACTGATAATATGCAACATAAGTGATTTTTTTAACCACATAAACATTTTTTTTTTCAGCACCCAGAATAGGCTTTTCTTTTAAAAAGTCATCTGTTGGGGATGCAGGAAAATTAGAGAGTTCCAGCTTTCAGACAGAGAGCTAACCCCTGCAAACCATAGTCACTAGAGAACTGGTCAAGGTGTATAAAACACTTTCAGGTGTCATTCCAGGTTACTGGTAACAAGAACACATCAAGTATCAAGATAATGACAGCTGTATGTAAATCAGATAGAGAAGATCAATTAATTGTTCAAACCTTCTGTTTTTTAGTATTTGCATTCTAACTGACTATCCCAGCATAAGTTTTATTAGGTTATCCCTCTCTGTAAATGATCCAAAGCAGAATCCAGGGAAGGGGGTAAAGCTATCTCCAAGATGGTTGCCATGAACAGCAGAGAAATCAAAAGGTTTCTGACTTTTTGAGCAGAACTTGTGAGAAAAACATACTCCTAACAGGCTTGTTTCATTTTGATCCACCAGTCACCATTTTTTGTCATAGTGTTTCACACATAAACTTAAGTATAAATAATATCACAAACTCTTCTGAAAGAGGGCTACTTAGAAAAATATAGAAATGTCCCTACTATACAAAGTAATAATTTCCCATTAAATGCTTTCTATATCAATTCTCTTCCCATGGGTATCTTAAATGTTTTTTTTTTTTGTTGTTGTTGTTTGTGTGCGTGTGTGTGTTTGTGTGTGTGTGCATGTAGCTATTAAATTTTTGTGACTGCTTACATAATTTCATAGTTCTTTTATTTTCTGAGACTTAGCAATTGACATAACCTCTAAGGCTTTTTGTTAATAACTTTGGTAATAATTGACCATCTAACCAATTTAGAGCAAATCTAAAGCAAATAGTACAAAACCATCCTGCTGAGCTGTTTTCCCAAAGAAAGAGGTTTTATAAAATATGTATATTCTAAATTGTTCAAGTGCACACTGCTTGAACTGACATAATTGAATTGGCTCTGTATCTAGATGATGGTTTAACAGTACAAAGAAAGCCCTGGAGCATTTAAATTATTTGCTACATACATTTTAACAGGGAATTCAGTTGTACTTATTCAGACATTCCTTCTTTCTGCTTGTGATAGCAGGGATAAAGGTATCAGACTTTTAGAATGATTTCCTATTCTTTCTTTCAAAATAATAAGCACTAGTTGCTTACAAGTACCATAGCATCCTATTTCCATGGCGTTACCTCATTATTCAAGAAGAGTATTTCTACCTCATCCTCACACAAATAACTAACATAATTCCTCTAGATACTATTGAAAAGTCTTTATTTATTGTGCTGTCAAATTGGAAACTCTCTGTTTTGAAATCTCTCTCAGTCAAATGTCTACTATCTCTTACACAAGTAACTTCAATATAAACAAACATATTACACTTTATTCTTCATGTCTGACTCTCATTTTCATGTCTATCCTTCTGTGTTTCTGCCCCCCTCTTTCTCTCTGTCTTATACATGTTTCCATGGAGTTACTGTACACTTTTCATTAGAAGGTGGTAGAGATAACTAACTTCCTGTTAGTTATATTGAATTTCCTTAGAGTTAATATTATTTTATTATAAAATAAGTAGAGAAAAAAAATCTTATAATATTTTTCTAGAATTTTTGTTATAAACTATCAGGACTGGACATCTTGTAGGATCTTTTTTTGTTTGTTTGTTTTGTTTTGTTTTTCGAGGTAGGGTCTCACTCTAGCCCAGGCTGACCTGGAATTCACTATGGAGTCTCAGGGTGGCCTCGAACTCATGGCAATCCTCCTACCTCTGCCTTCTGAGTGCTGGGATTAAAGGCATTCGCCACCACGCCCGGCTTTCTTATAGGATCTTTAAAGGCATGTTGCAGTCCGGTTCGCATTGCTGGTAGAAATCACCCAACCAAGAGCAGCTTCTGGGAAAAAGAGGTTTATTTGGCTTACAGGCTCGAGGGGAAGCTCCACGATGGCAGGGGAAAACGATGGCATGAGCAGAGGGTGGACATCACCCCCTGGCCAACAGAAGATGGACCACAGCAACAGGAGGGTGTGCCAAACACTGGCAAGGGGAAACTGGCTTTAATACCCATAAGCCCGCCCCCAACAATACACTCCCTCCAGGAGGCATTAATTCCCAAACATGCATCAGCTGGGAACCTAGCATTCAGAACATCTAAGTTTATGGGGGACACCTGAATCAAACCACCACAAGGCACTACACATAAATATTATAAGAGAAAGGTAAATAGTTTTCTTGAAATGTGTCATAGTATGCACACTTATAATCTCAGTACTCAGGATGGAGGCAGAACAGGAGGATTGGGAATACAAGGTCATTCTAACATATATAGGTAGTTCAAGACTGGCTTCACCCACATGAAAATCTATGTCAAATATTATAACAATATCTCCTGAAAATGAACAAAAAATCACAAATAAACTTGGGACATGGCTCAACAGTTAAAGCTGCTTGCTTGCTAGCTAGCAGAGCCTAGTTTGACTGCCTTGCATCTATGTAAGAGCCTGACACAAAATGGTGCACACATCTGTAATCACAACTTGCCTGCTACAGTGGGAAGTAGAAACAAAAAATCCTGAAGCCTGTCGTTAGGTAGACTGGCAAACATGTACAGTGAAGGAGACCCTATCTCAAAAAGAAGCTGGAAGGAAATGATAAATACCCCAAGGTAATCCTCATATCCCCACATGAAGGGTGGTATACACACACACACACATACACACACACACACACACACACACACACACGAAGTGGGGAAGGGACCTTCACATCCACTATTTAAATAAAGCATAGTAAATTCTAAGTTTATTTAGCTTATGAGTTTAAAAATGCACATCATAAAGAAATATAGTTTGCAGGTAAATGTGACAAAGTTGTTGCTTTGAAGGCACCAATGGAAAGACAGGGAAGGGCTCTCAGTATTAATTTGTGGGAGCAGTGACGATTTACCGAAGACTTCAACCACATGTAAAATGTTTGCTCTGGAACAAGCAGGTTTCTGGCATGGCCAATTATCTATTACTACCTGCAGTGTGTAAATGTTAAGTAAATTTTTTTTTAATCAATAAATCATGTATCAATTTTCAATCGTGGACCATTTAAGTAGCATGATAAAACCACACTATCAAGGGGCATCACACTAGAGATGTCTTTATGTTTCCAGTGAGTCCATGTGATAGACACATCTCGTGGGCAATGACTAGCCATGTGGGCCATCAGCATGACTGTCCTGATACCAGTGTTTGTGCGTCAGTTACTACTTCATTACTTACCAATGCCCACAAATGAGCAAGCGTGAAGACTGGTGTTATGTGTTCCAAAGGAACTCTCAAAGTTCAACAACAAGGAATACCTTCTTGCTTGTTTGTGCATTTGTATACGTGTGTGGAGCACATGTGTATGGATGTTCATAATGTGAATATGGCTGTGCATGCACATGCATACAGAGTCCAGACGTTGACAGCTGGTGTCTTTTGTAGTCACCCCACACTTGGCTTTTCAACACAAGGCCAGTTGCTGATTGTAGAGCACATTGACTCAGCTAGACAAACTAGTATGCCCTAAGGTTCCTTTACTTTCTGTTTTTACCAGTGCTGGGATTAGAGGCATGAACAACTGAGCCTGGAGGCTCGAGATCCAAAGTCTGCTTTCCTGTTTGAGTTGAGAGCACTCTACCCATTAAGCCATCTCCCCAGTCCCAAAGAATAACGTGTTGCACAGTAAGAAAATCTTGTTGGGAATGAAATAAAATCTGGTGTCAAGGGCAATTGAATGAAAATAATCATGTAGATGTATGTGGAGCTCATATGCAAAATCTTAGCATTTCACAGGGCAAGTCTCCAAGTTTCTGAACTGTAAACATATGATCCCCCCAAATCACATAGAGTTAAAAAAGTGTTTTTGAAATTCAGAAATTACAAATAAAGAGCCATTGCAGAAGTTTAAGACTAAATGGAAAGGAACACAAAAGCAAATAGAGGTAAGATTTACTTACTTAAGACAAATAGATACAACAGAGAAATAAAACATAAATAATAGATAAATAGATATAATCAAAATAGATACACATTTGGTAATTGAGAAAAGTCTCAAATATTTAAACTTGACATGGTTTAATTCTCTGAAGAAGAAAACCAAGCAAAAGAAAATATATAAATATTAAATATGATAATTACAATAAACATTTTCTAAATTAAAAACTTACGTGATCAAAACATCTTATTAAAAAATCACTTAAGCTGATGATTCATCTTAATTTTTCAATTTAAGAAGGTTAGAAATGATCACCTAGGAGACCTTCTTTTGACATGTCTGTAAGGGTATTTAGTCTCAGACAGGTTTAATTGAAGAGGGGAAGACCCACCCAAAATGTAGATGGCTTGGTGTCCCAAACTGTGTGTAAAGGAAAAAAAGAAAAGAATGAGCTGCACACCAGCATCCATCTTTCCCTGCTCCCTGACTGTGCAGACACTATGACCAGTACCTCATCCAACTCCTGCCTTCCCTGTCTTGATGAACTATATACCTACAACAATGAGGCAAAAGAAACCTTAAGATGTTTTATTCAGGTTCTTTGTCATAGCAACAAGAAATATCACTAATATTCATACTAAGATTATTGGTTTAGAATGACAAAAAATTTACAAATTATTACTAAACCTTAATGGGAAAGAAATTACCATTTGGCATTCAAGTAAAAAGTTATAGTGACTTGTAAAAAAAAAAAAACAAAAACCACCTAAATTACATTATCTAAGCACTTTCCAACTGAAATACTATTTCAGCAGAAAAAAAGTAGCACATTTAAGAAAATAGTGAATGTTTATGTAAGCCAAAGAGAAATGCCTTTTATGCATAACATGCACTGGTGTAATGTTCTGAAGATGAAAGCACTTGGGCTTTTGTTCCTGTGAATCTTCCCTAAGGAATACAGCAGTGATTAGCATAAGGACACTAAAGGACACTAGCCTCAGACGTATGGTTACTTGCAAAGCTAAGTCTAAGTGGAGAAGAAGAATGAAATAAAGGAGTATGGGCTATAATGTAGTGGACAAATGCTCCACCAGTGCAGGCGTAGTTCAGCTGCCTTTCATAAATGAAAGAATATGTGCAGAAAAATTTCAAAAGACAGCAAGGGGTTGGAGAGATAGCTCTGCCATTAAGTGTACTCCCTGTGCAAGCATAAGCACCTGAGGGGGCCCGAATCTGCCTGAGGTCAAAGCTCTAGATCCACATAAAAACAGGATATGGCATACACAGTGGTAATGTCAGTGCACAGGGAGCAGACACCCAAGACTCTGTGGAGGCCAGTAAGCTCCAGAAATAGAACAGACATTCTGGCTCAAAAACACAACCAGTTGAAAGAGCAATGGAGCAGAACACCTGGCATTCCATTTTGGCCACTGCAAGCAAGCAACCTCCTGTGTGGGGGAAACACAAGGACACACACCACATACAAAACAAATGCACCACACATATTTGGGTGCACACACACACACACACACACTTACACACACACCTTTATTAAGTAAAGTAAAAGAAGGAATGAAGAAAGGAAGGAAGAAGAAAGAACAAAAGAAAAAAAATAGAAAGGCAGTAAATAAAATATCAAAAACTGCCCGCTTCCCTTTGTAACAGCTATAAATATTAATGCAAGAATTGTCATGATGCTGCAGTATCATGATGAATGATTTGTTGAAGATGTTAATTCATATACTTACCTTCAATTTTATCATTCAGTAAACATATATTATGCATTGGCTGTATTGATGACAGTTACTATGTTTATAGTGATAGTTATGAAAATACCAAAATATGACTGCCATTTTAAATAAATTTGAAAGTTTAAGCTGTTATTTTTTTGAAATCTCACATGGTTCCACAGGGCATATCAATGTATTAATGTATCAATAAGATAGTTTTGTGTATATGTGTGTCTGTGTGTGGTGTATGCAAATGTGTGCATGCCAATGTTTACAGGTATAAGGAAACCAAAGGCCAGCAAGGACATTAGATGTCTTTCTTTATTGCTCTTTTGTCTTATTTCCTGAAAGTGAAGCTAACTTTTTTGTGGTGATTAAGAAGCCCCAGGGATCCTTGTATCTCTGCTCCCCTCAGGGCTAAACTGAAAGGCATGTGTGGACACACCAGGTTTTAGTAAGGGTGCTGATACACTTGTGCAGCAAAGGTGCTTATCTATCTCTGAAGACCTATCGGGTCATTTTTCACTTATTTACACTTATCTTGTACTTCAGGAGGTAAGACATGTTGTGATGACAGTAAGGCAGAGTCCTATTTGAGTTGGTAAGAATTATAAATAACTCAGTCCCCAAATCAAAGTATATAAGAAGAAACCTGCTCAGTGAATCAAATCATAAAATACATAAAATATTCCAAGTAATGCCCTTTCTTGTCTTCAAGGCATTTTTTATCATCAACTTTCTTCAATTCATTAAAGATGATGTGTGTCATAATTATGTGTATTAATTTCCAAGAGGAAGATTTCACTTTCTTTTGTTTCTGTAAAAGTAGACTTGATATGGGAGTTTGATCGATAAGTGGTATTCTGAGTAACTAAATCAGGAGATAAGCACATTATATAAAGTGATCCCTGAAGATGAAGTTTAGAAATGGAGACATTACTTATATTTATGTAATAAACATAGCAACTTTATTTTTTTTTCTTTTGTGGTGCTAGGAATTGAATCTTGGGCCTCACACATGCTGACATCATTGAGCTATATCCCATAGAAAAAATTGAGTTTTTTAAGTAAAGAATATAGAGCAATTATGAAAATAGATTTTTTTTGACAAAAGTACCCTTAGTCAACCTTAATATACAATGAGTATATTTATGTCATTCCTCAAACAAATTCAATTCTATCTATTAACTTTTAGTTAGCATATTGCTACCAGATTATGATCATGTTTAATATAAATGAGTATTTTTGAGTTTGACAAAAGGTTGGTAGTTAAATTATACCTTCTAATTTTTTTTGTATTCCATGATAAACATAAAAAATATTCCTCATAGAATTTAGTTTCTTGTGAAGAAAACAGAATGTTAAATAATTATTTCATTGAGATTAGTGTATTAACTCTAATTAAAAGAATGTTACATAAGTAAATCATGTGCATTTTGAATAATGATGTTTTAAAGAGAAAAATAAAATAGGGAAAGTAAGAGGAGATGCCTCTGTGAGAAGGTAACATTAGAATGGAGACATGATAGTTAAGACAAAAGGCCAGCATCAAGCAGACAGAAGCTGGTATAAAGATACAGAGGGGGCTCTTGGCTGGGCCATGTTAGCTGGATAGACTACGAGGCCCATGTATTCAGGGCAGATGGAGCTGGCACAAATGGGGGATGAGGACACAGGTTATCAGTAGCCAGCATTTTGGGGATCTCATAGGCATAGACTTTACTTTTTACACTGAGTGCAACAGTAACTCCATAATATCATACTGGGAACAGGAGCAATGTGATGCAATTTCATTTTGGGGAGGGGGCATTCTCTTTGATGGTGGGGATGGTAAGGACAAAGACATGGAGTACAAAATGTAAACTGCAGAGTGTTGTGAAAAATCTCAAGCACAAATTTAATGCTAACGATATATATATGCTTTCTCTTACAAGTACTTGCATAAATGGATATAACCTATGAAGACTACTTTTCTTGTGTCAGCATGTGTTCCTTGCATAAATTAAAGGGTTGCACAGTGACATTTCCATGCATGTATGCATCATACATTGACCAGAGCCCACTGTCCCTCCCCCAAAATGGCGCAGTTTAGAGCCATTAATCAATAACTCAATTCTCAGCATGTGGCTTTGAGGAGCCTGAAACGTGCAGATGCCAGGAGGACAGTCTCAAGTGCAGAAGCTCAAGGGACACATAAAAGTGTGACTCTGCTTTGGAGGCTCAGTGAACATGAAACCTGGTTCGGAAAAGTGTAGGAGGGAGAATTATGAGAGAACTCATCTTTACTTCTTTTTATAAATTCAATTAGGACCATGAGGAAGAGAAGAGAAACAGAAATTATTGCAAATGCAAGGCTGGACACAGGATAGTCATCCCTTTAATGTGCAGGCAGCTAGTGCAATAAACAAGGGAGGATAAAAATGAACAATCAGTGGATTCAGTGGGAAACATAGAGTTGGATGTGCTGAGAATATCACAAGGCAAGATGCCATAAGAGGAGGATTACTTATTAAACCTATGTCAAGACTTTCAGGTAGAACAGGAAGGGCCTCTACACTGATACAAAATGGCCTCAGGCAGCAAGAATCTGGTTTAGGAATTTTATTGTGTCTCTAGGTGGGGCTAGACTCCCTAGCCTTCAGCTTCTGTGTCTGGAGCTCACATTGGCATAAAATAAGGTCTTACACAAACTTTGGTCTCTGCCTGCTCATATATGGCAAGAAACATCAGACTTGATGGGCAAATTTCCAAATATCAACTCGACTTTTTTGCATGTGAATGTGTTTGTGTGTGTGTACATATGTGTATGTGTGAGTATAGGCTAGTGAATATATGTGTACTGGTACATGTGTACATGAGTGTGGAGGCCAGAGATCAATGCTACATGTTTTCCACAATTGTTCTCCAACTTCCCCATTTTTTTTTTTTTTTTTGATACAGGGTCCCTCATTAAAACTGAAACTCACTGGTTCAGCCAGCCAACAAGCCCTGGTGAATGTCTTGTCTCTGCCTCCCCAGCACTGGGATTACGACCCCTGCCACCAAGACCAGTATTTTTTTTTTTTTCTTTGTTACCTGAGTCTGGGGATATGAACACACACATGTCATCAGGCTAGAGAGGCAAGTATTTTACCCTCTGAGGTATCTTCTAAGTGCTCAAGTCAAGGTTTTTAAACCATAGGTTATGCGAAAATGAGAAAGGCATCCAGAAAATGTGCAATAAAAGACCTGGGAAGTAGCAACTGTGGATAACACCAAGCTTTCCACAATATTAAAGAGAAAGAAGGGGGGGAGGCAATATTGGAGAAGGAAATGGCCAAGAGAGATTTTATAAAGACTAAAGAAATAGTGGTACAGTGATAGAATGTTTTAGAATGGAATGTATTGATGCAGGAATTGAAGAACATTGTTGCTGAATGGGCAGAAAGGAGTAAGACAAAATTTCCATAGCAACAGGGCAGATATCAGAGGGCAGGACAAGGAGAAGGTGGGGGATTTTGAGTATTTGCTGTGTTCTTTGGCCTTCTCAGTGACGGAAGGAGTGAGGTCATCATATGAAGCATAAGCAAGAGATACATTTCACCATTTTCAGGACAGAAGGAAATATGTACAATGATAATCTTGTGCTTTAGCTTCATGTACCTTGGAATTAATTTACTATCCAGCACATTCTATGATCTGACTATGTAAAAATGTTTTGTCCTGAATGTCTCTGAGGTCTCTGGCATATATACAAAGAAAAACTATGCCTTATAGAGCAAGTTCTAGAAATAGGTATTAAGACAGAAAGCCTAAGAAGCTACTTTACCCTTTGTAAATATAAAGAAACCCTATCAGATTTCATGTGATTATATACATTTATGAATGTTGAATCCTTGAAGAAAATGGTCTGACATATATAAAATTCTATACCTCAAGGTCATTACCAAGCTATGCACCTCCATTTGATATTTTTAATTTTCAGATTTATTATCTTCCAGACAGGCATGACTCTTTGGCAGTTAAATTTACAATTTAATGACATCTTAGGAATCACAGTCTTTTTTTCTTCCTTTTTGGTATCAGTATCCGATAAGGGTTTTGGTTACATGTTGAACATGGTATAAATGTATAAAAGCATATAAATGTATGGATATACATGTATTTAAATATCTGCCACAACTCCAGAACAGAGATAGAATTTTCCTATTTGAGAATTCTATAAGCATCTAGGATGGTAGATTCCAAGAAGTCATACATCTATAATAGGAAGTCATTGTGGTTTCAGGGATGAGTATGCAGAGCCTGGTATTACCTGATAAAGTCATACATATGTATAGCTCTATTTTATGTGATAATTACTGAATCTAGCTTTAGACTCTGCTTCTACCAGATAAACTAAATGTATTACGTTTAAAAATACAGTAACAATAATCCATAGCTTTATAAAGAATCAGCAATAAAGTAGTCATAAGAAAGAAAGGAAAGGTGAGTGTGAGCTTTAATTTCAATTTTCACATGAAATCACAGTTGTCTACCTTATATAAATTTAAAAACAATTATCAACTGCATGGCTAAACTCCATATTCTCCTAGAATCAAGTTAAAATAAGGCTCAATTGGAAGATTTCTGGAGGATTTTTGAACTATTCATTTTAATACTTGAATTTTAAGGTGATGTTCATCATATTTCAAAATAATTGTGCAGGTTCTCTACATATTTATGTCCAAATAACTGAAGGTATCTTGTTATTTTTTTATTCAACTGCCTACAATCTAAAAATGAATGACAAACTGAAAAATGTACTTTAGTAATGAGCAATATAAGCATAGGAATATAGGTAATATTTGAAATACATGGTTGTAAATAACATGCTTTCTTATCTACTAAATTCCTTTGCTTAGAAAGATCAACTTTAACTTGAAACTGCCCTTAGTATAAATACCACATTATATTTTCTTAATTCAAGAGCTCAGACTTAACTCAGATGCCATTTTTTTAAACTATTTTCATGCAAAAAGAGATTACTACTTACAGGCTGTTCTTAACACCCCAAATCAATTCCAGTTTCAATAGATTTTCTTGAACATTTTCAGTGATATTAAATGTAATAAAAATGTGAAGCACAAAAAGAAACTGAAAAGACTTAAGGAAAAATAAAAATGACTATTTGCTCCTGGACTTAGGGTAGTGATTGCAACATTAAACATGGAAAATTAAATCAAACAGGATAATAGATTTGATGTACCAAAAAAAGAAAAATAACTCTATAGGAGGAACAATATTAATAGAAGAAAAACTAGAAACATGAATGATCACTAAAAATACCAATAATCTTAATGAATAATTCTTAGTAATTAGTAAAAAAAAATAAGAAATAATATAATAGGAAATTTAAAAATGATTTGGGGTATGTGGAAGACAACATGTACCATGACTAGCTTGAAGATATATAAAGTATAAAATGTGGTAAAAAATGGTTTCAATATAATCAAGAATCATTATTATAAATGTCAACCTTCAGGCCATCAAGACAAGATATTTAAATTAATAAGATAACATGGATTTTTAACCTATTTATTTAGCAACAGCTTATTTTTATTAGTTATGTACACAGTGTATATACAGCCATGTTGGTACCATAGTTAGCCTCCTCCCTATCCTCCACCTTCCACAGGGACCCTCCTCCTTCAGGAATGTGGCTTATGCATTGTGAGGTTAGCCATTAGCTATGGGTAAGAGGCAATGTCTCTGTGCATAATGTCCCAACATGTGGCTCTAACAATCTTCTGGCCCCCTCTTCCATGAATTTCCCTGAGCCACAATGGGATCATTTTAGGTCTACTTCAGTAATGAGGTCTTGGGAGTCTCTGTGTCTTTGGACATCTGGTTTGGTAGGAGTTGAGTGTTCTTTGTGTCTATCTCCTTCACCCTTGTGCTGGTACCAGATTCACCAAGAAAGCAACTCTCTTGCTCATTTCCCTAATTACTCTTACTTTCAGATTGGGGTGCTGGAGAGGTGTGATGGGCTGATTCTCTCCTCAAGATCTGCATCCATCTGAAAAAGAGAAGAAAATTCTCTAATGGAGAGTGAAGTCAGCAACAGATAAATGGGATAACAATTATTTCTTTAGAGATAAGTTAATAGGTGTAGACCCTATTGTAGCCCACAATTGGTGGGAGATTGATAATGGAGAGTGGGCTCATGCTTTGGATATGGTTCTGATTTGTTTCTCACCTTCAGCTATAGGTTCCATTCCACTGGGTGGATCCATCAGGCAAATCAAGAGCAGTTGTTACCCACCATGGCTGTGTGTCACTATTGCACTTGGGTGAGCATCATGTCAGGTTGTTTGCTGCTGAGTAGCTTAGACTGCTAGTTGCTTGGACAGATGTTGGTCATATCCCCCAGTAATTTATGTAGCACCTTCTGGCACTAGATGAGCTAACTATCTGGGGACTGACTTGCTTCCAGATTCCAGCATGTCACTCCATTTTCTGTACCAACAGCATATGGCATCTTAGACAGTAGGGACTTTCCACTAGCCTTTGGAGGGTCATCAAGTTCTCTGACAGAAATCTGTCTTCTTTTGGGAAATGTTGTAGGTCTATGTGATCAACAGCTCATTGTGGAATCCTAACCACATGTTGGTACTGGGAGTTAGAGGCCAGTGCCAAATAAAAGAAGGAAGCAAAAAGATAGGTAATATAAAAGAGAGAAGAGGGAGAAAAAGAGAAAGTGAAAAACAGGAGAAGATCAAGTTTAGTCTTCATCATACCCTCTCCAGGTCCCTGTGCTTCAAGTGTTCCTTCTAAGGACCTGATGAAGGTTCAACCATTTAGTCTGTTTTTAGGCTTAGAATTTTATGGTACCATTGCCATTTGGGTCCAGTTTTGTGTTCCCCACTTCCACCCTTACTCTCTCCTCCCACCTTACCCTCCTTATTGTCTGGTCCTCGAGATATTATTAGGTATGTCAGCATATTGAGATGATTCAGGTTAGGAGCCACAGATGAGTGAGACCATGTGATTATTGCCTTTCTGTGATTGGGTGAGTTTGCTGATAATGATCTGTTCCAAGTTCAACCATTTTTACTCAAATTTTATTGTGTCATTTTACCTTACTGCTATGTAGAATTCCATCATGTAGATATACCACATCTTGGTCATCCATTTGTCTAATGATGGGCATGTGTCTTGATTCAAGAACTTAGCTATTATGATTTGAGCAGATACAAATATGGTTGAGTAAATCTCTCTGAACTGAGGTGTGAAGCTTGTAGGGCAAATGCCCAGTAAGGGTATTCTGGTAGTTTGATTCAGGTATCCCTCATTAACTGAGGTGTTCTGAATGCTAGGTTCCCAGCTGATGGAGATTTGGGAATTATTGCCATCTGGTGGCAGTGTATTGTTGAGGATGGGCTTATGGGTGTTAAAGCCAGTTTCCCCATGCCAGTGTTTGGCACAATATCCTGTTGTTATGGTCCACCGTATGTTGGCCAGTTGGTGATGTCCACCATCTGCTCATGCCATCATTTTCCCCTACCATTATGCAGCTTCCTCATTAAGCCTGTAAGCTAAAATAAATCCTTCTTTCTTGCCCCCCAAAGCTGAGTTTAGTTGGGTGATTTCTACCAGCAATGTGAACCTGACTACAACAGTAAAGTGGTACCAAGGAGTCAGGATGGTGCTAGACAGCTGACTCTGAGGCTTCGGCTTCGGCTTTTTGGAACTTATTTTCAAGAGGACTGTGGAAGGATTTGAAACCTTGGCCTAAGAGATGCCTTGCAGTGCTGTAAGTACAGCTTGGTGGACTATTCTGATCAGAGTTGAAAAGCCTGAATGTCTTTCAAGTAAGAACTATTAACTGTGAAGGATGGCTTAGGAGGGTGAGAAAGAGCTTTGCTTGGACTGGGCTAGCAGTTTATATGGGAAGTTTGCTGTTATGCCTGGGTCCTGAGAAGTTGTGCAGGGTTGTTGTATAGAAATGAACTGGTGTGAGCAGAAGGATATGGCACAAAAAGAAAAATCTTTGGGTGAACTGCCCATTCAGCTGCAATTGAGATATTATAACCTTTGAGATTGAGCCAGCTGACCTGCACTGGGGCAAAAGGAAGAATTTAAACTCTTTTGAAGGGGTTTGAGTGCTCAGGAATGTCTTGATCTTCAAAGTCTGCTTTATTCCCCCCATCCCCTGTATTAAAAAAATGGCATCCAACCTGGTATTGTGGAGTATAAGAAATGCAGAAAGGAAAGGGTCATTCAGTTTATAACATGTTCTTGTGTTTTGGAAATGGCGATGGGCAGTATGAAGCAGGTTTTATGGATGCCTGCATGGAGACCATGTGGAGACATTAGGATGAATAGTGGATTGCAGTGGAGACCCAGTGTAGATACCAGGACCATGAGAAGGCTGCTAAGGAAAGCTGCTGGCCCTGATGAAGTTTCCCAGGACTGTGAGTAGCCTAACTGGAGGGGTGGAATTAGAATGCCAGAGACTTGTTGTGGTTAGGATGATCAGACTTCGAGATTTGTCACTGGCTGGGGTTGTTGGACTTGAAGCTATGGTGTATGATATTTGCCCTGGTTGTCTTAAGTCTTGTATTGGTTGAATATTTCTTTGCTACACCCAATACCATCTTTTGCAGTGTGAATGTTTATCCTGTGCCATTATGGGTTTTTTGAGGTTATTTTTTGGTATTATGGTTCAGTTAAAAGTTCATGGATTGTTAATCTGGTCTGAGTTTAGCTTTGGTAGATGGTATGTGTCTAGGGATTTATCCATTTCCTGTATATTTTCCCATTTTGTAGAGTATAGATTTTTTGAACTAAGACCTGATGCTTCTCCCAATTTCACTTATGTCTCTTGTGATCTCTCCTTTTTCATTTCCAAATGTGGTAATTTAAAGCACCTCTTTTTTTCTTTTTTTTTTTTTTTTTACTTGATCAAATTGGCCAAGGGTTTGTCAATCTTGTTTATTTTTTCAAAGAACCAACTTTTTGTTTCATCAATTTTCTTAATTATTTTCTTAGATTCCAATTGATTAATTTCTGCTCTGATCTTAATTATCTCTTTCTCTCTGGTGCTTTTTGGGTTGTATTTTCTTGCTTTTCCAGTGCCTTTAGGTGGATGGTTAGGTTATTGATTTGGGATTTCTCTGTCTTTCTTATGAAGGCATTTAGTGCTATGAATTTTCCCCTGAGGACCACCTTCATTGTATCCCATAAGTTTTGGTATGATGTGTTCTCATTGTCATTTGTTTCTAGACATTTCTCTATTTCATTTTTACTTATCCATTTATTGTTTAAAAGTGTGCTGTTCAGTTTCCAGGAGCTGATGGAATTTTTGGTGGGTGTTTTGTTGTTAATTTATAGCAATATAGCATTGTGATCTGATATCATGCAGGAGATTATGTCATTCTTCCTAAATATATGGAGGCAGGCTTTGTGACCCAGTATATGATTTATTTTAGAAAAGGTTCTGTGTGCTGCTGAGAAGAATGTGTAGTCCATATTTTGTGGGTGGAATGTTCTATAGATATTTGTTAGATCTAAATGTTCTATGGCTTTGTTGAGCTCTCTCACTTCCCTGTTGAGTTTCTGTTTGGATGATCTATCTATTACTGATATTGGTGTATTGAAGTGCCCACTATGATGGTGTTGGTAGTTATTTCTCCTTTATTGTCTAGTAGGTTTTGTTTTATGAATGGCGGCACACCTGTTTTTGGTGCATAAAGATTGAGGATTGTGATATCCTCTTGCTGGATGGTTCCCTTGACCAGTAGGAAATGGCCTTCTTTGTCCTTTTGATTATTTTTAGTTTGACGTCTATTTTTATCCAATATTAGTATGGCTATGCCTGCTTGTTTCTTATTCCCATTTGCTTGGAATTTCATTTTCCATCCTTTCACTTTGAGGTAGGTTAGTGGTGAGGTGGGTTTCTTGAAGACAACAGATTGAGGGGTCTGATTTTCTCATACAATCTGTTAGCTTGTGTCTCTTGATGGGTGAACTAAGGCCATTGATATTTAGGGTAATGACTGTAAGATTTGATTTGATCCCTGCCATATTGTGTTGGTATATGTGGTTTGGTGTTTTCCTGGACTTTGAAGTTTTTTGTGCCTTCTCTGAGTTTGGTTATTGTGATTTGCTTTTTGTAGGTACTTGAGGTTGATTATTTGATTCTTCTGTGTGGAGAATCTCCTGAAATATTCTCTATAGGTTTGGTTATGTGTGTTCATATAGTTATAAAGTTGAGTTTTGTCATGGAAGGTTTTTCTTTCATCATCTATTACGAGAGACACTTTTGCTGCAAACCTATCACACCCACCAAAATTGAAAACATGATTTAAAAACAGCTCCACAAAAAGAAAAGTCCAGGACCTGATGGCTTCTCAGCTGAATTCTATTAAACCTTCATGCAAGAAATGAAACCAGTCTTTCTCAAACTGTGACACACAATTGGAGATCAAGGAATGCTCCCCAACTCCTTCTATGAAGCTACTAGCACCTTAATACCAAAACCAGGCAGTGATGCCACAAGAAAAGAAAACTACAGGCATATTTCCCTGATGAACTTAGATAAAAAGATCCTGAACATAATCCCTGCACAACATCACATCAAATCCATTATCCAACTTGATCAAGTGTGCTTCAAACCCATGGAATGAATAAGTTGTTAAACATATGGAAATCTGTCAATGTAATACACCACATAAACAAGGCTAAACACAAAAAAACACATGATCATTTTGATAGATTTAGAAAGGGCCTTTGATGAAATACAACATCACTTCATGAGCAAAACAGTGGAGAGAATTGGCATGGTTGGTTCATATCTTAACATAATAAAGGCAATAAACAAAGCTCCTAAGGCCCAAAATAATACTTAATGGAGAGATATTGGAGGAATTCCCATTAAGAGCAGGAATAACATAGGGTTGTCCACTCTCACCTCTGCTTTTCAATATAGTACTGGAAGTCCTAGCTAAAGCAATAAGACAGGAGAAAGAAAGGAAGGGAATACAATTCGGAAAGAAAGAAGTTAAGTTAGCACTATTCACAGAGGACATGATTCTATACATAAGAGACATAAGAGCCTTCATTCCAAAACTCATAGAGGTGATAAACTCCTTTAGCAAAGTATCAGAATTCAAAATCAATGCATAATAATCATTAGCCTTTCTACATGAAAATGAAAAAGATACAGAGAAAGAAATAAATGACATTATCCAATTTTCAATAGCAACAGCAACAAAAATACCTTAGAATAACATTAAGCAAGGAAGTGAAAGATCTATACAATGAAAACATAAAAACACTCAAAAAAGATATTGAGGAGAACTTAAGAAAATGGAAAGACCTCCCATTCCTGGATAGACAAAATTAGCATTGTAGAAACGGCAATCTTACCAAAGTCAATCTACAGATTTAATGCAATTCCCATCAAAATCACAACATCATTCTTCACAGAGATAGAAAAATTGAGCTCAAAATTCATATGGAAAAGCAAAAGTCCTTGATATCCAAACATATCCTCAGCAAAAGAAATACATCTGTAGGTGTCAACATACCTGATGTAAACCTATATTACAAAGCCACAGTAATAAAAACAGCATGGTACTAGCATAAAATCAGAAGTATATACCAATGGAATAGAATTGAGGACCAAGACTTTGGGTTAAGTAACTATAGCTACTTGATATTTGATAAAGGCTCTAACAACATAGGCTGGAAAAAAGACAGCATCTTAAACAAATGGTGCTGGACAAAGTGGATACCCATATGTGAGAAACTGAAACTTGATACACACATCTTGCCATGCACAACAATCAAGTTCAAATGGATCAACAACCTCAATAAACTTGGCTATTACTTGACAAAAAATTAGGAGAAACATTCCATGATTTAGGAATTGGAAAAGACTTCCTGCAAAAAAACCCAATAGCATTGGATATTTAATAATCACTCAACCAATGGGATCTTATGAAGTGGAAAAGTTTCTTCACAGACAAACATACAACAACCAGAACCAATGGATTGCCCACAGAATGGGAGAAAATATTTCCTGAATATCCAATTGACACAGGCCTAATTTCTAGAATCTACAAAGAACTCAAAAACCTAAACAATAAAAAGTCAAACAACCCACTCAAAAAAATGGTGCAAGGAACTGGACAGGCAGTTCACAGAGGAAGAAATACAAATGGCAAACACACCTAAGGAAATGTTCATCATCCCTAATCACCAGAGAAATGCAAATTAAAGCTATTTTGAGATTTCTCCTTACCCCAGTAAGGATAGCAAACATCAAAAAATCAAATGAAAACAAATGCTGGTGAGGATGTGGAGAAATAAGAACACTCATCCACTGTTGGTGGGAAGGTAAGATGGTACAACCACTTTGCAAAGCAATATGGAGGCTCCTAAAAAATCTGACTAGAGTTACCCTAAAAGCTCTACTCAGAAATTTTTGCTCAACCATGTTTATAGCTGCTCAATTCATGATAGCCAAGAACTGGAATCAACCCAGATGCCCATCACTAGACAAATGTATAACTATAATGTGATATATCTACAAGATGGTATTCTACACAGCAGTAAGGAAAAATGGAACAATGAAATTTGAAGAAAAATGATTGAGCCTGGAACAGCTTATTCTCAGTGAACTCACCCAATCACAGAATGATAATCAGCACATAGTCTCACTCATCTACATCTCCTAACATGAATCTACCCAAGTCGTCTACATACCTACAAAGCATCTCAAGGACTAGACAATTGGGAGGGTGTGGAGAGATGGGAGAGAGGGGAGAGTAAGGAAGGGAAGGGGGTACTCAAAACTTGACCCAAAAGGCAATGGTACCATAAAACTCTATATCCAAAAAGACAGATCAAATGGTTGAACCTCCACCAGGCCCTTAGAGGGAACACCAGATTCACAAGGCCATGGAGAAGGTAAGACAAAAACTGTTCATTATCTCCTCATATTTCTGCTTCTCTCTCTGTCTTTCCCTCTCTCCCTCTTCTCTCTCATCTCTCTCTCTATTACTTATCCTGTTCTTCCTTCTCTTCTTGGCCACTGATCTGTAACTCCCAGTACCAGCAGGTGGTAATCATCTACAATGAGCTTTTGATCACAGAGAACTACAAGGTTTCCCAAAAGTAAGCAGATTTGTGTCAGAGAGTTTTGAGGACCCACCATAGTTCAGTGGTAAGAGCCTACTGCTGAAGACACCATACACTTTTGGTATGTTTCATGGAGCAAAATGGCTGGAAGCTGGAAGAAAGTCAGTCCCCAGACAGTTAGCATTTCTAGTGCTAGAAGATGCTACATGAGTGACTGGAGGATAAAGACCAATATCTGCCCAAGCAACACATGGTCTAACTTACTCAGTAGCAAACAACTTTACGTGATTCTCATACAAGTACAATAGTGGCACATAGCCATGGTGGGAAACCAACTGTTCTTAATTTGGCTAACTGATCTTCTCAGTGGAACAGAACCCACAGCTGGAGCTGAGAATTAAGTCAGAACCATATCTGAAATGAACCTGCTCTCCACTAAACTCTCTCTAAAAAACAATGGTTATCACATTTACTTGGTGCCAACTTTACTCTCCACTGGAGGATCTGCTTCTCTTTTTTAGATTGTTGAAGATCCTAAAGAGGGAACCACCCCATCATACCTCAAAAGGGCCCCAGCTGAAACTAAGAATAATTGGGGAAACATGCAAGAATGCTGTTTCCTTGGCAAACCAGGAACTAGCACAATGTTGAAGGAGTTATACACAGAGAACAACCAACCCTTACCAAATCAGATGTCCAGAGACACAGAGGCATCCAAGATCTCAACATGGAAGAAGACCTAAAATGAACCCAACATGGCTCAGGGAAATTTGCAGAAGAGGGGCTGGAAAAAATGTCAGAGCCACACGTTGGGTCATGACACACAGAGACATTTCTTCCTACTCAAAACTAAAGGCTAACCCCACAATGTACAACCCATATACCCCAACAAGGATGGTCCCTGTGGAGGGGGAGGAGAGGGAGGTGGCTAACAATGGTACCAACTTGACTGTATTTACTGACTACAAAAATAAAAAATAAAAAAGATCTTGGACTATGCTGATGTTTGATAAAATCTATGGGGACTTTAAAGTTGGATTGAATGCATTGTACTTTACATCAAGTGTGCTTATCAGTTTATGGAGGCCAGGGGCGTAATTTGGTAGTTTGATTAAGGTGTCCCCCATAAACTTAGGTCTTCTGAATGCTAGGTTCCCAGATGATGGAGATTTGGGAATTAACACCTTCTGGAGGCTGTGTATTGTTGGGAGTGGGATTATGGGTGTTATAGCCAGTTTCCCCATTTCAGTGTTTGGTACACTCTCCTATTGCTATTGTCCACCTTATGTTGGCCAGTTGGTGATGTCCACCATCTGCTCATGCCATCATTTTCCCCGGCCATGATGGAGCTTTCCCCATGAGCCTATAATTCAAAATAAATCCATTTTATTTTTTTTTCAAAAGTTGCTCTTGGTTGAATGATTTCTACCAGCAATGTGAACCTGACTGCAATAGGTATTTAGCAACTCTTTTAAAGGTGAAAATGAAAACCCCCATACTCATTTGGGTCCAATCACACATTATTAATTGAAATGTATTAGGTTAATATTTTTAGAAAAGTAATGTGTAAGCATGTCTTAGAATATTTATTTGGTCTAATGATTAATACTAATATTTAATTTAGTTTTAGTTCAAGATCAAAGATATATATATATATATTATATATATATAATATATATATATATATATATATATCACACATGGCAAAAAAAACTCATGCTTTTTAAACATATAAATAAGACAGCTCTTCTTTTTGTTATTTTTTTCTCTCTCCCTTCATCTGTATATACTCAGTCTTTCTCTTTGTGTTACCTGTACAACAAACATTCCCTTCCTATAGTAGATTGTATATGCAATCTAACTGGAATCTGTCAGGATTGATGGGGGCTATATGTCAGCATTTAGGAGAGGTACACTGGACATTGAGCTGTAGGAGATTTATAATCTGTCTGATTTTGAATAAAAGTAAAACCTAAGCCTGATGAAGCTTTGAACTGGCTCTGAACTCAATACTAACAGCAGGGCACACAGGTTGCTTGGATTCCACTTTATCTTTCAAGATTGGACTAACACTTGCCCATGCTGTGAGTGATGCATGGACTAGAAACCCAAGTCAAAGCTGTGTTTCTTGTGAAAAGATTCTCTCAGATCATATTCTAGCTGGGTAGTCTTCTGCACTTACTTTTGCTGATTTCTGAAGAGAAATCAGAGTGCATGAGTATTCTTATACAAGAACGAAAGCTGTTTCAGAGAGGGCAGTTTTCAAGAAAGGTGGATAAATTAGCCATTGCTTTTCAATCCATTATCTGTCATTGAAAGAGGGAACGTTATAGCATAATATAAAATTTGTTTCTACTTCAACATGAGTAATATAATTACATGAACGTCATTGAATTCTGGAGCAATTGATTGTGAGGACCACAATATAAATCCAAGTAATTGACTTAGGCTAACTCCAGTGATATCAGGAAGAAACTTAAGAATGTGAGGAGATTTTGCAGATTTAAAGTCCCAAGTCAGGTGATCATGATGTAAGAACATCAGCCAAATGCATTAATTAAGCTTTTAAATTGGATTTAAAGGTTAAAAAAATAGACTTTGGGTATGTGGAAGACAAGATGCACCATTACTAACTTGAAGATGGTAGGAATCATGTCTAAATCAAGGCAGGGAACCTTTAGGAAGTGGCAGCAAGCCCCACCTTGTATGAAAATGTGAACTAGAGTAGTATAACTTCCAGAAACATAAATCTTTAAATAATAGAAAGGACCTTAAAAAACAGAGTTTTAACCTAGAAATGTCAGATGAGAAATGAGTCTAATCAACACATTTTGTTTTAACACTGAACTATGCTGAGCAGAAAAACAGTTATGTCATGTCAATTTCTGATCCTAAAACATAAGCTAAGAAGTGGGTGTTGTTTAATTCTATTCGCATTTTGGTATTTGTTATGCTGCAATAAAAATTAATTCCATAAAATATTGTAAGCTTACTATTTCTATTTATTTTTTAAAATACACTAAAGTTCAACATTAAATGAAAATCTGTGATTTAATAGCAATTTAATGAAAAATATAGAGTGAAAAGGTGGGAAAAAATTCTGCTAGTTACCAAGAATTATTATGAAGTTTTAATAATTTAACTTAGTCTATCAAAAAAATACACAAACACACAACTGTGTAGTAAAGTGAAGACATCACAAATAGATATGAAAATGAGAATTTACAGTACTAAAATAAATTAAGAATGAATCAACTATAACATGTGTAGCATATAAAAAGTGAAATTTTAATATTGAATATAAATAAAATTAGATTAAATACTCATTCTATACATAAGATGTATACTAAATATATTAAATATCTGCATTTTAAAAGGCTTTTAATGTAAGGTTTTTTTAGTATTTCATTTATTTATTCAGAGAAAGAGAGAGAGAGTGCACAGGCAAAAGCGGTAGATAGAGAGAGACAGGGCACAACAGGGCCTCTAGGCACTGAAAAAAAAAAAAAAAGCAAAAAACAGACACTTGTGCCACCTTGTGCATCTAGACTTATGTGGGTACTGGAAAATCAAACCTGGGTCATTTGGCTTTATTTGCAAGTGCCTTAACTGCTAAGCCATCTCTCCAGCCCAAACATCTGTACTTTAAAAATAAGCTCATAACTCTCACTAAAAGTCTAAAAAATTTTATTACTCCCACAGGACAGGAAAATATTTACTAAAAACATTCTTTTTCTCTTTCAAGAAATTATAAACCAGAAAAAATACCGTGTTAAAACTTATTGTTTTTCAATGATGCTACATAAATATTACAAGCAAAAATGTAGGCAAACTCACAGAATGAATATTTCAAAATGTCTAATGAATAGAAATATACTAAGCATAATGCAAAGGAAAATAATAAGCACATTATGTCTTGTATTGCCTTCTTTATATCATAAAATTGGTTTCCTGTGTCTTGTTTGATTCCTTTGATTTCCTCTTTGACTCCTTTGATTTGTTCTCTGACTTCTTTGAACATATTTACAATCATTCCTTCGAAATCTTTCTCAGGCATTTCCTCTAACTCTTTCTCACTGGAGGTCATTTCTTTCTTTTTTTAATATTTTATTTTATTTACTAATACTAATTTGAGAGTGGAAGACAGAGAAAGAAAGAGAGAGAGGGGGGGGACAGAGAGAGAGAGGGGGGAGAGGGAGAACGGGCATGCCAGGGCCTCCAGCCACTGCAAACGAACTCCAGATGCATGCACCCCCTTGTGCATCTGGCTAACATGGATCCTGGGGAGCCAAGCCTCGAACTGGGGTCCTTAGGCTTCACAGGCAAGCGCTTAACTGCTAAGCCATCTCTCCAGCCCACTGAAGGTCATTTCTGATGCATTAATACTGTTAGGTGGATTTATATTGTCTTGATATTTAGTGTTTCTTGTGTTATAATGTATATATTTTTGCATCTTGTTTTTTTTGTTTTTCTTCTTTTTTTATTTTTGCATCTTGGATTAAGTTAATGCTTGGATTTTCTAGCTAGCTAGGTATTCTTAGCTGTATCAATTGATTTGATGTTATATATCTTCAGCATAGGAGCTTAAGGTGTTAGGTGTGGCTCTTAAGGCTCTCAGAGTATCTACAAAGGTGTTCCTAGGGGTTGAATTTCCCTGCTATGGGAGTATTCAAGTAGGCTGAGTGGAATAAAATACAGGTAGATTCTAAAATTGAACTAAACACTGTACACATTCAATCAAAATGAGCACCAAATATTTATGGAACAGTAGTTATTATAACAACCAGATCCTCTATCAACAAAGAGGTTAAGATTTCTGGTCTATTGAGGGATCCAACTCAGCTTATGACCAAGTGAGACCCTTCCCTGGTGCAATCAATCCCAGTTACCTTTTTGGATGATTTTGGTATCAGTCGAGTTGCTGGCTGGGTCGTTGGTCTGCTGTCCTGATTTCTGTTGCTGGGCACTGGCTTTTCCTGTGGGCAAACCTAGGCTGGCAACTGTGGCCCTGCAGATCAGCACCTGTGATGCTGGAACCGCTACTGCTGCTGCTGAAGCTGCCGCTGCTGGATCTGTCACTGCTGCTGCTAAAGCTGCCCCTGCTGGGTCTGTTGCCACTGCTGCTGCTGCTTCTGTAGCTGCCACTGCTGGATCTACCGCTGCTGCCTCTGAAGCTGCTGCTGCTGGATCTGCTGCTGCTGCCTCTGAAGCTGCTGCTACTGGATCCACCACTGCTGGGGTTGCTATTGCCAGTACTGGAGCTGCTGATGTTGCTGCTGGACCTGCTCCTGCTTGGGTCCTGCTGCTGGCTCAAGTTGGCATGGCCGGGTCCCGGGACCACTGCTCTGTTCACTGGAGCTGGGCTCAGGTGGTGGGGAAGGGGAGGGAACCACAGCTCCTCTAGTTCTCTCTCTGTTCCACATGTTCTTCTACCTCATGGTCTGCTCCTCCATTGGTCACTGCTGCTCTCCCTTCACGTTTCTTGAGTTGCAGGGAGCTCTGGTGTGAGTGGAAGCTCCCCTCACCTGGCTTTTCCTGTGGCTTAAGCCGAGCCTGGTGGCTTTTTGGTATGCTGCCACAGCCAGGGTTGGCGGACCTGCCGGGGCCACTTTTGCCAGCCTGTGTGGGCTCTGGATGCTTGGATCTCTTCTACTTCTCCCCTGCCATTTCAATTTCCTACACACCTCACTTTTTAGTAAAAGTGTGTATTTTGCTGAGTTTTTTTGGTCTTTCCCCCCCAGGCTGCTTTGGCGTGGTACCTACACCACCATCTTAACCAGAAGTCTACAAAATCACAAATTATAATAGATATATTAATGACCAAAATATGAATAAAGAGCTACATACTAACCAACAATTGGGGAATTGATAAATGGAACAGCATAAAAAGATACTTTCCATATATTATGTTTAAAAATAAAGTCTAATGCTAGAGATTATAGCTTTGTGGTAGAGCACTTACCTAGCATGTGAAAGGCCTTGGTACAATCCCTTTTATCACACTAAAGGGAAAAGGTAGAAGTCTAAAGTGCACCCACAAAATCATAAAGACAAACACTTAGGTCTCGCCTAATGTGGACACATGTTGCCATAACCTTTTGGAATACAGCAAATCACACATCTTCATCCAGTATTGTTCCTCATTGATGAATAATTTGGCAAGAATTTTGTATTTTTAAAATTATTATATTTTTTATTTATGAGAGAGAGAGAGAGAGAGAGAGAGAGAATGGGTGTGCCAGAGACTCTAGCCACTGCAATAAAACTTCATATCCATACACAACCTTGTGCAGCCAGCTTACGTAGGTCCTGGGGAATTGAACCTTGGTCCTTTGAATTGCAGGCAGATGCCTTAAGTACTAAACTATCTCTCCAGCCCAAGAATTTCATATTATCAACAATACTTTTAAAAATATTTTATTTTTTATGATTTGAGAGAGGGAGGAAGGGAGAGACAGAGAGAGAAAGGAAGAGGAAATTAGAGAGAATGGGTGCACCAGGGTCTCCACCACCTCAAATGAACTCCAGACACATGCCCTTGTGCATCTGGCTTATGTGGGTACTATGGAAATCAAACCTGGGTTCTTAGGGTTCACAGGCAAGCACCTTAACCACTAAGCAATCTCTCCAGCCCATCATATTTTAACGAATTGTGACTGCAATATTGTTTCTCTTAATTTTTGTTCCTTTTGGTCCTATATAACAAGCCCAGGGATTTCATCCAGTTGAGTGCATGCAGTAAGCTGCTTTCACAGCCCCCCACTTGTTTCTTATACACAGAACATCCTATGTTTATAAAATAGAATAGTATATAAGAATAAATCAAATAAGATTTGATCTTCATGAATAAATATGTGGTGTGTCTAACAGTTGATGAACAAAGAAAACAAGTTGAGGTTATTAAAGAAATGGTTGTATGTAGAACTAGCACAGGGTACATTGCTCCTTGAATACTTTATAGTGACAGAAAGTAAAGAATATGCCACAAAAGTAGCAACCAAAGAGGGAGAGATGAGAAATGAAGGAAAGAAGAAAAGATATCCACTATAACAAAATTACATCAACAGGACACAGCAATCAGGCTGGACAGATGGCTCAGTGTGCTTCCTGTGCAATCATGAGGGCTAGAAGGAACCTGACACTGACTGTGATAAAATCTCCAGTACCTATATAAGCTTCTGAGCACAGCCATGCAGAGCTATAACCCCAGCCCTGTGGGGCGTGGAGACCAGAGAATCATTGTAGCTTGCAAAAAGCAAGATCTGGAATCAGTAAGAGAATGTCTTGCATGCACAACAGCCCAGTGAGTGATGGAGGAGAAACACATGCCATTTTTATTTGGCTGCCAAAGGTAAGCTCAGATGAGCACATATAAGTGCATACACCACATTCATGCACACACACATACACACACACACACACACACACACACACACACACACACACACACCAATCACACATATACTACACACATGCAAAATAGAATAAAATTAAAAAAAAATAATAAAAATAAAATAAGTCAAATGAACCAACTGAAAGTCAAAGCTTGATTAATGGGAACAACCAAATAAATGATATAGTACTGGATTATTATATAAAACATAAAATCAATAGCCATTCATTATCCTGATATAAAAATGTTCAAATAATATACAAATGGAATAAAGGTGACAAATCTTTCTAGGCTCTTCAGTGGAATGGAGTGGGAGAGGGGACATATATGACTAATTTGTAACACCTTCACATATTGAAGTTCTCAACAAAAATTATTTTTAAAAAATGTTCCGATGTTTTATGTGGATATTCTACTTTAAAAAAAAATGTTCATTATTTATTTATTTGAGAGTGACAGAGAAAGAGGGAGAGAGGATGGGCACGCTAGGGCTTCCAGCCACTGCAAACAAACTCCAGATGTGTGTGTCCCCTTGTGTATCTGGCTAACGGGTCCTGGGGAATCGAGCCTCGAACCGGGATCCTTAGGCTTCAAAGGCAAACACTTAACCGCTAAGCCATCTCTCCAACTTGGATATTCTACTTTTAAGAAAAAAGCCTACTCTTTGGTATAAACTAGACTCAATCCATACCTTCTATAGACTAAGGAAAGTTTGAATGGGGACCTATGCAATGGGTGGAAAATAGTATGATACTCCCTCCACCAGATTATTAAGGGTAAAATCTTGACTGATTAGTGATGGTGGCAGTGTCTTCGGTTTGGTGTGTTAAGAGTATGAATATATGTATGTGGTATTTTCCTCAAATCTCATAATTCCTTTGTAATCATGAATACATTTACTGCACATATATTTATGAATGGGTATTTTGTAGCTATTCCCTCCAAACTCTCCCACCTACAGAGAAGAAGGAGGCTTGTAGGACTCAAAAACTCAGCACAATCTACAAAGTCCCTTTCTGAGGTTCCATAAGCAGTAACAGTTGCTAGGGGAAAGGAGACTCTCCCATCTCCTAAGATGCCCATAGTCTATGCAGGGAGCTCACAGGATGCAGCTTTCATGAGCCATTACCCATTCTGGAGTGGATATTTGGTGAATCACCTGTTTTTGTGTCACACAGTAGTCTGAATAAATTCATTGATTCCATAATATAAACTTGGGAAGAATCATGTCTTGTGCTGGCATTGGCTCCTTATTTGGGTGATAGATGCTTGTTCACATCTCCCCAGGAAGGGTCTTACAACAATGGCCATTTTACAACACTCCATGAATAGTCGTCAAAATTGTCATGACCTTCGGAAATATGGGAAGTGTAAGACTCCATCACGACTAAACGGAAATAAGGACAAATGGAAGCTAAGTATAATGTGGTATCCTACATGTGACCCTAAAGAGAAGCATGACATTAGCTAAATATTAACTAAAGTCTATCATGAAAATTAATTTAGTTGATAATATATGAAGCTTGCCCACTAATTATAAAAAATATGCTACACAGATGTATAATGTTAGTACCAGGAATTTAATGGAAATTCTTTATATTACTGTATCAGTTTTTCAATAAGTTTAAAACAAACAGTTTTGGTAATAAACAGTGAAAAAACAGTGAAACTTATTGAATTACATAATTCTATTTGTTAAGTAATAGCACATGGGGGGTGGAGAGAAGAGTCATCAGCTGAGAGTTCTTGTTGCAAGCAGGAGGGCCTCAGAGAGCCCTAGACAACTTGAGAGCAATCCCATGTCAACACCTGGGCAGGGCCACGCTAGGTACTTCTGTAGCCAGAGTCCTTTGGGGAGCAGAGATTTGAGTATGGCTGGGGTTATGAAAATCTACAGGTGCTCTGTCAGAGAGACTCTCTCTCAAGGAACCACATGGGTGAGTAACAGATGAGGATGTTTTTCTTTGGCTTCTGTGCACCTGTGTGTACACCTGCACATACATGTGCACCACACACACACACACACACACACACACACACACACTCACAGCTTTACTCAGCTGTAAAGAATAATAAGGAATTAGGGAAATGGCCAGTAATTGCACTTAGGGAAGCAAGCCAGTAATTGCACTTCCCCTGCAAGCAGGCACGAAAGAAGCAAGGTCCCTTATATATTATAGGTATGAAAATTGTACGTTTGAATAGCTGAAATCAACTACATAGTTAAGGAAATGGCCATATGCTTCTGTATGTCCTTTCTAAATGGGTAGCGATGGGTATGTGTGCCTAGCATTTTGTTAAAAGAGAAAGTCTAGAGGCTGGCGAAGATTGCTCAGTGGTTAAAGGCACATTTTTGCAAAGTTCCTTGGACTGGTTTCAATTCCCCAGCCATCCTCAAAAAGATGGTGGGGAGTTCATTTGCAGTGGCAAGTGTACCTGATTGCCGGTGCACGCATGTGTGCGCGTGCGTGCACACACAAACACACACACACACCAGATATTTTTGTTGTTGTTGTTCATTTTTTATTTATTTATTTGAGAGCGACAGACACAGGGAGAAAGACAGATAGAGGGAGAGAGATAGAATGGGCGCGCCAGGGCTTCCAGCCACTGCAAACGAACTCCAGACACGTGCGCCCCCTTGTGCATCTGGCTAACGTGGGACCTGGGGAACCGAGCCTTGAACCGGGGTCCTTAGGCTTCACAGACAAGCGCTTAACCGCTAAGCCATCTCTCCAGCCCACACCAAATATTTTTAAAATATATTTTATTCATTTATTTATGAAAGAGAGAGAGAGAGAGACAGAGGAAGAGAATGGGTGTGCCAGTGCCTCCAGCCACTGCAAACGAACTCCAGATGCATGCACCCCCTTGTGCATCTGGCTATGTTGGGTCCTGGAGAGTCAAACCAGGATCCTTTGGCTTTGCAGACAAACGCCTTAACCGCTAAGCCATCTCTCCAGCCCTAAATAAGTATTTTTTAAAAGAAATAAATGTCTATTTTTTTAAGTCTAGAGAGTCAAGAAAAGAGGCATAAGCTGAAACTACAGAGCTGTGGGCATCCAGTCATTGAAGAGCCCTCTCTGCTGAAGTGACAAAGTGTTAATTATTTAAGACTGCTCTAAGTGGACTTGACAGGTAATTACTAATGACATTCTTGTGACTATGGTTCCATGGGGAATATGGATAAGCTAATGCAAGTCATTTGTCTTAAAACATATGGTTAAAGATCATTGTTCTCTGACTGATTTGGAACATAATATTAATTTAAAACCAAAGGGATGAATGCTTCTCGACATTACCAAAGCAATACACTGGATGGGCATTCCAAATGCATAGTGTGCCTCGCTGATTCAAACTCATCTTGCTTTGCTTCAATTTCAGTAAGAAATTAGCTTCCAAAGCACACAGAGGGGGAAAAAGTCAATTTTCTAAAGCAAGAATTTAGCATTTATGATACCTTCGAGGAAAACATATCTTCATTTATAGCACTGTTTCTGAGCCTTTTAGTGAAAGATGACAGACTCATTAGAGAATGTCATAAAAGATATGGCAGAATTCCCTGTTGACCATATAATGTGTGTGTGTGTGTGTGTGTGTGTGTGTGTGTGCACGTGTGTGCACACACACACACACACACACACACATCAGATTTACAACAATATCATTAAGATCATCCAGATCCTGAAGTTCAATAGGAAATCACAAGTTAAGAATTAACACTGTTTTAGAGAAATGAGATTGAATAAATGTAGCACATTGAGAAATTGAGAAGGGGGATGGGGTCGAATAAAGGGTCCAGTGAATTCAAGTCTGTCTTCAGGACACTGACATGAACTTTCAGGGAAAAATAATTTAGATTTTTTAAATTTTAAGTTTTAAATCTTGAGACTTTTAAGGGTTATTAATATTTCAATGAAGATATAAATGGCAGTAAAACTGTAGTAAAAATTATTTTAAAGGCAACTGTGACAATGTTTATTGTCAAAATTTTTGTGTGAAACTTTTGGAAGCCCAGATAGATTTGGCCTTGAAAAGAATATATACTGGTTCCAGGATGGAAAATTAAAAAAATTATATTCATACCTTTATGATATGCAGAAGACTAGTTTCAAGAGAATAATTTTTCCTTGAAATGGAATGTGATTGAAAACACAGAGGTTACTAAATAATTTATAACTATAATAAAGAAAATGTATGCAGGAATATTTTAAATAGCCTCTAGAAATATATGTACATTAGATTTTAATATATTTATATATACTATAATAAGTGACACTCCTTAATTTGATTTGCATTTTTCTAGCAACTTAACAAGCCAATTTAAAAATTTAGGAAGTAGGTTATTGAGTCAGAGAAGAAACTAGATGTCATTACTAATCTCAGTAAGAAGGTATGCTGAATCCTATAAATACATCATGTCATTTAATTAGTTTTGAATATTTCAAATAATCTTGAAAATATCTTTAAATCTCATCTGATAGGTAGTAATGAAGAGCTTGGATTTGGCATGTGCTATATAAGGAAAGGGGAATGCAATATCAGAAAAGACAGTTCTGTTTCTTAATGGAAAGTGCGTACAGCTTCTATGCTAGAAGAGGTAACAAATTGGGGTCCGAGTGCTCCTATGTAACCTTTCTTTCTCATTTTTGTTGTATGACATCACCATTGTCCCAATGCCACATGTGAATGAGTCTTCTTTATGTCCTGCCTTTTGACCTCTCTTTTGGTTACCTTCAAAATATCTTTTTTTTGGTTGGATGTGTAGATTTGTGTGTGTGTGTGTGTGTGTGTGTGTGTGTGTGTGTGTGTTACATGTGCATGTTTATGATGTTTATGTATGATTTGATATGTAGGTGGGCACATATGTATATGTGTATATGTGCAGAGGCCAGAGGTAGATGTCAGGTTTCTTCCTCAATCATTCACCATTTTATTTACCAAGGCAGGATCTGTCATTTGAGCCCAGAGCTCACTCATTTTGATGGTTTAACAGCTGCCTTTTCCTAGGGGTTCCTGGTATTTGCCTCCTGAGTGCTGGCATTGCAGGCAGCTGTCACAATCATTCAGTATTTTCATTGGCACTAGGGATCTGAACTAAGTTTTCACTGGTACCTAGAAAGTCCTTACCCAATGATCTCATCTCCACAGAACCCTAGAAAATTCTTTTTATAGTAATCATCACTCCATTTCTACCACTAATCCCAGTTACCTGGTCTCTTCCTAGCTAACTCCAACTTTTGTTCCAGTTTTTGTTAGGCATTTTTTTTTCCCCTCAAGGTTACTAGAACATTTAACATTTACTAAACTCTCTCTAATGCTTTTATGCTCATATTATTTAGAGTCTCTGAGTTTTCCTGTTGAATTTTGTGATACATCAAAACTTGGATTCTATGGCATAGAAAAATTTCTTAAGAAGTATTATAGTTGATAATAATTTAAAAAATGAATATGTGAATGAAAGAGCCATTATATAAGGCATCACTGAGGGCTTATACGTGGTAAGGGACCCGAGTGTTTTGTGCGCAAAATGTGAGTTCTCTAAAGGCAACACCAAACTCTACTGCTAGTTGTAGACAATGCTATCACTCCAAAAAAAAAAAAAAAAAAAAAAAATAGAATGCAATAACAAGTATTGGAAATCATGGAAAACAGGCTTGTGACATAACCAGCTCCTCTGTCAATCCTTCAGCTGTCAGATTATCCATTCGTCCATCCACCCATCCTTACATTCAAAATTTTTGGATCCACAACTACATGGAGTATTAAACTGACAACATAAACAATGCTGAATTTCTGTCATTTTCACAAAATACTCTAGCCTAAACTAGAGCCTCTTTTATGTGGCAAGTTCTTAACAAAATGTCTGTGAGGATGAATGAATGTGTTAAAGCAATAGAAGTAAATACCCAATAAATTCCCAGAATAAAATAAAAGGGATTTCCAGCTGTATTTTTTTTTCTAACACAAATGTTTAAACCCAAACAACTCATATTGCATTTTTATGTTTTAAAAACACATTGGCATTTTTACAAATTAAAAATTTTAAACTTTTGTTCATTATTTATTTGATGGTTTATCTTTGAGTTTAAATCCATTGAAAGTATTTACAAGTGAGAAATAATGGAGAATCATACATTTGTAAATATTTAGAATCAAAATAATAAAGCACTTCTTTTTCATAATATATTAGGAAATTATCATGGTTTTTACTTATATCTTCATGTTACCTGCCAGATTTTTAAGTTAAATTTTTGTACCATAGTACATAGTTTATAAATTAAATTTCTCAAAGATCTGATTTTCAGTAGTTTATTTACAGATAGCATGTTTGGATTTTTAATATTTAAGATAGATAGCCACTTAACTATAGAAAGTGTTCTGAATTTATATCTAATTATTTTTGAGTTTTTGAACAAAAATCATATTTGTCTTTCATCTATTTTGCATGCAAGGGGTACACATCCCCAATTAATAATGATGGATTCTGTTTGTTTTTAAAATAATATATTATATTATATTAATTGATTCATTTATTTAAGGGGGAGAGAGAGACAGTGAGAGAATGCCAGAGGCACACAAGGGCCTTCTGAGGGATGGAATTAAAGGTGTGTCATCATGCCTAGCAATGGGCTGTTTTTATAGTAGAGGGAATATATATATATTATTTTTATTATTATCCTAATACAGTAGTTCCCATCCCCTGTTTTTATAGTGCATTGTTGCCACCTCTGAGCTTGTAATATTTCTAATAAAGTGTAAAGTGACTCCTTAAGAAATTTGGACTTTCTTGGTGCCTGTTCCAAGTATGAAGCTAAGTTGATTTTCCATATAATAATGTGTGTCACTCTTTTTGAAGACATGTGAAATTAATGTGTACTCTGAATATGGAAAATGACCAGCAATGCAAAGAATATCTTATGCCAGTTCATCTTGACAGGAGGAGCGAACTTTTTAGGGGTACTTGCAGAGGAGTATATGTATCAATCAGCTTCAGGCTGCTGAGATGAACTTCCAAATCAGGCACAGTTATGGAGGAAGGGATATTTACTGAAGCTTACACATGCAGGAGAAATTCCATAACGGCAGAAGTTGGCCTCCTTTTATCAAGACTAAGCAGAGAAAGAGAGAAGTTACAAATTTCACCAGCATAATTTTAAAAAAAATAACCATAATCCAGGAACTCCAGACAATGCTCAAGCAATTAGCACATCTTCAGAATGTAATTCCAAATCCATCCACACACTTTAGGGTTGGTCTCTAGCATCTGCCCAGTGACAACTCCTCCATCCAGGTAGTTGCAGATCTAAATTCCAAACTTTAATAAAATCCTTACTATATTGGGGCCATCGATTTAAACTACCACATTCTATCCCTGGTCCCCAATAGATTCATAATCATCTCACACTGTAATATTGTCAGATTCAAAGTTCCCAATTAGGTCAGGATGGGCTCCCAAGATGGAGTCACTATGGTCAGCAGAATGGTGACAGAAGCATGGGGAAGTGTATTATCCACATTCTTCAAGAAACCTCCTAGTCATTATCCCTTCCTTGCCTTACAATGCCCAGATCATGGTTTCCTGCCCCCTTACCTTGCAAGTCACCTGGTCACTGTTCTGGCATCACACCCTAGCTAATTTAAATGGTTAATGTAATGATCTCCCCTAAAGGAACATTTATATTCACCTTGACGAACAAGATATTTTTTTTTTCCTTCCTCACCTTCCTCCAACTGAAAAAGCATTAAAAGCCCACTACCTGAAAACTCTTGTTGGCTGTGCTCCTCTCTTGTAAGTCAGCCCTGGCAGCTCGTGCTTTTCCTAATGAAAACTTTCATGTTTGCCTCAGAATGATTTGTATGGACTTGGTCACTTCCAGACCTTATAGTCCCCACTTTACCAATTTAAGATAGTTTCAAAGTATTAAGTCTCATCTGAGATTTAAGATTGCCTCTTAGCTCTGAGAGCTGTAAACTTAGTCCTGTAAAAAAGAAAAAGTTATATACTTTCAACATATAAAGGAACAGAGTAAACATTATGTGGGTCCTGAGGAATTGAACCTGGATCCTTAGGCTTCATAGGCAAGCTACTTAAATGCTAGGCTATCTCTCCATCCCCAGAGAAACCATTTTTAACTGCCGTAAGGCATAGCAAGGAGAGATTGGAGCAATGCAAACTCAATAACCATTCAGCAAACATTAAACAACTGCAGTTCAACTCTGATATAATAACCAGTGACTGACAGTCTCCAGATTTTTCAATTCTGTCCCTCCAGCTGGGCTAAGTAGTCGTGGAAAACTTCCATCCCTAACAAACAGCCTCCATGGTAGCCCTTGCTCAGTCCTGGTATATCTAAGCATTCTTGGGTCTATACTGTAGACTATGGTCCACCTTTCAATGGCTTTGTCAGCCTCTTCCTCAGGGTCCTCATGCCCAGTATGTATATTGCATCTCAACAGCAGCTCCTGGGACTGTGTGCACTTCATGTCCACTCCACACATCTTTCATGTTCCCAAAACCAATTCCAGGTGTGCAGGACATAGCCATATTCGTAAATAAGCTACAGGCCTTTGTTCTGAGCTAGTCTGTGTACTTTGAGTTTCTGTACAACACAGTGTAACCTAGTTTTCTTAGTACTTTGACAAACTGAAATGGAGCTTAGAAGTTCATTTTTGCAAGTGTCTCACCCAGCCACGGGGAGCCATGTTTCAACTAACCATAGGCATCCAGTTCACTATACCATGTCCAAGTAAGGTGAATGCCTTTCTCAAGGCCATAAAGCTATTTTTGTACTTTCCTTGATGTTCAAACGAAAAGTCACTGTCCACTTGCTGAGCTAAGCCTTCTGAGTCACTTCTGCTTTTGAGTTTACTCCAAATTGCTATCTCATATATGCTGAAATTATTTCATCAGAAAGGTTTTTCATCCCCCCAGAACACTGCTCATTGCTTCCCCCAAGGAAGAGTGGCTACCAGCATATATGATTTATTTCAACAGACTTCTGTCCATATGTGTAATTAACATTTATGAATTTCAAAGTTTTTGCTTGTATGATAGTGGTTTTTATGTATGTTTGAAAAATTAATCTGTAATTATAATACATTATTCAAATGTAGGATAAAAGGGTTATTTTTTTCACTTGGTTCCCCTTGTTGACTTTTCACTTGTTAATTCCATCATATTCCCTTTCAGTGTCTTCTAGCTTGAGATGCCCTGAAGTCGGGCAGTGGAGATGCATCTAGTGGTCAGGCTAAAAGAAACACTAGAACATGGGGAGATGCTACCAGTGACAAGAAGAAGTTACCTTCCTTTCTTTGCCCTACTGAGATTCCATTGCTCACTAATAGAAATTTGGGGTTGATGTTCTTCTTTGAGTGTACACATCACTATGTGCCTATAGAATATAACTGCATTTTTCTCAGGAATGTAATGCATGTAGCATAACAAACACATGAATACAACCCATCCTTGCTTTGGACCAAAATATTCCCTATGTCATTGTTTCTTTGTTGTTGTTGTTTTCAAGGTAGGGTCTCATTCTAGCCCAGGCTGCACTGGAACTAATGCAGAGTATCCTTGAGTTTATGTTAATCTTCCTGCCACATCCTCCCCAGTGCTGGGATTAAAGGTGTGCTCCACCATGCCCAGCTGTTTCTTCATATAGAACTTTTTTTGACCCAGTTTTCTTTAGTATCAAAATTGTCTTTGCATTAGCTAATATACTTCTTACTTGATAAAAATCTAAACAGTCATAGTTTTTGTCTCGAGTCTTTGTCACCCACCTTAATTTTCCTCCCAGTGCTGCATTCTTTCTTTGTTATACAGCACTTTGTTAGCCTTGCATCTCAGATGTGAATGAAACTGTTACAGATTGTACTTTCTTCCTGTGAGAGAAACAGGCTGAAATAAGATTTAATTTTGTAAGGTGATGTTACTTGACACTAGATGTGCAATGTATCATATATTTATATTCAAATAGTAGAATATAGATGAGTCATTGTACATATGCATAGATAGTTAGTTGTTAAGCAATTAACTTTAAAGAGCTATATCAAATAATACCAACAAAAGGCCAGATTTTACAAATTAATGTAAATTGTATAAACTACTATTTAACTGCCAAGTTATGCCTTTTACTGAAATGAACAATGGGGAGCATCAACCTCTTTTCACTAAGGAAAAAACTAGATTGTTTCTAACATACACAAATGAAATTTGTGTCAGAAATTTATGAGCTATAGCTTTATATCTACCCTTCAAAAAACATTCCTTTATTCCTTTTCATATAACAAAATCTATGAATTTCAGTTGTAATGTCTATTTTCTCAAACTGAAAAACAATAGGAAACATTCATTGTATTTCCAGAAGTAAATCTCTTTTTTCTAAACTACTTGTATATCTCAAATATCTCTCTTTGAATTGAGTGCTTCATAACTCATCATCACTTCATAACCCATTTATTCTAAGCATCACAAGAAACCTAATTGCTTATCATGTGAATGATACTAGAAGATGGGAGAACAGGAGGCTCTGTTAAATCCATTAAGTTTTCAAAAGCATCAGATGCTGCCAGGAGAAAAAAAAATACTCTTGAGACACATTTGACAATAGTGTTCAGTTCATAATGATGTTCCTTCCAATCAATTTCACACAGTCTTCCTATAAGCTGTGCAGAGATTGCATATTAACCAGTGGGTTTGACACTCAGCAGAATGGTGACAATAACATTTCAACCTTGCAATCATAATTTGCTGGGGCCAAAAGCTGTTTCCTTTATTAGATATTGTACCTTAAGCAAAACTTAACACTGAAGTTGTATACAGTGGCTATGGGTTACATCATATCCTCTAACCTGTTAACACCTTACCTCTCTCCTGATAACTATACTATACATATACTGAGCAGTGAAACAGAATGATGTAAAGAAAGTATATGGGATATTAATCTGGAGTAGATTGTCAGTTCAAGAGCTTAAATATAGCTCAAGTTTAAGAGATGGGGATTGGAAGCAGAAAAATAGGTAAAGAAAGTGCCAACAGTGTCACAATTCAAAAGAATGAATTTAATACTTATGGGGTTTGGGCTATGCTGATCCCAAACAGGGAATGCTAGGATCTAAGAAAAACAGAAGCAAGAGCATCTCACTGACCTTCCCCTTGTCATTCCCTGAAACCAAAAAAGAATTCCCTTAACATCCTTTAAAATGCAGCATAAAATTCTAAAGAGAGATTCTAGACACCTGAGGGAAGGGAAGGCATACCTGTGGAGGGTAAGGAGAAGAGGAGCAGGTAGGCCTGGCTCCGCTTTCCTCATTTTACTAACATTAGATCAGTTGCCTTTCCTTGCTAACTCTACATGCTCTCAGATGCTCATCAACTTGCTCAGACTGGTTTTGTTGAGCCTTCAGTTTTGAAGGCCCTATGTCATGTAAAAATCTGTGTTAAATAAGCATTGCAGAGTAACAAGTGGATTTTAATTACATACCTTAAAAGTTGGGATGTACCCTATTGCTGGGCATTGTATTGAATACCAGAAGCTCATATAATTATCCAGCTTGTCAATAATCACTGTGCCTGTGGTTCTTATTTTGCAGTGGAATTTTCATGTGTGTGAAATTAAAGGATAGAGTAACACACACACTGAAGATAAATACGCATACATATTTAATCGTCTTGACTAATCTTTCTGGATGTCTGATTATAATATAAGGTAATTTTTATAATATTAATTATACATTCACGTAAAATTCAGATCTTAAAAGTTATTTAAATTTACATGCATTAAATTTTCAAAATAACAGAAAATCTACTGGCTTTCCATTTAGCATATGTGACAGAGCACCATAAGTAGACTGAAGAAACATTTTATCGAAGTCTGGTTTGGTGAACATGGTTAGTCAGACAGTTGCACAATGCAAAGCTCACCCTAACTTGGTTAATGAAATACGAAAGTAGTATGACTGGAATTCCTTGACCTACTTGCAGGCAGCTCTCCTGAAGAATCTTTTTGCTCCCAGCAATTATTTATTGTATAACCTCTGGTGTGGCCGTAGTGAGTCTCATTTCTTGTAATGCCCTATATGTGGAAGTATTTCAATCCAAAAGAAATAGCTAAGCATCCTTTTTCATGAAGTAAAGAACTAGTATTAGTATTTGAGGCTTTATGGTGACTAGATACAAAAGCAGGACAAGTTTCAGAATTATCTAAATCATATGAAGAAGAGTGAATTTATAGTTATGCAGCTCCCAGAAGCAAACAACAGTTTGGGGGAAGTAGAGAAAGGAGCTCTGTAGGTTGTTATTGCCAGGTGCACAAAGGATGAGGGAAAGATTCAACATACTGGCAGGCAAAGTGGAGGGATGATGTTCTTTCTGCACAGAAGCATCATCAGCGTGACACTGGAGGTGGATTGTGAAAGAACAAGTGAGGGCAACGACATGGAGTGGGGAGGTGGATCTGGAGGGTGATATTCCTTCTCTAGCTCAAACTTGGCACAGCCACCTTTGCTATTTTAATTTCATAAATTCCTAAGAATGGATTTCATGTGCCAAGGGCAATAAATCTATTGATATACTCATAGATTTTCAGAAATATTGGAAAAGAGAGGATTCTATTTTCTCATGAATATATCCCAGTTGTTTTATACATTGGACTTTATAGAGTAACTGAATTGTGCAGTGTATCTGCTAATTTTTTTGTAATTGTTTATGCAATACCTATAAAATTAAACCTCCACAATTTCTCTCATATGTCTCCAGAAATATTTTCTTGACCTTAGAAAATTTAAAATTAAATAATCTGCCGATATCCCTTTTCTGTTAGGTTATACCCAACCTCCACCTCCGTGGACTTATTGTCAGCTCTCCTTATTTCAGCCACTTTGAAACTGCAATACCAGCAGCTTACGGCTTGGTGAGCATGTCAAAACCAAGCTATATCTTTAGAAATTAAATTTGAAACCTCACTGAGTCCTAAAATATCCTCTGGCTAGGGAAAAGCTATAGGAAATCTTTCAATACAAATTCCAAGAAAGAAGTTTGTTTTTTATCATTAATATTGTTCACAGTCTAACCATTTTTTTCACTCCATATCAAACACTGAATATATTATAGATAGGTACTAAGCATGCAGAAACCTATCCTTGTTTCCCTGCTGACCAACAGGTGAAGCTTGAGCCCTGACACAGGATATACAAAAGATTACACCACTATGTGATAAGCTCTTAGTGCTTTGAAAGCAATGTATATAGACAAATTAGGCCACATTCAACAGTTTCACATTTAGCATAGTAGTTAAAATCTGTAACAAAGTAGGAATGAATCATTTTTATGTCTCTATAAGGTTCTTAAAGTGATTTATCCCCAACAGAACCCAGGGATAAGAAATACAAGAAGGGATGGTGCAACGTGACTGTCATGAGGATCAGTCCAGGTAGAGCAGGTGTCACTTAGAATTGAGTGACTCAGGGCCTGGGGATGTGTGCACCAACTGTCATTCCCTTTTAACAGCTCTGAACTTGGTCAACTGCTTAGAATATTATTGCCCCATTTTTCAATCTCTGCCTGTGGTAGCTTAACACAGTCATTGACAGTTCTTCCTGGCTTTTTTTCTTTCCTTTTCAATTTAAGTTAATATAGACAAGCATTTTTGAAGGCAGCCCTAAGGCCAAGGAGAATATTTATATCTGCTGCTATTCAGAGAATAACTGAGCCAATAAAGCACTCGATAGATTTTGCACTTTTCCCATTATGTTCCTCAGCCTCTTGTGGGTATTGCATGAAAGACTGTGGGTGTTCTTAATCAGGAAAAGCAACGTATTTCTTCTATCATTCTGTCCTTGGAATGTTTTCATTTCAACAGATTTCTTGTCAAGTGATATTGAAGTTTCAAAAAATATTCTCTTTATCCATGGGAACATGTACAATAACCATAATGTTTTGAGATTCATTGACCATATTCAATTAATTTTGATAGACTGCAAACTGCATTAAGGTTTTCCATATAAAAGTTTTCTTCTCTCATATAAAACAACATGAAACCTAGGCATGGCCAATACAGTTAAGAAGCAAGCACCAAAGGGAACATAAAAAAGCAAGTTTCCCTAAAGGTAGTAAGTGTGGAGAAATCTTAAATTTTTTTTTTTACTATACTATGAATGATTAGCCGAAATTCTTATAGTAAGGGAGATATTTTTCCCTTTGAGAATCCCTAAAGAAAGTCGAGGTAGGTAGGTAGATAGGTAGGCAGGCAGATATACGGACAAATGTTAGATAGGTGGATAGATGATATATAGATAAACAGATGAAATTAAAATTGTCTATATAAAACATATCAATATCTACACAAAGTAAAATTTATTTAAATATGTTGACAAGGTATCAAAATAAAGTTCCTAAGGAAAAATTAAGGATTCACTACATCTTCACCCATTTCTCTATCAACATTATATGGTTTTATCAAAAATACAGGGTTTGTGAGAAATTATACATAATGAGATGGCAGTTGGTAAAATGTGTATCATGAGGAGTGTTATAGAGACATGACTTTTTCCCCAAAACAGAAACATTAGTATTCTTAAGTGTGTTATGCTGTATCTAGATCAGGGCGGAGTTTCATGCAGTACATATTCCTGCATGTCTTCACCTACAATTTTGTCCACTGCTTCTTATCTCATTTGGACATCAAAATTCCAAAGATCAGAGTACTGCAACTCTATTTTTAAAACTATTTTATTTATTTATTTGGGAGAGAAAGAGCAAGACACAGAGACAAAATAAGCATGCCAGGGCCTCCAGCCACTGCAAATAAATGAACTCCAGACACAATCACATTGTACATTTGGCTTATGTGGGTAGTGAGGAATCAAACCTGGGTCCTCAGGTTTTGCAGGCAAGCACCTTAACCACTAATCCATCTTTCCAGCCCACAGCTCTTTTTTTTATAATATTTTTTACTGGGAACTTTAAAGTATAAACATATTTCAAAGTTGTCATATTTACATTGGGTTATCCTCTTTTCCTCTCCCAACCCCATTTCCCTGAGTGACCTCTTTGGTAGGGTTACCATTGACCAAACCCTGGGGTCAGGGTGGTACTGTCAGTGTCTGTGGGGATAACAATGCCTCACAGTACACCTTGCCCCATCCTGGCTCTTACATTCTTTCCATGCCTCTTCTGACATGTCCTCTGAGGTCTTGGCAGCCTGCTATTTTCTGCTTGGATAAGTTTTGTGTCTCTTCATTGTCTACCACCATCTGTTTGGAGAAGGCTCTTTGTCATTTCCTGGGGCTTTGTGGATATGATAGATTTAATGAGTCTCATGATAGACAGTAGGCTTTCTCTTGGGTGTTGGGTCCCCTCAGAACCCACTGCCATCTGAGTTCCATGACTCCACTTTATTACTTCTATATGCTAAGTTTTCATACCTTCCATTAGACCTCACAACAGCAGTGATTAAGCCTTCACATGGAAACTGTGTGACTGATGCCCTTCATGGGTTGTTAATGAAGATAAGAAGTACATTTTAGCCTGAATTCTCTTTTGGTGAGAAACTGACCAGTGGGCTTGCTCCCACAGATAGGGTACATGATAGACGAAAGGCAGAGTTGACTATAGTTCATACTAGTGAATCAGTAAATTTATTGGCCTTCCTTATAGAGCATGGGAGAGAGGTTACTTGTGGCTATGTAGAGACTCCTTAAAGCATCAAAATGTCTCATTACAGCATGGGTGATGATCTCCTCATAGATGCATAGATATAGCTCTCCATCCCTTAACCTTCACCTTCTCTATAGTCTACCTACCCCTGAAATCAGGCATCATTGCTTGTAGCTGGCATGTGGGGCACCTGAGATCTCAGGTGAGGGTCTGATGACACTTCATATCACCCTCTTCCAAGAAAGTATCAACAGTCCCAATCTTGAGTCTTTTGGGAACCAGCACAGCTGCTTCAGATAATGGTGTCAACAGTTGTTTTGCCCTGAGGACTGCATGATTAAATAGTTGTAATGGTCTAAATAAATTGATAAGCAGAGGGAAAATATATAGCAATGAACACACAATGAAATCTACCAGACTCTGGAAAACTGGTACTTTTACAAAACAGCAATGAAGCTAGACATAATTTTACAGTCATTCAATTCAAATATTCCTTTACATATTTCACACTTGAAACATAAAATCAAACATGTACTAATCTAGAATTTCTCATTATAATTTCAATTATTATAAGATTTTTCAGCTCAAAAATTGGTTAACTTTTGTGAAGAATTAAAGCCTTGTATTTTGTAATATTTACAAAAGAATGCAAGATATGCAATCAAAATAAGAATAGATATCTTTTTGTATAATGTTTGGTATGTATGCATATGTGTTTGTATGTTAGTGGGTGCACACAAGTGTGAGGTGTGAGCATATTTGTGCACATGTATGTGAGAGGTAGAGTTTGACATTGAAGACCTTTCTCAGTCACGTTTCTTGTTAATTTTTGAAACATGGTGTCTCACTGAACCCCGTGTTCAGAGATTCAGCTTGTCTAACTCTCAAGCACACCTAGGGGAAATGTCTGCTTCTGCCTTTCCAGCACTGGGATTACAGTGGGATTACAGGAGAGTATTGCCATGCCCAAGATTTTTTTTTTTTCTGACACCATTTCTTTTTTTCTTTTCTTTCTTTATTTTTTATTAATTAGTCTTATACTCAGTGAATATAGTCAAGTTGGTACCATTGTTAGGCTCATCCATGTCCTACTCCCTCCCCTTGGTCCCTCCTCGTTGAGGTATATGGGTCATGCATTCTGGAGTTAGCCCACAGTTATGGATAGGAGAAATGTCTCTGCATATCATGACCCAACATGTGGCTCTGACATTCTTTCTGCCCTCTCTTCTGCAAAATTTCCCTGAGCCATGTTGGGTTCATTTTTGCTCTACTTCATTGATGAGTTGTTGGGGGCCGCTGGGTCTCTGAATATCTGATTTTGTAGGAGTTGATTTTTCTCTGTGTTGATCTCCTCCACCCTTGTGCTTGTACCTGGTTCACCAAAAAAACAACACTCTTGCTTGTTTCACCTATTGTTCATAGTTTTAGTTGGGGCCTTTTTGAGGTATGATGGGGTGGTTATATCCTTAGGATCTACATCTATCTGAAAAAGAGAAGCAGACCAATGGAGAGTAAGTTAGCACCAGACACTTAAGTGTGTGTTTGCAATTTGTATTTCTTCCTCTGTGAACTGCCTGTTCAGCTCTTTGCCCCATTTTGTGAGTAGGCTGTTTGACTTTTTATATTTTTAGGTTTTTTGAGTTCCTAAATTCCTGGACACATACCATCTATCAAGGCTAAACTCAAAGCAGATTAATCTCCTAAACAAACCTATCACACTCATTGATTTTGAGAAAGTAATAAAAAAATAACCTCCCTAAAAAGAAGAGTATATGATCAGATGGCTTCTTAGCTGAATTCTATCAAACCTTCATGGAAGAACTTAAAGCAATCTTCCTCAAACTGTGCCACACAACTGGAGAACAGGGAAAGCTCCCCAAGTCCTTCTATGAAGCTAGTATCACCCTAATTCCAAAACTGCACAGAGATGCCACAAGAAAAGAAAACTACCAGCCTATTTCTTGATGAACTTAGATGCAAAGAACCTGAACAAAATCCTTGTAACCCTAATCCAAGAACACATCAAAAGCATTATCCACCTTGACCAAGTGGGATTCATCCCAGGAACACAGGGGTGGTTCAACATACAGAAATCTGTCAATGTACTACACCACATAAACAAGGTTAAACACAAAAACCACATGATCATTTTGATAGATGCAGAAAAGGCCTTTGACAAAATACAACATCACTTCATGATCAAACCATTGGAGAGAATTGGCATGGTTGGTTTATATCTTAGCATAATAAAGGCAATATACAATGCTCCTAAGGAAGGTCCAAATAACACTTAGTGGAGAGAGACTAGGGGAATTCCCATTAAGATCAGGAGCATGACAGGGTGTCCACTCTCACCTCTGCTCTTCAATATAGTACTGGAAGTCCCAGGTCAAGCAATAAGACAGGAAAAATAAATAAAAGGGATACAATTTGGAAAGGAATATATTAAGTTATCTCTATTTGCTGATGACGTGATTGTATATGTAAGAGACCCAAAAGTCTCCATCCCAAACTCCTGAAGGTGATTAACTCCTATAGTAAAGTAGCAGGATACAAAAATCAATGCACAAAACCAGTAGCCTTTCCATATGCAAATGACAAAGATACAGAGAAAGAAATAAAGGACATGGTCCCATTTTCAATAGCAACAACCACAACCACAACAACAAAATACCTTGGAATAATGTTAACCAAGGAAGTGAAAGATCTATGCAATGAAAACATAAAAACACTCAAAAAAGAAATTGAGAAGGACTTGAGAAAATGGAAAGACCTCCCATGCTCCTGGATAGGCAGAATTAACATTGTGAAGATAGCAATCCTACGAAAGGCAATATATAGATTTAATGCAATTCCAATTAAAATACTGGCATTGTTCTTCACAGAGATAGGAAAAATGATCTCAAATTTCATATGGAAAGGCAGAAGGCCTCAGATATCCAAGCATATCCTCAGCAAAAGGAATACCTCTGTAGGTATCAGCATACCTGATCTAAAGCTATATTGCAAAGCCATAGTAATAAAAACAACATGGTACTGTCATAAAAATAGGAGTATAAACCAATGGAATAGACTTGAGGACCTGGACTTTGGGTCAAGCAACTACAGCTATTTGATATTTGACAAAGGCCCTAACAATATAGCTGGAAAAAAAAGACAGCATCATCAACAAATGGTGCTAGACAAACTAGGTAACCATATCCAGGAACTTGATAGTTGATCCACACATATTGCCACACACTACACTCAAGTCCAAATGGATCAAAGGCCTCAATTTCAGACCAGAAACTTGACTACTACTGGGAGAAAATATAGGAAGAACTTTCCATGATATAGGAATGGAAAAAGACTTCCTGAACAGAAGCCCAGTAGTCCACGATCTTAAACACTCAACCAATGGGATCACATGAAGCTAAAGAGTTTTTTTTACAGATAAGCATACAATAAGCAAAGCCAATAGATTACCCACAGAATGGGAGAAAATATTTGCTGATTATCCAACTGACAGAGTCCCAATCTCTAGAATCTGTAAAGAACTCAAAAACCTAAACAATAAAAAGTCAAACAACCCACTCATGCCCAAGATTTTTATAGTGTTGCTGGAGATTGAAATTCTGGTCCTCACGCTTGCATGACAATCACTTTACCCAGTGAGTAACCTCCTCAGCCCTGAAAATGTCTTTAATAATCATGATTTTATTACACTTCAGGGGACAGTATGAATTTGTGAACCTAGTAGCATGTTGTACTCAGCATAGCAATGAGCCTTCATTTGTTTTCTTTATTTTTTGTTGTTCCTTTTTACTAGTTTACGTTTTTGCATTTTTATTTTTTATTTATTAGAAACTTTGTTGTATGGACAAATCATGGGTCCCCTCCTCCCTGCCTCTATTGACTGAGGCCCTTCTCACTGGGGTTACTTATATTCAACATGAGTTATGAGTTTTGAGTTCTTAGAGCAGCAGTCTCCATAGGATTCTGACCTGGTTCACAGAACCAGCTATGAGTTCCTTCCCATTAAGTGGGTCTGTTACCCAATCAGAGAGCCATTTGTTACCTGCCTAGTCTGAGTGCTGCTGTTGCACAGGTGTGTACATCCTGTTCAGCTGGTGGATTTCACATCTAGCAGGTCTCTGTTTGTTCAACGTGTTGGTGGCAATTTCACACCCCAGCCTCCCCCCCCCCCCCCACAGCTGCACAAACAGTGCTTCCTAGCACTCCTAGGGACAGCCGTCAGGGAGCTGCTTTCCTTCCAAAATTGAGCCCTATCTCCTGATGCTTTATGTTGGCACTTTGTGTCATCTTCAGTAATAGTGTCTTATCTTTTAGAATGAGCCTTCACTTCTTGTGCGTCAATGCACCAAGTCTGTATCAATGGCAGGTGTGCAGTGAAATCGCATAAATATCGCTGTTTCAAATCCTGATTAAAGAGTAGTAGTGGCATAAAATCATATGACAAATGCTATATATTCAATATGAAACATTTGACAACAAGAATTGTAAATGATTATTTCAAAATGGCAAAAATAGAGATTGAGAGAGTTTTGTCCAGAGAAATGCAAATGTATGCAACTAATTAGATAGTTTCTGCAGGTCTGATGCCACAGATTAAAGTGGAGGAGAAAAATAAGTTACTTCTCTATGAAAATTTGTTAACTCATCTCTAATGGTCCAAGAAGGAAGCTCCAATAATACATGGAAATTAAGGGCTGGAGAGATGTTTCTGGGATTAAGAGCACAAAGTTTGCAAATATGAGGGCCTGGCCTGAATAATCATTCTACTGCAATTCCCGGGACCCACATGAACTGCTGGTTATGGCTACACATGTCTATAATTATAGTTCCTTGGGAGAGCAAAGACGTGAGACTCAATGGAGCTCACAAAAGAAAATTTTCAAGCTCCAGGACCCATAAGAGACTGGCTCAAATTAGAAGGAGCAAAAGAGTGATAGAGTGGGACACCTGACGTTTCCATCCAGCCACACCACACATTCACGTACCTTGGTACAGGCAAGTATGTATACCACATTCAGTACATCACACACACCACATCACACACACACATGAAAAAAAAAAATCTAGGAAATCAATTATTTGTGAATAAATATAAAATGGTCCACAAAAGATTTTGTTAAATTGCAGAAAGTTTCTAGGACAAAGTAGAAAACCATAAAATATATGTTATGTACAGAAAAAGCCCTCTTTACACTGGGGTTTCACATCTTCAAAGAGGTTCCTCTGGTATCTGGAGCTGGAATTGTAAGTTAGTGATTGTCATATTTCTCTGAACACCAGAAATACCTGGAAAACTTGTCACACACACTGCTGGCTAGGACCATGTCCAGAGACTGATTTAAGTAGATTTGGGTATGACCTGAGAAGTTTCATTGTTTAATTTCTAGAACATTCCTAAGTGCTGCTGTTTCTTGTGGGTCACTTGGTTTTGTAATCCAAGCTTTAGATCCTCACCTCTTATACACATTGTTTCTTCAAAAATTTGATGAAAAAAAATCACCTATTTATGTCTTATAATTTGTCATATCATTCCCCTTTACACAAGTGGCTTGATTCCTCTGGCAAAACTTGGAAAACATCTAGCCCTATCAAGTGAAGTATTTTACCCAGGTTTATGTAATATATCTCTTGCCCCAAACAAAAGTATGTACACTGATTGAGAGCAGGCAAAAGTTTCTAATTTATTCCTTACCAACTTTGTGACAAATGAATTAACTGTTATACCACCAAAATATACCACCAACCCCATCTTTTCAACCTTTAGGTTTATGTTTGTTGGAGGAGTGGGATTTGAGCTAAATGTCACAAGAGTAGTTATTATTATTTTTTTCTTTCCACAATGTTCTGTGCCCTTGCTTTTAATGTTGAGTAATTTCTATTGCTCTGTTAATTCAACTGTGTTATATTCCTCCTGCTAATAATCTCATCTTTTTCTTTCAGTGACTACTGATGTCACGTGTCTTCTATCAGTCTTCACGTTACACTTTGAGACAGGGTCTCTCACCGAGCCTGGCGCTAAGTGATTCAGCTAGACTAGCTAGCCAGTGAGCTTAAAATTCCCTGTCTCCTGTCTAGTGCTGAGATAAGATGAGAAGTGCATACCACCATGTGAGGTGGTTGTTGAGGATCTAAAGTCAGGTTCTCATGCTTATAAATCTATTTCTCCAGCTCTTCCTGTTTCTTAAATCTTTAGAACAAGTGACTTTGTTCTGTCCCTGTGATTGACAGGCCCATTTGGATGGACTCTTACTGGAAGAGGCAATGGCATGCTCTTGTTCATTATCAGAGACCCTCAGGCTAGGTACTGATCTTAAATGCTTTCAGCCCCTGGAGCCAAATATAGATAATTACCTACTAGTGTCCTTGTGGGAACTTCAGGATGTCCATTTCCTCACAGAATCACAGGTATGACTCAGGTCACATTTTTTGACCAGTAATCAAAGTCCTGTTAGTTCTAGTCTTGATTTTATTGGCTCTTGTTTATGTAGAAAGGGTCCAGCCCTACAGTCGTCCAAGCCTGTTAATATCTAATAAGCTACATAACAACATTTGCCATATAAATAAAGTAGAAATGTCTAGCTGAATATCTGAATATTAAATTTATAATGTGCAATAATTAACATCTTTCTATATTAAAGTAAGAAAATATAAGAAAATAATTGTAAACTCAGTTAATAGTCATGGCAGGTGGAAATTGTCTCTCATTGAAACATTTCACAGACACAACACAAGTTTTCTTATTCCATTGAATGTTCAGTCATTGGAAAAGGGTTAACTTCTCTCAGAAGCCACTTGCTTTCCTAACCAGCTTTATATCATGCAAATGGGATTTGGAGTCATTGATTATTCCAAACTGGTTATTTCCTCTGAGTTTTCCTGTTTGATTTTATTTTTAAAAATAATTTTATTTATTTATTTCCAAGCAAAGATGGAGGGAAAAGTGACAGACAGAATACGAATGAGTGTGCCAGGGCTTCTAGCCACTGTAAACATACTCCAGATGCATGTTCCACATTGAGCATCTGGCTTACGTGGGAACTGGGGAATCGAACTTGGGTCCTTAGGTTTTCTAGGCAAGCACTTTAACTGCTAAACTATCTCTGCAGTCCTTTTGATTTCTTCATATATATATATATATATATATATATATATATATATATATATATACACACACACACATACACACATACATACATACACATACATATATACACATATATATGTATATACACACATATATATGTATATATACACATGTATATATATGTGTATATATATGTATATACACATATATATACATATATATACATGTATATATGTATATATACACATATATGTATATATATATATGTGTATGTATGTGTGTGTGTGTGTGTATATATATATATATATATATATATATATATATATATATCTTGTGTGCATGTGGGATATGTGTGTGTGTGTGTTTGTGTAGCTGAATGTCAGATGTCCTTTGCTTTTCTTCTTTGTTCTTGCTTGAGTTGAAGTCTCTCTTCCAAGCCTGAGCTTGCTGGTTTTTGGGAGCCAGGGGACTGATAGGTCTCTTTGCACCTTTGAGGAGAATTTAAGGACTTATGTGGCAATGCTCAGTTGTTTGCTTGAGATCAGAAGATTTGAACTTGGGCAGTTTTGGGTCCCCGTGACCTACTGCTTGAAATAGAAGTTCACTTAACCACTGAACAATCTGTTACTTTTTATCCACAAAGAAATAATTCACCCAATTATGAAAGTAATATAATGTGTTACATTTGCTAATATTTTAATAACTTCATATTACACTTATATAGTCTCAAGAGAAAGTATTTTTCTGATGTTTTCCAACTTTATAAAGTTATAAATTAGCATATTATTAAATAAGTGTTTCTTTTGTGACCATAGAAATTATAATACCCAAGTTTGTGGCTTTGTGTTATTGTTGAAATCTAATCTTTTATCTGACTTGACATACTTAATTCTGCATTATTCAAGAATCTGTGAATATGTTCTATATTGTCTTTCTATTGGTACCTAGTGAATAAACATATAAAGCCTTTCCTAAGACAAAACCCCAAACCCATACCAAAACAAAACAAATCCTTTGGCTTATATTTACTTTTGACGTTATTCATTCCTTATTTTCAGTTTTTGTTTTCCAACTTCTGACTGTGTAAATCATGAATATAATTAATGACACTGTCAGGTAACCTGAGAAACAGTCTACGAGCCACTGCCTGTGTAGTAATTTACGCTTCAGAATAAGGAAGAGACAGCTAGAAAAAGAAGGATTTGAATGGAAATGCCTTCCTTTACATATTAATATAAAATTATTATATAAAATTAAATCATATGATAAAACAGCCAATTTTCCATAAACTGAAAAATAAGAATGTGAATGGTCAAGTGACATATTTTCTAGCAGCAAGGGCCTTTGGGTAATTGACTGTGTAGGAAATTACTGCACCACAGAACAAGTTGCTAAGGTAGCACAGAGCCAATATAATATAATCCTTAAAAAGGTTTCATTTCCATTGCACAGTCCCATTCCCAGCAATGGCTTTGCTTGGAATGGAATTAAAGTAAAACATAAAATGTGTGATTAATGTAAGATTCAGTCAAGATCTACAAATTACACAATCTACAATTACAAAAGAAAATGGGAAAAAGTATTGAATTGTAAACCAAAACAATATATTGCTTTTTTTTTTTAAATCAATGGTATCATAAGAGACACTCATAGCTTTGTGAGTTTTAGGTCAGCTTGGGACCACACAGTGAGTTCCAGGTAAGTCTGGAGTAGACTGAGACCCTCCAAAAATAAATAATGATATTTGCTCTCTGGACAATTGGAGATAATTCTTGCTGGCCCATGGTAAAGCATATAGATTAATTAGAGTCTATAATTTTCAGTGAGTTCAAATAGAACTTGTGGAAACTCTCACGATTCTGAGTAGCCACAAGATTTGGAATATAAAAGTATATTTGGAAATTAAATAACTTAAGATCCCAACAGGAAAGTGAATAACACAAATAAGGTCATTCCAATTGTGTTATCTACAAAAATACCATTATATCGTACAGATGGGCCTACCATATTCATGAGTGGGGTGTGATAAGTCTGGAATAGGACCAACAAAGCAGCTGGTACCAATCAAAGCCCTGAGCAATCAGAGGAAAAAGAACAAAGGAGAGAGACTCTTGGAAAAGGCTTTCATGAGAGGATTGGATCTTTTGGTCTAGGGACAAGCTGACATATTTTGCAGAAAGAGAAACCTGGAGTAAAACTCTCTAACCTCATTCTCTCCCCCACATCAGCCTCTTACTGTGGTACTCCACTGGGAATCTAAATGGAAGCCAGAGGGCATACAAACTAGGTCTTTTGATATAAACCAGGTCAGAATCTCATGGCAGAGGGCAGAGTGAAGATGGGTAGAAATTAGATCAATAAGAGATGAAAAGACAGGAAAAATAGGATAGAATAATGTGTGTATTTACAATAAGTGGCACCTCCAAATAGCCCAAAATAAAAAAATAAACCAGAAAGCAGGACCATTCATTCAACCCACTCTCAAGAAGAAAGAGACAAAGAAAAGAAAAATATTTCAAGAAAACTGATTGGAATAACTGGGATGTTCTCCCAAAAGTGTGCACACATGTACACATACACACAGGGAAAATTATGGAAAACATGGCATTTAACTATTTTTCATAAATATACCTATTCTTAACACTATACAACTGAAGTTCTCTAGTTGCTTATGAATACTTTCAGAAAACAATAGAGATAACATCCTCTCTTCCACCTTCTTGCTAACATTGTCAATTATTTAATGTTAGAAATTTTCAATTGTAACATTGACCAAATTTAAACAAAAGCTATACATTTGGTGCTTATTCATTATTCAAAGGTGTTTCTGAGGACTGGAGAGAGTTGGCTTACTAGTTAAAGCCACTTGCTTTCAAGCCCACAAACTTCAGTGCTATCTTTCTCAGTTTCAGGTAAAGCCAGATTCAAACATAATCATAATGCACCAATGCAGTAGCAGGCAGAGCTAGGAGAATCTGGAAGCTTATAAGCTACCATAGGAAGAGGACCCTATAGTGAGACCCAGTTGCCCAGTTGCAAAAACATAGATGGAGAAAAGAAGCACCCTATGGTTATCCTGGTATCTCTACTTGTACACCACGGCAAGGTGCAGCCACACACACACACACACACACACACACACACGTAATACATACATACATACATATATATATATATATATATATATATATATATATATATATATATATATATACATTGTATGCATGCATGCATGTATATATACATATGTACACATAGAATAGAAATGAACCTTAAAAAAGTGTTTATATAGATCCTAGCAAATATAGATGATGCCCCAATCTGTAAAAGTTCTTGATTTGATCTGCAATAAAACAGTATCCTCTATTATAAACTCTTTTTTTCTTGGAATTATGGAGTCTACCTAATTATTATCTTAGCTATGACATCACAGGTAATTTCCATGTACTGTGTGTATTTTAGTCTGTA